>NW_018745403.1:600000-1200000 GCF_001683475.1 Chenopodium quinoa
AACTAATACCGGTTGTGTTGTTGTTGCAGGCACTGCTCCGCGTGGAGGGGCTTAAGAAGGCTTACATCCGCAAATGGAAGAGGTAAGAAGAGCCAAACGTTCTGCGGAAGACGCGCATAGCGTCGCTCATTATTCCATGATTGTGCATGACTTAGAAACTAAAGCTATAATCATGAAACAGGCGGATTAGGTCAAGTCCCTCCAAAAGGCCCTCTCGGAGCAAAAGCTCAAAATGGACAACCTCCAGGCGGCCCTGGATAACGCTGAAGAGGAGCTGAAAAAGCATGAAGAGCCCCTCAAGCGGCTCGACCAGGCGGAGAAGAGCAGCAAACGGCTGCAATTAGAGAATGACCGCCTGGTTAAAGAGGCTGCCGATGCTCAGCGCAATTTCCAGTCCACCCTAGAGGCTGATCAGAGCTGGCTCATAGAGGAGAATGAGCAGGACTGCCAAAACCGAATGAAGAGGGTGTTCTCCATCATCCACCCGGGTGTAGACTACAACGTTTGGGAGCTCGCCTATAAGTACGTAGACCTGGCCATTCTGGCTGAAGAGGAGGGCCAGGCGGGGCCCGGACCGTATGAGCAATGGGTGGAAGCCGAGTTCCAGCGAATGCAGGCGGAAGCGGCTGCTTTGGAGACGACAGTCGAGGACGAGGATCCCGGCTCCGTTCCCAACACCGACCCAGCTCATCCGGAACAGGGCCAAGGCCAGGGCGACCGGGTAATAGTGAATGTAGAGTAGCAACGACCTCCCGGCCTGCGCGCCGTTCATTATCTTGTAATAGCGCCGGAAGGGTCGGACTACTCTGCTATTGTCTTCTACTTTGAGCATTAATATTTTCACCGGCTATGCCGGTTATTTCTGCTATATTTCAACCGGTTGGTCCGGTTTTGAACGAATTTGCTTCTTTTCCTTTTTGCTGTTTTGAATGTCGCATCTTTCTTGCTTTGATAATTTTACAAGGATAGCCAAGAAAACCCAGCCGGCATCACCGCCGTCTGTGTCTTCGCAAACTAGGCAAAGAAATTTGCGAGGGTAGGCAAAGAAATTTGCGAGGATAGATAAGAGAACCCAGGCGGTACCATTACCGTCTGGGTCTTCGCAAACTAGGCAAAGAAATTTGTGAGGGTAGGCAAAGAAATTCGCGAGGGTAGACAAGAGAACCCAGGCGGTACCATTACCGTCTGGGTCTTCGCAAGCAACTCTATTTTTTGTCTTTTGTAAACCATGAATGTTTTTCTGCATGATTTTTGAATGAATGTGTTTCCGCATGACTTGTTGGGGTTAGGGTAGGTCATTGCCCCTGGATAGGAGACTGGTATAGACGAGATAGTGCCAGGCGGCTATCCATATGCTATAGCGCAAATGCCAAAGTTTTAGCTAAGTGCTAGGTATCAACCGTTTGTAACTGTTGCCGGTTGGGTTTTCGCAAGAACACCCTTCATAGATTCTTGGCCTAACCCAAATGTTTGCCTGCCTGCCTTCTTTTAGTCAATTAGGCGGGACATTAGGTAGTAAATCTTTCTCATGGCATGGCGCGTTTAAGCACTATATGTAGTAAATCTTTCTCATTAATTATATAGAAATATACAAAAACTATACAATTTCTAGAAGTAGTACTTTTTGAGATTATCTACATTCCAAGTTCTAGGCAGCTTTCTACCGTCTGGGGTTTCCAGGCGGTATGTGCCGTCTCGTACTTCTTCAAATATCCGGTAGGGTCCCTCCCAATTTGGAGTCAGTTTGCCTTGTTCATTGGCCCTGCCGGTTGCTTCCATTTTGCGAAGCACAAAATCTCCTACTTTCAGGGGCCGTTTGCGAACCCGCTTGTTATAGGCTCGGGTCATTCTCAGGCTTGCACTAGATGCTCTCCTAGAGCGAAGGTATACACTATAGCATGATGTGAAGCGTTGGCTCATAGTGTTCAATGGGGAGCACCGCCTCAGTGCCGTATGCCATGTGAAATGGGGTTTCACCGGTTGCCCCTTTTCAGTGGTTCGGATGGCCCAAAGGACATGAGGTAGCTCCTCTGCCCATAGTCCACCGGCTCTTTCCACCTTCTTCTTTATACCGTCTGAGATCAGCTTATTGAAGGACTCAACTTGACCGTTTGCCTGAGGACGGCCAACGGATGCAAAACAATGGGAGATTCTTTGATCTCCCAACCAGCTCTTGAGGACAGGCGTTTCGAATTGAGGTCCATTATCAAAGACCATAGACATTGGAACCCCAAACCGGGTGATGACATTTCTCCAAATGAAGGAGATCACGTCTTTTGTTTTTATGCCTTTGACCGCCTCTGCTTCAACCCATTTGGTGAAGTAATCTACTGCCACCAAAATGTATCGGCGACCGCCTGATTCAGGCGTATACGGGCCCAAAATGTCCATGCCCCATTTTGCGAACGGAACCGGACTATGGATGGTTGTCAAGTCAGTTGTCGGTCGATGTATCAGTCGGGCGAACTTTTGGCATTTATCACACCGTTTCACCAAATCCATGGCGTCTGCCTCAAGAGTGGGCCAAAAATAACCCTGTCGTCTGGTTCTTCTTGCCAAGGACCTGCCGCCTATGTGTGAGGCACAAAAACCCGCGTGCAGATCCTCTAGAACCTCTCTTCCCCTTTCAGGGGTTACACACTTTAGAAACGGCTGTAGATAACCTTTCCGGAGAAGTTCTCCATGATGCATAACAAAACTCAAAGCACGCTTCTTGAGCGCCATTGCTTCAGAAGGTTCATCCAGTAGTGTACCGTCTGCCAGGTAAGCCCGGATGGGATCCATCCAGGTGGCACTTCGGTCCAGGATACCTATGGGGTCATGATCGATGCTTCTTTTCTCAATGACCTCCCAAAAAACCGTTCTAGGTGCATCACAGGAGGCGGATGATGCCAACTTGGAAAGGGCATCCGCCTAATTATTCTCGGATCGGGGCACCTGACTTAGATGAAATTCGTCAAGTGACACGGCCTCCTCTCTTACCGCCTGCAGATATTTGATCATAACCGGATGGGTTGCCTCGTAGTCACCATTATACTGGCTAACAATCAATTAAGAGTCTGAGCAGGCGGCGATCTTTGTTGCCCCTGCTGCCTTACACATGCGTATACCGGCTAGCAGGGCTTCATACTCCGCCTCATTATTAGAGGCTTGGAACCGAAACCGTAGTGCATACTCAAACTTATCCCCTTCCGGAGAATGACATATAACGCCTACACCACAACCGTTCACCGTAGAGCTACCGTCTACGAATAACTTCCAAACCTGATCAGGATTTTCCGGTTGCACCGGCCTAGTCATCTCGGCAATGAAGTCGGAAAACGCCTAACCTTTCACCGCCCGCCTGGGTTCAAAAGTTATCTCAAGGCTCTGTATTTCAACAGCCCACTTGATCATTCTGCCGGATGACTCAATGGTGGTCATTGGGCGCTTGAGCGGCTGGTCTGTATATACAATCACCGGGTGAGCCAAAAAGTAAGGCATTAACCGTTTGACTGCGACGAACAGGGCCAGCCCAATTTTTTTGATCATGGGATACCGAAGTTCAGTATTCTTAAGCACATGGCTGATGAAATACACCGGTAGCTGGTTACCGTCTCTCTCAGCGAGGAGAACGGCACTAAGGGCATGATCAGAGACGGCGAGGTACATGCAAAGAACCTCCCGGGGCAGGGGGCTCACTAGCCTTGGCAACGAATGCAAATGTTGCTTTAGCTTCTGGAATGCCATTTCCGCCTCTTCACCCCACTCGAATCTGGACCTCTTCCGGATGGCCTGGAAGAAATAGAGGCACTTGTCACCTGACCGGCTGAGAAATCTTCCCAACGCCGCCAGGCAACCGGTCAATTTTTGGGCTTCCTTTACAGTGCGGGGAGACCGCATGTCAATGACCGCCTGTACTTTTTCCGGATTAGCCTCTATGCCCCTTTGATCGATCAAGAATCCAAGAAACTTCCCAGACTCAACACCAAATACACACTTCTTTGGGTTAAGAATTACCCGGTGCCGCCTGAGTGTGGTGAATGTTTCTCGGAGGTCCAGTAGGTGATCCGTCTATAGCTTGGATTTGACTATCATGTCATCAATGTACGCCTCTACATTCCTGCCAATCTGATTGATGAAGACGGTATTTATCATGCGCTGGAATGTAGCCGGTGCATTCTTTAACCCAAACGGCATCACCTTGTAACAAAATAACCCCTGATCAGTGACGAAGGCCGTCTTCTCTTGATCTTTTTTCCATAGGGGTATTTGATGGAAACCTGAGTAGGCATCCATGAAACTCATCAGAGCATGACCGACTGTAGAGTCGACCAGATTGTTGATCTTTGGAAGCGGGTAACTGTCCTTTGGGCATGCTTTGTTCAGATCTGTGTAGTCTACACACATCCGCCAGGTACCATTCGGCTTCTTCACGAGGACAACGTTTGCTACCCAAACCGGGTAGTAGCATTGCCGGATGAACCCAGCTTCTAGCAATTTTTTGACCTCAGGCGCTGCCGCCTGAGATCTCTCTTCACCGTGATCCCTCTTTTTCTGCCTGACCGGCTTCTTTTTAGGATCCACGGCAAGCTTGTGAACAGCTAGATCCGGGCTGACGCCTGGCATCTCCTCCACTTCAAAGGAAAAGATGTCTGTGAATTCTCTTAGAAGTTGGAGCAGGTCTGCACCCAACCGTTCATAAGCAACCGTCCCAACCTTGACAGCTCTGTCAGGACGGCTGTCGTCGAGGACGACATCAATGCAGTCACCATCCGGCTGAGGTCGTTGATCATCTGACCTTTCCCCGGCTAGTGATTGCTATTTTTCGTGTTTGACGGGGTCCGTTTGGCCCGCCTTTCTTTTTTTACCGGCTGCCCTTGTAGCCGGGACTGCTGCATCGCAGTTATCAAGGTTTATGGGGTTGCCGACTCCGGCTGCCCCCATAGTAGGTCTGACGTCAGAGAGATAGCACTCCCTAGCAGTCCTCTGGTCCCCCTTAAGGGAACCGACTGTTCCATCATCCCTTTCAAATTTGACAAGCATGAGAGAGGGAACGACGACAGCCTTTGATTCATTGAGGGTTGGACGGCCAAAAATCATGTTGTAGGCGGCAAGCTCTTCTACAACCAGGAATTTGATTACCATGTGGCGTCCTTCCCCCTTTTCACCCAGCCGGATGGGAAGATCTATGCTCCCTACCGGATGCACTACACCTCCCCCAAACCCAACAAGCGGGTGGGGCGCCTGGTGCATGCTACTGGATTTGTACTTGAGCTTGGTCAAGCACTGATAGCTGATTAGGTCAGACGAGCTCCCGGTATCTATTAGGATCCGGCCAACTCTCTGATTGGCAACCTTGGATTCAATGACTATGGGGTCATCGTGAGGCCGTATGACCTTGCCCCGGTCCTTTTCAAAGATAAGGACCTTAGGAAATATGTCTTTCGACACCTGGGTCTCCTCAACTGAGTTAACCAGCTTCCTGATGTTATCTTTGGTGCCCCGAATAGTGGGACCCCCGCCGATAAAGCCGCCTGCTATTGTGAAGATAGTCTCTTCATCCGTTTCTGAATTTGCAAGAACAGCTTTTGCCGCCTGCCCTTTTTTGGTCAGGGTGTTGCCCTTGGCTTTGGGCAGATAAGACTTTAGAGCCCCTTCATCGGCCAGACGGTCTAATAGCCGCCTGAGGCTGTAGCAACCATTAGTGTCATGGCCAACATCCTCATGGTACTGGCAGTATTTGCTTTTGTCCCGGCTGCCTACGGGGCTTTTCATAACAGCCGACTTGTCGAGAGACATCCGGTCCTTGATCTCCATGAGGATGGAGGAGCAGTCCTTTGTGAACTCGTACTTGGGGACGTACGGTTCAGATTTTCGTCTGAGCTTCTGAGCCGGCTGACCAGATCGGTCTGCCGCCCAGACCTCTTTTCTCTTCTTTTCTTCCTTTTTAGCCGGCTGTTGTTGTTGTTGCCGGCTGTCTCTTCTGTCATATTTTTTGAAATCCGACGGCTGCTTTACAGCACAAAGCTCCGTCGCCTGTATGTAGGCTTCAGCTTCCATTAACGCCTCTTGGAGGGTGGCTACCCTTTTCCGGACGAGGTCAAACTTGAAAGTCGACCCATCCTTCAGACCTTTAAAGAAGTCTGTGTAAGCAACCTCATCAGACAATCCTTGAATATGAATTCTCATCAGATTGAACCGCCTGACATACGACCGGAGTCCTTCTCTGTCACCCTGCTGTATTGCTCCCAGATCGAGGCTTGTCTTTTTAGCCGGGATGTTCATTGAGAAGTTTGACGTAAACAAATACGCCAAGGTCTTGAAGCTATTGATGCAGCCGGCTAGTAAGTTACCAAACCACCGTTGGGCAATGCCCTTCAAGGTAGCCGGGAAGCATCGGCACCAGACGACATCATCCAACCCCTGTAGGTACATGAGGTTGGAATAAGCCATTAAATGATCTTCTGGGTTGGAGGTACCATCATAGGCCCCTACCAACACGTTTTTTATCTTGGCCGGCTGTGCCGCCTGGGTTATCTCAGGGGAGAACGCCGAGGGCTGTTCTCCCAGGTTTAGCAGGCGCTGCTACCAATCCATGAGTTGGAACGACTGCTGCACATTTCTGCCAAACGGACCCGTTTGGGTAAAAGGGGATCCACCCAGCCCATTTGGCGAACCGAACAGACCAGGTTGGATCACATTGGGTCCAGACCGGGCGGATGGTTCGCCCGTCTGACTCCCTAGACTTGTTCCCGCACGCCTGTTAGAGGTGTCACGGAAACTTTCTGGAAAGGTTGACGTTGAAGCCGACGCGGACGCCAGACTTCTCTTTTCTTGGAGAAACGTTCGGGCGTCCGAGAATATCTTTTTTGAACCATCCGGCTGCAGATGTCGGATGGGTTTTCTGGGTTCCGCTTGCGGGAAGCGGAGCCGGTTTTGATCGAACTTGAGGCCCTCCCCCTCCTTCGGCTTTGGATGAGGGGTAGGGACCCGGTCTTTAATAGCCTTCTTGCTAGAAGAAGGCTTCTTGGCCGGCTGACTCTTCTTGGGAGTAGCTGACCGGATGAGGTTCTGGATCTCGCCCTTGAAACTATTCATGAAAGTCATGAGTTCGCTCCTGGTGACGGGAGTAGAGCCCTCTGTCGCCTGGGCAGCCCCAACCGTGTTGCCGGCTGGGTTGCTTGGAGCAGCTTGGATGTTTTCCCGTTCCTTCTTATCCTTGGAACGGGTGTGCTTTGTTCTGAAGGACCCGTCTGGGGCCACATAGGTATTGAGGTCGTACTCATCACCGCTTTCATGGTCCATATGGACCTCAGGCTCAGTCGATGGCCGCCTGTCCTGACCCGGTGGTACAGGGTTAGAAGCCATCTAAGAAGTACTCTCCCCACAGACGGCGCCAAATGTTTCGGGGTTTTTTGATGTGTCCTGCGGGAGAGTTACAATTCCAAGAATGCCCTTCGACCGCCTGTACCTGCAAAACCACGAAGACTCCGGTTGGGTGGAGCTCCGCCTCCGATGATCAAGTCATTGATGTACGGGAGGAAGAAAGTGCGTAAGAGAGTAATTACTTCTCGCATAATGGGATAATTCCGCAATTAAGATTGCTCGGTTTTTGTGTAAAATGTATTTATGATGGTATTGAGTGCCAATTGAATGTAAGTGAATTCTTTTTGAAGGAATTGAATGCAAATGAATCCCCCATAAATGAGGACTCTCCCACTATTTATAGTGGGGAGAATTGGTCCCCCATTTAGGGTTCTTAGGACACGTGTCAGCAGGGGATTGGAGACCTGCTGACCAATAGCAAAATGCCACGTGTCGCGCTGTCATTGGGCCACGTGGCTGGGGTAATTTTACCCCAAACAATAGCAATAATAAATATTAATTACCCCAAACAATAGCAATAATAAATATTAAAAAAAAAAAAAAAAAAAAAAAAAAAAAAAAAAACACCATGAAGTACATACGTACTCTGTAGTACAATATGTATATTAGAGAAGGCTTTTATATTTTTTTTAAATAAAAGCTAATAATTTATAGTAATTTTTATTTTAGAAATGTCAATTTTTTATTTTTTTTGGAGAAGAAGAATAATTCATATGTATTATATATTCGGGTGGATGGCAAGTGATAAACGGATGACAGATCGAGTGATGGATGAAACGGAGCACCACCCGTATCCGACCCGATTTGTCACCCGCTTCATCTGTCACCCGCCCTTCATCCATTTAATTATATCGGGTGGATCGAATTTGCGGATGTCCATTTAGAATTGCCATCCCTAGGGACGTCCGCTAAAAATAATCCCACCTTTAGGTTATTTTTAAATAATCCGAGCTTTATACTCAATCCACTCAAAATGGTCCCAACTGGTCATGTAACTTGTTTTAACAATTTACTTGACACGTGACGGCGTGTGATTGGTCCAAAAAAATAAAAATAAAAAAATAATTTTCTTTAAAAAAGTTAAATTTTATAAATAAAAATTAAAAAAAAATTAATTATTTTTAAACCACCCCTGGCTGGTGGCTACCTAAGCCACTCTCCAGTCCCGCATCCCCGACCACCCAGATCCCAACCCCAACGCCGACGCCGACTCCAACACTGCGCCCAACCCCCCTCCCCCGAACCACCAACCAACCTCTAATTCCCTTCCCCGTCCCACTACTAGAAAGACACTTTTAACAAACCATCTAACAACGACGAAATCAAAATAATTATCGTTAAACTTGTTAAAATTAAAAACTGAATTGAAAGGCAGGCCTGTTTCAAAATTTTAAAAAACGTAGCGGTTTATTTTTAAAAAAAAAAAAAAAAATTTCATTGTCGTTAATGGTAAACTCACTTTATGAATTTTACCAAACCCTTATTAAAATTAAGATACACCGTATAAACAAAACCCTTCTCAGTTCTCACAAACTGTTCCCTACTTGATCTCACACCTCTGCCTAACTGCCATCACGACACCACCGCTGCTACCACCAGGCCAGCCATTGTCGTCTAACCCAAGCCAAACCCTAACGCTGCTACACCACACAAATCGCGGATGCCCTCTTTCTTCTCTTCATTCTCCCAGTTTCATTCACTCTCTTCTACACCGCCCAACTACCGGAAACCACCGTCGTCCATACCTAGCCGCCTTCTGCCGTAGTCCTTCACTTGACATCGGCCTAGCCACAGCCGCACGACAACCTTATAATTGTATGTTGCTTTCAGTTTTTGTGTTTGTTTTGTTTCCAATCTATTACGGAGTACTTTTAATTTATATGTGAATTTCAATTAGAGTTCCATAGATTGGTGATGATGAGTTTTATTGACAATAATTCTAGCTACTTAATGGTTAACATGTACAAAATTTGTTTATAATGTATCCGATTTAAATTTTGTGATTGTTAATTAATTTATGTTCTACAGCAATGCCATGCGTTAAAAAAAATTTGGCGATATGAAATTGATTCAATAGTTGACCTTAATAATTTTTGTGAAAATCGTCAATTGAAATGTTTTTTCTATCAATTCATTAGCACTTGTTATGGGTTTCAATTTACCTTTGTTTGATTAAAGTAGTTGTCAAATATCAGAGCACATTATTTTTTGGATTCTAGTGAGATTTCAATAAATTTTGGGTCATCATTTATACTATAGTAGTACTTGATATTGGCCAATTGTCATAAGGATGTGTTTTTTTTTTTTCTTTTTTGCTGTTGGATTTGTAAATTGCAAATTCAATGTTTGACATTGATTGTTTTTTTTTTGCTGTTGGATTTGTAAATTGCAAATTCAATGTTTGACATTGAATCTATTGCATCTTTTTAAGCGTCTTTGTGAAGATCTAGTCTATATTTGAGGAACTAGAAATTAAAAATTAAAAGCAAAGGTATTTGATGATATTTTGTGGTTTAGTTTGTTGAGTGTGGAGAATATACGAAGAATTCATATATACTCTTGATTTCAATCATTCATGTTTGTTTTATGTACTGTATTTGTGTTAGTGTCAACTTTATTAGGTGAATTGTTAGTGTTGGGTGGCTAAAATAAACCATATCATTTGGACGAGTATATTTTATGATGCTGAGTTGCTAACCATTTCCCTATGCATATTTGGTAAATTATAATTTGAAAGCATGATTGAGATGATGCAAGTATAGCTGTATAGGAAACTCATTTTACTCAGTAGAATTTTCTGTTTGTATATTTGCAAACATGATTTGAAAAACAATAAAAATATTGTGTAGAAGTTTTGTTCTTAATAGGATACTTTTACCTTTATATGAAGTAGATGAGAGAAGGATATACAAATAATAGGTAACAATACATTAGACTAGCTTCTACTTTTTTGTTTCAGGGGAGATAGAGGAGGGTGGTACAAGAAAAGGAAAAGGCATGCATCTACAAAAGTATGGAGTTGGAGGAGCCTTGAAGCAAGAGAAGAAACTGGTGGACTTATATATTTATCAAATTTCATAATTCTTCTGTTAAAAAGAGACGTCATTTATGAAATGGAGTATATAAGGCTTCGTTAAGCTATTTCGTTGATACCACTCATTGTCAAATGTAGATAAACCATGTTGGTTTTCCTTGTATTGATTAGTTTAATGATCCTATGGATAGTGTAATATTTGGGTTTCACCGGACATAGAATGCTTAGTAATTATTAATTCAAAATTTATTATTCTTATGAATTTTGTTTAATATTATTTATATTAATTTTTGTAATTTTATTGATCGAATATATAATAGTTTCCTTGAAATTTAAGGAATTCTTGTACCATTCACAAGAAAATATTTGGTCATTAATATCGTCATTAGCTTCTTTTTCTAATGTTGGAGTTTTATTTTATGAGGGATAATTTGGTCCTCGTTGCTTATGAATTCTTTGTTAATAGAATATCTACTAACGACGAGCTCTTTAGTTATCGTTAGTGGTTAACGACGGATTGATATCTTGTTGTCATTATCTAACAATGAACATCGTCGTTAAAACCTTTAACGAAGGAAGCTATTACATCGAACAAATGACGAATTTTTTTTTTCATCGTTAAAAGTTTTAACGACGAATTATTTCGTATTTAAAAACCCTTTTTCTAGTAGTGTCCCAATCCCGATCTGGCTCCCACCACTTCCTCGCCCACGTTTCCAAACCTTCCCCTTTTCCGGCCCCATCCCCTTCTCTTCCCCACGCCCTGATTTCGGCCTCCATCCCCTTCCCACGCCTGCATTTCGATCCTCCTCCCCTTCCATAACCTTGATTTCGGTTTTGGTTGATTGTTTGTGGTGGTTTAGTGGCGATAGAAGAGGGTAGGGGAGGGTCGGCGAACGACGCAATGGGGCTGGCGGCTCTAGGCCTTGTCTAAGCCGATGGTAGGGGCGGCTGGGCGGGGAGGTGGCTGGGATCGTGGTGGGGCTGGGGTTTGGTTTAAATTTTAGGTTTTTTTTTTTGATAAAAAAGTTAAAAATAATAAACTAATGTTAATTCTAATAATCATTTCTTAAAACAAAATTAAAATCAAAACTTATTTTTTGACCAATCACGTGGTGACACGTGTAAATTAAACTTAATAAAAAAAATTACCTCCTTAACAGGTTACGGGCTACTTGGGACCATTTTGAGCGGATTCGGTATAAAGGTCGGATTATTTAAAAATAACCCAAAGGTGGGATTATTTTGGGTGGACGCCCCAAAGGTGGGATTATTTCGGGCAATTTTTCTTTTTATTTTTTTGTTAGAATGTCTTTATTTGATTTCTACTCATCAAAACATGTCTTTAGACCTTATTATATAGCTTACTATAAATTATCAAAAATGAAGGTGAATAAAACAATGCTTTAAATCATTTTAAGGTTTTTATTGGATGATGTAAGAAATGTGGAGGGCTTTCGCAGGTGCAGAAAGGGGTTTTCGGGGAGTTAAAGGGTTTTCGTGGATTGTGGGAGGTTTTACGGATGGGTGAGGTGAGTTTTTCAAGTGGTTTGTTAGGTAGGGCTATTAGCGAGGAAGTTGTTAGGGTTGTGATACAGGTGGATGGTTGGGGTTTTGCAATGTAGGTGATCAAAATTAGGTCAAATTAGAAAAGTTAATTGGTTACTTAAACCTTAGACCACTTCCAATGGTGAGCAAAAAAAATGCTTGCCCACTATCTCTCTACCCACTTTCTCTCTCAACAAATCAGTTTTGACCATGGGCAAATTTTTTTCACAATTTCTCTCCCAATGGTGAGCAAAAAAAATGTTTGCCCACCACTCTCTCTCTCTTACTTTTTCAATACCCCACCATTACTTTCTCCCTCCTACACAACACTTCTTTATTTAATAATTTCATTTATATTTTAACAATATTACTCCAAATAAATAAAAGCAAGTCTAAATTTGTGTAACTTATTTTTTTTATTTGTGTCGTTTTTTCGGTAAACTTGTCGTTAAATTATGTACGTTAGATGAAATAATTGTAAAAAAACGCTCAAAATTTCGTAAATGTTTTTATTTATTTTAAAAAGCGATACAGTACTAGAAACCAATTATATTTGCAACGTCATGCGTAATTAAACTTAGGGAATAAAATAAACAAAACAATTAAAACATAGCCCGACTGCGTACGGAAAAGTAGGTAGGCCATAGTGCTTGGCCTTATTTAAGTCGTGCTAATTTTTCCCTAATTACTTGGCCCGTATTGTAACCAAATATGTTCAACTAAATCACGTTTCAGAGATAGATGAATTTCTCTATCACGGAGAGAAGCTTTTCTTTGTAGAAATGAGTTAAAGTCAAAGTTGGTAGGTCGGCCTATGTTGAATTCAAACGGTGGCGTTGTAGACGTTGATGCTGCTGTTAATTCTTGTTGATCTTCTTCGTAGAAGCTTCTTAGAGCTTCGGCTCGAGTGTAGTTGTGGCGCTCATCTTCAACAATCATGTTGTGCATAATGATACATGCTTTCATTATGTCCCGCAGTATGTCCTCATCGTACGCCAGTGACGGTTTTCGTATTATTGCAAATTGAGCTTGCAAAACACCGAAAGCTCTTTCAACGTCCTTTCGAGCAGCAGCCTGGTGGTCAGTGAACATTTTATCCTTCTGAAGTTGAGGGTATATGATACCCTGAATAAAAGTTTCCAACTTCGGACAAAAACTGTCGGCTATGTAATAAGCCATGTTGTATTCATGGCCGTTAACTGTAAAATTTACCGGAGGAGCTCGACCATGCAGAACCTCATCGAACACTAGTGAACGGTACAACACATTAAGATCATTACAAGATCCGGGAATACCAAAGAAGGAATTCCATAAATCCTGATCCGCAACGGCTTTTAGTATTAGCGTTGCTTTCTTATTCCTACCGGCGTACTGCGCTTTCCAAGCCGTTGGACAGTTCTTCCATTCCCAATGCATGCAATCAATGCTGCCTATCATGCCTGGAAAACCACGCAGTAAATTTTGATGCAGTATCCGGACCAAATCATCAGTTGTAGGGTTTTGCAGGTACTCGGTTCCGAACTGATGAATGACCCCGGCACAAAAATGTTGAAGGGCAACTCGAGCGGTTGACTAACTGATTCGAACGTATTCATCCACGGCATCTGCAGCCATGCCGTAGGCTAACTTTCTTATCGCGGCTGTACATTTTTGCAAAGGGGACAAGCCTAACCTTCCAGCTGCATCCCTACGCTGTTGGAAGTAAACATCACCTTCAACGGCCTTGTTCATTATACGTAAAAACAAAGGTCGTTGCATACGAAATCTTCTTCTAAATTGGGTGGTGTTGTACACAGGATTATCGGAAAAATAATCATTAAACAGCCAGGCATGTCCCATTTCCCTATCTCTTCTATCCGTACCCCCTCTAGGTGTTTTTGTAGTGGGTTGGGATTGTGTTTGGGGCATGAGGAAAGTTGGGGGTTGGTATGTGAAGAGATCATCAACGAGTTGATCATATTCTTCAGTATTTGAAGAAGATGAACTTGAACTTGAACTTGATGATGGTCTGGAGTACATCTTGTATTAATATTGTAAGTTTCTGAAGTGGTGTGGTAGTGGATATGTGCCATGCCTACTATATATATAAAATATATCAAATGAATATGTGGTTACAAATCTGAATGACCACACCAACTAAAGGAATCAAATTTTCAGCCACGGAATAGGTATACTATGCTAGTTGACAATGACAAATATATCAAATGACTACACAATGCCAAAGACTAATTGCAATTATGTCGGTATCAATGACCCAAAGTTAAAGCATTCTGACAAAGTGAATTCAGAAAAATGTGACTACACAATGACAAAGACTAATTGCAATTATGTCGATATCAATGACCCAAAGTTAAAGCATTCCGACAAAGTGAATTCAGAAAAAAGTGACTACCCAATGACGACAACTGAATGCAATTATGTCCATAACAATGACAACTGAAATCAATTTGTTAAACAACTTGTCATTCAATATTGGAAAATCAGAATACAATTTTACATAAGACATTGAAATTAAACACACCACTAATACAAGTTAAAAATAATAGTCTACACTGCGCATAATTAAAAACTTGAGTAATACAAGCGTAGACCTACTACAATTACATGCTTAAGAGCCTTGTAATTTACCTAGTAAAAAATTCTTGTACGCCTCTTCTTGAGGAGTGAGTGGCGTAGGTGAATTCTTCAGAGTTTGCAGCATATCAAACATGGTTCTCATCTTATGAATGTCAAGTTCCTCCCGTTTCCTCTATTCCTTATCCTTTTCAATTTTGATCCTCTCTTCCTTCAGAAAGGCCTCCCTTTCGCGAATTGTAGTGAATTCCTTCATTCATTCGCCAAGGTCAGACGAACCACTTTTTGTAGCTACTGCTTTCCCTTTACGCTTGGCCTTTGCTTTCTTTACACCATCAGGTCGTTGTATTCCTCCAAATGATAAACCATCCGTAGGGGTTTCATCCCCTACATCATCTCTAGACCTCTTCCCACTTCCAGCACTACCTTGCTCCTCAACATCACAAGCAGCTTTTCTTTCCTTCTTTGACAAGGACCATCTCAGCTTTGGCCTCCACTCTGGATCTTTATTAAGCATTTCAACTGCGTGAGGATAAGTGAAATTGCGACCTTGGACGAGATGAAAAAGCTTCAACGCACTTTTTATACGGTCAGCTTCGTTGTAACCACTCCCTCCGATCCCTCCGAAAGTTTACCCGCTTCATCATATCAAGATATCCACCGTAGTGTGTCTGCTGCCAACCTTCTCTAGTGCGACGTCAGACTCTTCATAGGCCTTGGCGGAAGTATATGCGGCTTCTCCGCATGAGCCATTTCATATGCTGCGTGTACATTGCGCGATAGGGCAGTTACTTTCTGGTTCGTACCTTTAATAGCATCCTTGCTGATCTCCAAGTACAACCCAATAAGAGCTTCATCTTCCGCAATAGACCAAACACGAGTCGCTCGTGCAGCGACCTGGTTGGATTCCAGTCTGGGAACTGATGGAGGATACTGCGGCGTCTCTGGTACGTTTTCCTCTTCGCTCTCATCAAATTGTGTGTTGCTATCATGATCAGTTTCAGGTGTACGTTCTTCATTAACATGGTTTTGTAGAGGGAACTCAGTGGGTGTCTGATGTTGTGGAGGTGGTTGCAAAGACGTATTCCCCATTCTTTGCAAGAACAATTGAAACTCGGGATTAGTTAGGAAATCATCACAAAAACCAGAAAATTGTTGACGAAAATTTGGGTTGTTTGGATCCATTAAAATATTCTGCATCACAAAACAAAAAATAAATATTTTTAAAAAGAATAATTTAAATAACAAATTAAAATGACAACAAATCAAAAAAATAATCTAATACCACTTAATTTATTAAATATACAACATTCACGTTCAACAACATATAAACAAAACATATAATACATAATATAATATAACAAAATTAACTACCTTTACAAAAATAACATATAAATATAAATTAGCATAACAAATTACTTCACATATAAAAAACAACAACCCAATTTCCAAAAAATTAGCAAATAAATTCATATTAAATTAATGTCATATTTATTAATATATGAACAAAATATCAACAACTTTCTAAATACAATTTTATATATAATTGCAATTACATCACATGAACTACATTTTTTTAATTTGCAACAAAATCACATATATACTAATTGTAATAAATAACTGAATTTAAAAAAAAAATACCTGAAAATCAGTGAAACACAACAAAAATCTTCTTCTAATTTCGGAATATTTAAGAAATATAAAGAATTTGGAGCATTTATGGTATTTCTGAAATTATACCAAAATATACCAAAATATACCAAAATGCATGTCTATTTATAGAGAATTAAATTTAATGACCGTTGGTTTTTTTTTTTTTATATTATTATTATTAAATATATAATTCAGAAAATACATTACAAAAAATAAGACCGTTGCCAACAGCTCTATTTTTCTTATTGGCCAGCAGCCTGCCCATGCCACGTGGCGCTCCCGGATTGGCTCCCTCACTGTCACGCGTTAGTCAGCATTTGTATTTTTTTTTTCAAAAATGCAAGCTCAAAACGCTGCGTTTTGAGCACCTTCCCAGCGTTTTGAGCACCTTCCTTCTTCCAACAGCAACGAAACGTTGCGTTTCAATAAGCTTCCCCCCTTATTTTTTTTAATTCTGGCAGCAAATTGTGGGCCCCATCATAGCACTATTCACTTGCAATTTTGCCCAACTCATGGGCATTTCTTCATTAGCCCACCATTGCAATCCATGAGCTAATTTATTGCCCACCAAAATGCCCATGAACTAAATTATTGCCCACCATTGTCATTGCTCTTAGGGGGAAGATAAATCATAGTATAAAGAGAATAAATTACTTATATGAACTTATTACCTCTAATATTATAAACAAGTGATGGAATCAATATATTTCATTCCCTTAACTTTTCTTGCAGATTGCATACTAAATGCTCTTAAATAGGGGTGTTCATATCCGGGTACCCGGATCTTCGGGTAATTGAAAAGTCGGCCTATGACCTGATCCGATAAGACCGGATACCCGGCTATCGGGTACCCGATTTTATCAGGTCGGGTCATGGGTACCCGGATTTTTTTTTCCCTTTTCCTTTACATATAATATGAATTAATAATTTGATACACAAACTTTTTTTTGAATGATTTTCAAACATTAAGCTACGGTAATCACTTGATTAATTTGTATAATTTCCACAAGTAATCATCAAAAATGTAGTATAGACATTGTACAGTAAAAATAATAAGATTAATCACTAACAAATCCTAATTTCATCAATTCCATTTAATTACAAAATTAAACCCAAATCCAATTTTGAAAAAAAAATAAAAAATAATAGAGAAAGAATTTAGACAATAAACCCAAATCTTTGAAAATCATCCTTAATCCCTCTCATCTTTGATACCTCTGTCGCCTGTAAATCTTCAAAAAAAAAAACTGCAAGTCATTGAAAATTACCCTTTGATTTTCTGCTGATTTAACAATTTGAAGCTTAAAAGTGTCTCCATTAAGGATATTGTAATACTCTGTATTTTTGAACGTATATTCTAATTAATTAATTAGTTAGTTATTATTTTCTAAAAAGGGTATTTCAGTAATTTATTTTACTATTTGAATTTTGGAGCCAAAATGATATTTGAATTTTGGCGCCAAAAGTATTTTAAAACCTAATTATATTTGAATTTTGAATTATCCATTTATTTTATTTTAAAAACTGAATTATTTATATATATTTCTGATATTTTAATTAAGCAAAATTATATTTATTTTAAAAGGGCCGAATTTCCCTAATTAATTAGCTAGGATTTTCGAATTTTCTAAGTGTAAAAATCTGATTTTCTTAGTTAAATTAATTAGTGAATAATTGGTATTTTTCTAATTAATTATTATATACAAAATATATTATTTACACAATCATTTTTATTCCTTAAGAACTAGCAAAATAATTGCCTAAATATTTAAAGGGAGGTCCAAAAATATGAGCTTAGGAAAGCTCAAATTTTCGGGCACTATATTGTATTTTGAGAAAAATTATTTGGTAATTTTGTATTTTAATTATCTTCCTCAATTCTATTATTTTTCTTAATTCTTATTTTCCATCTCCTAAATATTTGATCATCTTATTTCCCTACCTTAAATCGTTCTTGATTATTCCCCAATCAAAGCCATTTACCATTTAATATTCCATGACTACATACTTACCGTATTTCTTCATTACTTAATCACCATAACCTAGACTTTCCATAATTCTTTAGCTCTCTTCTCCAAGTAATTTTTCTTAAACCAATTTACCATAATTCTTCCTACATTCTCCTACCATAATTCTTGCATGAGCTTGTCTATAAATACCCCCTCATACCTATCATATTCTTCACACCAAAAACTCAATTCTCTTCTACTCTCTTACTCTTCTTTTCCCTCAACCTTTTCCTACTTTTCTTCTCCTCTTTTCTAAAAGAAAATCAGCCCGTATATCTTTGGATCCAATTTTCGGGCACTTTTGGTCAGTTTTGGGGTTTTTCTATTTCATAGAAAATTGTTCCTCTCAAAAAATCCTTGAGGTTAGGCTCAAGAATCACCCAATTCAGAGTTATGGCCTTTGCAAGTTCTGCCTATTCTTTCCAACGCAAATCCAATTCTCCTTAATCCTATTCCTTTATTTTCTTCATGGTTAGTTTTCTAAAATATAAATACCTATTTCAAAGCTATAATTTTATATTAAAAGTATTATTTTTAAAAAAGAGTTTTATAGTCCATGCACATTAGATTTGGGTTTATGTCAAAAGATGTTGTGATAACCTTATGGTTATGTTAATTGCAAGGTGTATTCGTGATTGAACTTTGAAAGTGTGAAGTGTTGATTGATATTCGGAACCAAGGTACGTTTAGGTGGCTAGATACCTTTAAAAGTGATTGGTTTGAATAACATATTTTATATGATTTTATTGGTGATTGAATTAAATTGATTTGAATTATGATTTATGAAATAAAGCATGGTTGGAGGAATTGATTTTAATATTTGCTTTAATAAGTGTCTTTTTGAAGGATTGATTTTAATATCATGTTTTGAATGGTTTGAAATTATTTATTATGTTTAAGGGAACTTGCTTATAAAAAGTATGTTGGATTGTTTTAAAGAGTTTTTGAAAGGGTTTGATTTTAAAAACTTATATAATTATTGAATTAAATACAAAAGGAGTTTTTGAGTTATTCTATTATAAAGGTTGATTTTATTCAAAGAGGAGTTTCATGAGAATGATTGAATTATTTATAAAAAATTTATAAGCATGATTATTATATTAATCCCACTATGCGGATTCATTGAAGACTATGGACTTTGTATGACCTAGTCTTTCTCCAAGAATAGCCTTGAAATAGTAGGAGACTAGCTTGGGGGGTGTGCACACTTAGACAGGAGGTTGAGTTTTCGAAAATAATTAATTTGACTAATCATTATTATTGAGTTATTGGAATTATTCTGAGAATATTTGAGAATTGGTTTTCAAGAGAGGAGTTGGTTTTCAAAAGAGGAAATTGGTTTTATAAATCATTTCATCGAATTATTGGGAATTGATTTGAAATCATGAGTTTTGGAGTTCATTGGATTAATTATTGGAATTGGTTTTAAAAGCATGTTTGCAAATAAATTGAATTTACTTATCTTACACTTATCGTACTTAGCATATTTTGCTAATCCGTATTTCTTATTTGTTTTGGTTCGCCCTGTTTACCATAATGGTAAGCAGTGTTGACTAATTTCAGGTGGAGTCAAGAATTGAGCATATAGGAGGCCTGGGAATGTTCTTCGCCTAGATTAGGATTGTTGGTCTTGGTTTAATTATGAGTACTCATGACGATGATTTCTATTTATAGTTATTGTTAATAAAGATAGAGGTTATATTTCCGCTGCAAAGTATTGATTTTGGTTAGTAGTTGAGTAGCCTTGCGCAATCACACGACGGTAATACGCCTAAGTCCTATCTCTACGGTATAATTATACGTATTATACTATTATTTCCGTAGAAGGAGATTTAGGGGTGTTACAGATACATGCAAAGTTAAGGGAAAAGGAACAATGATGGCTATTTTTTTTTATCATAATTGAGAATACTGAGATAAGAGATGTTGGATGTAGAAGGAGATGGGGATGGGGATGAAGATGAATAGATTACCAGTACAAGAAGGAGTAGTGAGAAGGAATGGGGGCTACAAGGAGAGTAATAAGGGCTTTTGATGTTTAAGAAGGCCCAACGTCAAGTTAACCTAGCTATTTCAGGAAAAAAAAAAAAGCTATCAAGCGGGTCAGCGGGTACCCGACCGTGACCTGAACATTTTTGCGGGTCGGGTACCCGACCCGAAAATTTCAAAAAAATTATCTAAATACCTGTCGGGTATTTTGCGGGTCATCAAGTAATCAGGTCGGGTTTTTTTTAACACCCCTACTCTTAAATGTAAAAATAGGGTTCCTAATAAAGTTGAAATTCTGAACAAAACTCATATGAACTTATTACCTCTAAAAAACATACTCCCTCCGTTTTGTAGTAATCGCAACAGTTTGACTTTTGCACTATTTATGACTATACTTTTTACAATATATAAATAACATATATTGTCATGTAAAATATTTTTGTATAAGTCTTTATGTAAATTTTCATTAGATCAAGCTTTTATAGTTCTTAATAATATATAAATACAAATATTAATGATCAAAATTGTACATTGGCATGTGTGTCGGTCAAAGTGTTGCGATTATTATGAAACGGAGGGAGTACGTAGTAATATATTTAGATGGACTTAATAACCCTGAATTTTGGTTTTATCTCTTTTTATGAAAAAATGATAAAATAAAGTAAAGAGAACATAATCTTATACTTCCTCGGCTTATTTATTATCGCACCATATAAAGGTTGGGCACAATTGGAAAAAAGAAGAGAGAGAAAAGTAAAAATACAAAATTGTCCATGTGATATAACTAAAAGATAAGGGTGAAAAAAGTAAGGGTATGTTGGATATTTGCAGTGTGAATACTGGTAATATTTGTCTTAAAATAGAAATGGTGCAATATTTGTGAAACTTGTTTAAAAGCCAAGTGGTGCAATATTAAAAGAACGGAGGAAGTAGTATCTTTTAATTAAGTAGCTACCTAAAAGTTGTCACCGAGCATGCACCTAACTGTGCACCACATCATATAAGTAGACTAGATTAGGTCATGTGCCATACACGGTAATTTTATTATAGTTAATCAGTAAAAAAATTAAAAATAACATAGATAAAATACAACTATAACATATTTATTATCTTCTTATTTTGATTGTGTATATAATGAAATGAAATATGAAATATAGCGAAAGAGTCTGTTAAACAAATAATTATATTAAAACTACATGTTAGACCATATGAGTGTTTTAAAAATTCAATGATAAAAATAGAATCAATTTTCTTTTTATTAACCAAATAAGTATTTAATATTATGTATTACACTTAATGGGCATGAATAATAATAACCCAAATTTAATGATATTTGGTCAATTTTTTTTATGAAATATGATAATATATGAAGTATTGGAGATACAAATAAAAAAAAAATCAAATTTTGATTAATCAAATTTTCTTACATGATTACATGCATAGATAAAGTGTTTATAATGTAATGTTCTGTTGTTAAACTCCTTTAATTTTGTTATATTATTTGTATTAAAATTAGGCGAGAAACCAATTAAAGTGTTAAAAAAACAAAATTCCCGTTTTATTATTGTTGTTGTTGATGTTGTTGTGGGAAACAAAGTAATAGCTATAAAGGAATACATTTAAAAGATACATATAAAAGATTTGGAATAATATTGTATTAGTTATATTATACTAAAATTCTCAAAGAAGATTTTAGCAAAAAGGAAAGGGGTGTTTTTGGAGGGAAAAAAACTACACTAAGAATTGACACGTATTATTCATGGTGGTTGTTTTAGTATTATGATATTACTAGTAAAGAATCCGTGCAATAACGGCTTTAAAAGTTCAAATATTAAATCTCACAATATTTAAGCTATAGTTTGCTTGATGCACAATAGTGAAAGACATAATCAACTTAATGTGTACCCATAATATGCAATTCAATGTTTGAAAAAGTAGATAGAAACAGGTTTATGCTATTTGTTGTAAATTTTACATTTTAGATCAAAATGATTTATGCCCATTCATATATCTCATGCAATATCTTTCATATGTAATTTTGTTTTAATCAAGCTAATAAAAATATCTCAGTCCCATAATCTTGTCATAGAACGTAAAAAATCGAGTTTATAATCGTCCAAATCGTATATCTTTATAGACTTCATCCTTCAATGATCAAAAGTTGTACTAATATAAATAAAAGTTACGAATATATATCTATTTAGGGGGCGTTTGGTTCATGAAATATATGAATAAGGTATATGTTTCAAATGGTCTAAACCCATACCATATGTTTGGTTGATGATTAAATAAATTATACGGAGTATAAATTTTAAACCCATACTTGAATCTTCTAAGGTATTGGGTTTGAAAATCCGAAAAAGGATAGATGGCTTTGACATTTGACCCATACCAATACTTCAAGTATCAAATAAATGAAGGAAAAACCCATTCTAGAATTGAACCAAACATACACTTGGTATTAAGAAAAATATAGTTAACATCTGAGGGTATTTAGGAACTAAATAGAGGTCTTTAGTTTCCAAACTTGCATTTGCCTTATATATAATTTAGAACTCAAATATGTTTCTCATCACTTGATATAGTAAGTAATTATTGATAATACCTACATTATCATGAGTTGGGGCTAGTAAAATTGCTCTTTTTAAAGTATTTTATATCCCATAATACAAATTCTGGAAAATAGAAGGATAAGTACTTTATACAATAGCTTCAGCTAAATTAGATGCTTTCAAAATTGTTCTTTCATCAGGTATTACCGAAACTCCTTCATCGACCGTCATTTGGCTCCCCTAACTTACCATCTCCAACTAAATATATTTTAAATATTCTATGGATTTTCTTCCAAGGGTAAAGCGGCGGTATGTAGCTGGCTACTATACGAATGAACTCCAAATAATGTCATTTTGTTTTTAAGATTCAAGTCTTGTCCATCCAGTTATGAAAAGTTAATTTATTATATCCATTAGTAATAATAATACTATTATCATAAATACATATACACTAAAACAAATTTATTGTATCTCAATTTATTATTAATAATATCATATTGTTATCATTTTTGTATATATTCTCTTGCCATAATCATCTAATCTCTAGCTTGACAAAACATTTTGGCAGTCATTTATAGCTAACGAAATTTCATTAGTTATTTAATTTATCATGATCCATTAATAATAGGAAAATTTGTCAAAAATAAAACGAGCTTTGGGCAGTCTTCCAAAAATAAAACGATCTTTTAATTATTCCATAATAAAACGATCTTTGACATATATTTGCTCAAAATAGAACAAAAATCTGGTAACCGGCTTAAAAAGTTATACCCAAACACGCATCGAACTACGATTGGCTAGGATTATTTTATCAATTTTCTTTTAAAAGAATTGATTTTTAATTAAAAAAAAAACAATTAAAAAAATTCTCTCTCATCCCCTCCCCCTCCCAGTCAGCTTACCGCCACCACCATAGCCCATCCCCCTTTGAACATTCCATCCTTTCTGGCCCTCCCTTTCCCCCCAACCACCGCTCAACCATCTACGACACTGAAAACCATCAATGCTCACCCATTCCACACACCCCGAAACCGACCCTTTAGCCACCCCTTAACCACCCAACCCCCTTGAAACCATCCTCAAAACCCCCTCACCCATCCCACACACCCCGAAACAACCCCACTAACCAACCCAAACCCCCAGTCGTTGAATCCCACGCAAACAAGTGTAGGGATTGGAGTGCGATTCGTTATTTATATAAGGGTTGGACTGGATTTTCGCTGATGGCGACAGGTATGGGGGGCTGGGTTAGGTTCGCGACGGCGGTAGGGTGGAGAGGCTGGGGCTAGGGCTGGGTTCACTAACCGTGGCAAGGTCTGGGGGTTTGGGTTCATGGTAGGGTGCGGGGACTTGGGTTCACGGCAGGGGTGGTGATTTTCTAAATTAAAATCATTTTTCTTAAAAATAGAAAATTGTATGAAAAAAAATAATAATAAACCAACCTATTGCAATGCGGCATGTGTCACATTAACCTATCCAATAGGTTGTCAACCGGTAGCATTCTATTTTTGGCAGATGGTTATCAAAGGTCTTTTTATTATGGAATAAATAAAAGGTCGTTTTATTTTTGGAAAACCGATGAAAGTTCATTTTATTCTTGACAATTTTTCCTTAATAACATGCTATTTTTAAAATAAAATCTTTTATTAAAGGTGGAAAAGAAGTGAAATTTTTTTAACGTTAAGGCAACAACTGTTAGTTTTGGTTTTAAATAATGCTTGTGTTTTTGTATATTTATAGGCTAATTATAATGCTCATGCAATTGCCCATGTTAAAAGGTTTAAACATAAACATATTTTTAATAAATCTGAACAAATATTTGTCAAAAAGAATTGTAAATTTATTGAAATAAAAAGATGTCTAGAATCTCAAGATCAAATATTATATTCAAGATTATAAAATTAATTTGATGTATAATTTTATAAGGAAGTATAATCAGAGATTTCATATGCATTATCATATTAAGGAAGTAGGTATATTATGGTAACTGGTAAATAATAAGGAGTATAATATATATATATATATATATACATATATATATATATATATATATATATATATGATTTAGTTGATATATTCAGGAATGGAAAATAAAGTAGGAAAATTTTTAACCGTATATTATTTTATCACATATAATATTTAATTTAGTTGATATATCTAGAGGTGGAAAATAAAGTGGGAATTTTTTTACAATAGAGCAACACGTGTCAAAGTATAGTTCGAGTGCCCTCTGTTTTAGTATATATATATACACTAGTTTTGTGCCCGGGCGATGCCCAGATTGATGATAAAATTTTAGGATAAACTTTTTACTTGAATGTGAAATATGGTCATCTAATCCCTTTTGATAATGCAAGATATTTAGATTTACAATATCATATAATAGTGTAATTTTTATAATTTTGTTTGTAAGTAGATATCTATGTTGATGTCCGAATTGTTGATAAAATTTTAGGATAAACTTTTTGGCTTGAATGTTCAATAATACGATCATGTAATCTCTTTTGATAATACAAGATATTTAGATATACGTATCATATCACTTATTTATAGAATAATGTACTTTTTGTAGTTTTGTTTGTAAATAGATATCTATGTTATTATGGACTTGAAATTGTTGTTATTGAATTTAAATTATTTTTACTGAACTGAAAGTATTTTTATCAAACCAAAATTATTTTTACTGATCAAAACTAATTTTACCGATTCTCTAATTTTTTTTAAATAAATTAAATAACAATGTATTTTGTATGCGGCTAACCACACCATCTAGCTGGACAAAGTAATCCCTATAAAACTGATCGAGTAACCCCTGTAAGACTAACTTAGTAACCTCTAACACTGACTAAGTAACCCTATCTATAACATGATTGAGTAACCACTATAACACTGACCAAGTAACCCTTATAGTACTAAAGAAGTAATTCGGATATTGTAATAGTAGGTGACACGGTTAGGCCAGCTATGTATAAAAGTTTGTGATTAAATATATTATAAATGGATCTTATTTAAAGAAAAATTTTAAAACGAATTTGATGATGAAAATAGAATTGAGTTATAGAATATTTATTAAAAGTTATTTAATTTTGTATATATAAAATATTAAAATTTTATCGATAATAAAACTCTAGTAATAATTTTATCTTAAAAAATTTATTCAAAAATCGCTTACTTAGCATCATAAGTGTCACAATAATACTTATTTATCTCCTACGTGGCGCGACACTTGGCGAAAAACTAAAATGTCAAGTGTCACTGTCTCGTGGACTGGCTACGAGACCGCTTTATTTATTAGTGATATGATATGATATAGATAGATAGATTGATTGATTGATAAAAGTTTAATATGTTCTAGACCTTCTAGTCAAAAACCATAAGGCAAGAATAAAAAAAATAGCCTAAACATACAAAAATAGGACTAAAAAAGTCAGCCCAAATCCTTGACAAAGGGCCCATCGTTAATAATGGCCCATTTGATCGACCATCTCTACAAAAACCCACTGTTGAGGCCTTAAGGGAAGTCATGGGACCATCGTCTACGTATTAGCAACTTTAGGGTTATTTAACCAATTTAGGATAGAGCTTACCTAATACCTTATACCTACATACTCCGTAACATTTTATAATCCCCCAACTGCTTGGAATAGAACACTAGATTAAGTGAACACGTACCATACGAGATCGACTTCAGTTGGTTCATTCATCTTTACTTTATCTAAAAATTAGATATCTTAGCTACCTAAGCCTAAAGGAAGAAAAAACTAAACATACTGTTATAAAAATTGGGAAAATTTGCCAATTGTAACCATTTAAAGTTTGTATTTTGTAAATTGCGACCATTTAAAAAAAAAAATAAATAAAATTGCATTGCAATCTAAAAGTACTAATAAATTGAAAATTGCAACCCAATTCATTTTTTTATCGATTTGCGCATCGAAAAATATTCTGTTAAGGTTTTACGGGTCATTTTAGTTTTTAAGGAATCAAATTGAGCTCAGAATTGACAAAAAAATAACGTAAGTGCCTCGTTTTGCGTATAAAAATGTATTGATTTGTGGTTTGCCATGAAAACGAGGCCCTTACATTAATTTTTTGTCAATTTCAAACTCAATTTGGCTCCTTAAGAGCCAAAATGGCCCCTATAACCTTGATGAAGCATTTTTCGACACGTAAATCGATGAAAAAATTAAATTGAGTTTCAATTTACAATTCATTAGTACTTTTGGGCTGCAATTTGCAATTTTTTCTTAAATAACTGCAATTTATAAAATACATATTTTAAATGGCTGTAATTGATAAATTTTCCTAAAAATTGGCATTTTGAATTTGTGATATATGCTTGATTTAATTTAGTTTAGTTTGTGAAGGAATTGTTTCAACTTACTCGTAACTTATAGTCTTGAGTAACGGGCTTGCAACAAGAAAATGGCTATACTGTGCATCCCAGGCTCCCATCATATGTAAAGTCCTATCGGCTCAAATCAAAGTAAGTGAAGTCTTATTAGTCTCATACTCCGGCTCAAATAGAAGTACATATTTTTTAAATTTATTTATTTTATTTTTGTTTTGGACCAAATGAGCCACAAATTCATAAATTATGCAATTATGGATATTGATTGCCGAGTACTCGGTATAGAGATCGAGTATTGTTCAAAGAGGCCGATCATCAAGAACTATCATATCTCGTTTCATCAAAAAAAAAAAAAAAGAGCATATTTATTGACGTGATTGCTAGCCATTTCATGATATACTTAATGTGAAAATTCTATAATGGTCGTTTGAAATATGACTAGCATAATATTTTAATAATTATGTAGAAAAAACTTATGTAAATGATTCACAATAATACGATGTAGACCTAAGGTCTATATGCGTTCACAATTGATATTATATTGAACAGAATGACCCTAATTTTAACATAGTAACCTTAATTTTAATGTAATAACTTTTATTAATATTTGTGTGATCATTAATATTATTGTAAACCTGAATTACAACGTTGTTATGTTAACATAGTGGCCCTAATTTTAACAGTGACTTTTATTATTCATATCAACTAGTATATTAAATTTTTTAATAAAAAACATAAAAAAATAGAGAAATAATAAAATTTAATAATAAAATAAAATAAAATAAAAATAACCTCCTATGACTATTATATGTAATAACACAATGACTTTTATTTTAACATAATAACATTTATTTTAACATAGTGACCTTTTTTTTATTAATAAAACGACCATAGCAACTCTAATATTAGTCCACAGTAAATTAATGTGAAGTAGGTCTATTTAAGAATTTGTATGATTATGTAGTTCATAATTAACGTATTTTCTCCAAGTAATTAATTATGTTTCTTTATTTTTGCCATAAAATATTATTATCAACATTTTATAATTTATCAATATTTTAGTTTCATTTATGTAATTTTTATTTTATAATTTCTCAAAAAATAAATCGCTCATATTATTTATCATTAAAATAATATATTAGTCAAATTTCAAAGGACCACTGTAGAAATATCAAAATTTAATGGCTACTCCGTGATAAATAGTACTGCGTACTTGTATTAACTTTTTGAATAGTAGAATTAGCACGTAGTCAAGCGTGAAGAAAGAAAGAAGGAAGAATAGAAAGCAAATAAGATACCGTAGTAGGGTGTGTTCGTACATGAATCGGTGGATGTGATGAGTGATGAGTGATGAGTGATGGACTAGTGGTAAAATTTTGGTCTCAGAAAAGGGTCATGGCTCATACATGCATGGACTCATGGTGCAAGAAATCAAGAATGCAGGATCAAACTTCACCATGGTCTCTTTAAAATGAGGAAGCTCTCATTTATCACTTTGAAAAATAAATCAATAAAAAAAATTCCAATTAACATACATCTTTGTAATTATGGAATATATCAACAATTATAGAACCTTTTTTAAAAAAAAATAAAAAAATTGTTGATTTATTTACATTTTTTCTTACAAGAATTTATTTACATTTTGTCATTTGATAAACACTATGGGGTATACTTTTTATTTATCAAGCTGATAAAGTTTCTCCATTTCCCCTTTAAAAATATATATATATTTTTTTTTATCTTTTTATTTTTTTTCTCCATTCCCAGTGAATTTGACTTATAAGACCATAACAAGATATTGATTACGACAGTATGTATCTTATACTTCCTTCGTTCTTTTTTACTTGACCCGCTTTGACTTTTATATTATTTAATTTACCACCCCTTCTTTGACTGTCTTTTGTGAATATGTAAGGAAAAATATATTCATGTGGGATTTTTTTGAATTCGTCTCAATAAGTACTATCATAATATATAACTTTTATAATTTTTACTTGTCTATCAACAATGTATTATACCTGTCATTTACATGCATTATACCTCTAGCATTTACGTGCATGCAATTTTCCTTAATGAAAATATGAGCTTTATTTATTGTGAAATTTACTGAGGTAATATAAGGTTTGTGAAATA
The DNA here is from genome assembly GCF_001683475.1 of Chenopodium quinoa. NCBI lineage: Eukaryota > Viridiplantae > Streptophyta > Magnoliopsida > Caryophyllales > Amaranthaceae > Chenopodium > Chenopodium quinoa. Next base: position 629,212 of record NW_018745403.1, read on the forward strand.
TTTTATACATACCCGGGTGTACTGTGCACCCAACTAACCCAAAGTTAGTTTATGCTCTTCATTTGATGATTAAATAAAGAACAATCATTAAGATGAGAACAAAATGCTCATGGGTATACCGTACACCCGGGTGTATATAACAATCTCTCTAAGGTTTGCATTTCTTTCCTATAGAAGATTTTCGTCCAATATTATTACGTATAATTTGCAACGGATATTGTGTTGGTAAAATGTGCTAGTGTAATTGGGTAACACGTCTTCTTGTTGTGTAACTATTGTTCTCTAACTAATTACTCCCTCCGTCCCACATTATAGGAGACTCAAAATATTGTTTCTGTTTTCATTTTTAGATAATATGTAAAGACTATTATACCCTCATTTTTTAAATTTATTCATTGAATTTCCTAAAGTACTCTTGAATTTTCCACTTACCTTGTAGTACTTTTTTTCATTTTCTCTCTAACTTTTGACTATTACGGTACTTTTCACTTTTTTTTTTTTTTTTTCCATCCACTTTCTCCTCCCAATTCTATAAACTAAGATGGAAGGAGTACGGAGTTGTACTTTTCAAGCTATTGGAACTATTAATTATTTTCAGATATTTTGGCTTTTTGATTAATTTTATTTCGTACTTTCAATTGATCAGTGCCATCATTTACTCAGGTGTTTATATTTTGGCTAATGTTACTGTAGCACGAAAAAACTTTGTACGAACTAAAATCGAGAAATTGGGGTGGTGTACTAGAGAACATACATGTAACAGATCAGATAATCTGATTTTCCAATTTCCATGCTTGTACACTGGTAATATATGTACTTGTAGTCTGTGACATGACACAATGAATTTTCAATAATGTCTAGTTCCCTGATGTCCCAGTGCCCTCTATCCTGGTCTTCCTCGCAATTACAATGACAATTTTTTCCACCAGACCAAATATTTCTTATACAATTAAGTATATGTTTTTACCGTACATCCCAAGAACGAGATAAAGATAATAATCCGTATTTCTTAGTTTTCATATCTTATATCTTTGTATCATATCTAGCTAGATGTATCATATCTTGTATCTTTATATCATATCCGTATTTCATTCGAAGACACTACACACACCTAGCTAGATGTAGAATGATTGAATGCTAAATCATTGACAAAATTGCACCCATCTTAGTTAGATAGTCTAAGCATCTATGAAAGAGGAGTGATCAATGCATCCTTTATAGCTACTTAGCTAGAGTCCAGCCCAGTTAGCTTCGGAAGGATTTCATGGTTATATTACTTATATAAATAGCTTAACTAGGGTTCGATGTGTTTAGTAGAATCAAAAACTCGAGAGTAGACTTTTGAATTCACTCTCAAAGATAAGGTGATCGATTTTTCTAATCGAATGAAAGAAAGAGACTACAAAATATACTTAGAAGTATTAACATGGCAAAAAGCTAAAGTTATAGTCATAAGCAATAGGCAACTTAAAGTGAATTAATTCATCTAGCTCGTTCTTCCAAAACTAAGATACCAATTACCTAGATATATAGAAGTTAAAATTTTACTATAGCCTACACTATATGATGCATGAAAAGACAAGTATTACTACTAAAAGTGATCTTTTGAAACTTCCCTGAAATGTCAGCCATTAAATTGAAAGATAAAAACTTTAACCACGAGCTTATCTATGATATAGTACTACAAACATGCTACATATACTTTTATGCAACAAAAAAGGCAAGTTGCTAGATTCATGTGAAAAAAATTTGTCCTTTTTTCAACCTTTATTTTTTTCCTTTAATTACTTTGATCGATGACAGCTTCAGGGGACAATATACATGATGCTATGAAAAGCAATTTTCATGGTATAAAATAAATCATATCAAATCAAACAATAGTCAAATTTATCATATGATATAAAATATGCAAAACCCTAGCTACCCAACTAATTACATGATATAAACTATAAAGTAATTCTGTATACGGAGTATAATATTTGGAGTGTTATTTAATTTGCTACTACTCCTTTTAATTCGATTTGTTTTCGTACGGAGTACTTGATTGAACAGATAGAGACAGATCGGAGGGAGTAATCAATTAAGCATAAATTAAAACTCACTATATATATCGTATCGAAATTTCACAAAAATAGAAATACCTTTCATACAAAAAGAATTTCCTTGTTTACGAGAATAATTATTTATTGTCCTTGTCAATATATTTCATATATATAGTAACAAAATTCAATCTGCATGCATCCTACAAACTTACACCCAATATAGTAAATACATTAATACACCAACGTACGTAGTACTATTATAACAAACAGCAATCCTGAAATTAAAGTAACTAATTGAAAAAATCAAATAGAAAATAAAATTTACTTTTTGTCATAAAATATGCTTTAATTCATACAACATCTCATGACATACACATTAATTAAAATCTTATAAAGTCCAAAGAAAACAAACCCAAAATTTTAAGCAAATACTGTAATAAAATTACATATACTTTATATTACTCACTATATCATATAACTACTAGATCTATAACAAGAAATTAAAATGAATCGGACCGTGATGCTTCAATTCCCCAAGAGATATGGATCTATCTGAAAGAAGAGTAAAGAAAACCAATCAAGCTAATAAGCGCACTGTTAGGGCTTACCAGGATTAGCTAGCTAACTAAGTTGGCTTAGCTATCTAGCTAGGGTTTCTTCGTCTTCGTCGTCTTCTTCAATGAGAAGGATGCATATTTAGTGAATCTTCTCATGTTCTACATGAACTTCTTACACAATGATTTTTTTTCTTTTTCCTTCTAGTTTTAAAGTAAGTGAAGAAAGAGGTAAAAGAAGAAGAGAGTTGACAAAAGTAAAAATAAGGAGGGTGTAATAATGATGAGGTGAGGAAGAAAGAAGAGGACATGATGATTGTTAGGTGCAGGAAGTTGTAGTGGTGTTTGATGATGATGATGATAATGAAGGGTTTTGAAAGAGAGTGAGAGAGAGAAAGAGAGAGTTGAATTAAATCTAGAGAGAGAAAGAAATTAAAGTCATGGAAGAGAATAATATGAAAAATATCACAAAGAATTGCGTGCCTATATAGGTACATAAATATATTTCTCTCACTTAGTTTTAGAGAGAGATTGGAAAAAAGAAGAGTTGAAAATCCTCATTAGATGGGGCAAATTGGACATAATTATCATCTTGGGGGTACACCCAACCTTATTTTTCATTCTGACTAATTGCTCGCTTTTCCATGCATCTCTTTTAATTTTTTTTTTTAGTTGTTTCGGTCAAGTTCAGACCGGGTTATTGTTGGTTGGATTTATGTGAGCCCTATTTTTTTGAGTTTTTGGGCAAACAGAGCAGAGTAGGTGTTAGCAGAACAGAGCATATTGAGTCAACGGAGCAGAGTAGAGTAGGGTTTAGCAGAGGAGAGCAGAGCAAAGCAAAGCAGTTGAAAAGAACAGGACCTAAAATTATCCAAATAGCTATTTTAGTTCAGTTTTTATCAAGTCTATACCAAAATTAAATTATTATTACTCCTTTCGTTCTATAATAATTGACATGGTTGACTATTTTTTGTTATTTATATACTAATTTTGACCATAGTTTTTTATTAGCTTGTTAAAAACTAATTTTATCATAAATATGTTGTTACATATATACTAATATAAAGTTTCATTATACCAAAATTATTAGATTTTTTTACTAATATATATATGATAAGTCGTATATTGTACGTGTTTTTAGGGTCTTTTTAGGTAGTTTTCGAGTCTAGATTTGTTGTTCATAGCTCATTTTAGCTTAATTTGGTTTGGTCGTGATCATATGATGCTTTTATGGGTAGATTCGTTGTTTTTGATGCATTTTAGGATTTAACGAAGTTATTTGAAGGTTTTACGAAGCTGCAGATCTTGATCATAGCTTGCAATTCACTTAGAAAGCCAATGTTTGAAATTGAAGTCATTTAAAGCTAATCTCTAGCCAGACATGCCCATGTCACTCAGAGACATGGGTGTGTCATTGTGTTTTGAAGAGGCAGAAAGTTGAATTTGAAGTTTTATTTGAGGCATGCCCATGTCGAGTCGAGTGCTTCGAGCTAGAAGCTACGTCCTAAGGGAAGCATGACCGTGCTGAATGCGGGCATGCCCATGCCTCGTCGAGTGAAGTTGGCCTAGTGAGACACTCCCATGTTAGAATTTGACATGCCCATGTCTTGCTGGAAGTTGAAGAAAGATCGATTTTGACTTTGGGCACGGGCATGTCTTGTGTGACACGCCCATGCCTGGTCGATTTTAGGTCAGTTTAGCACGATTTCTTTCCTTAATCAATCCTATCTTTTAGCCTTATTATAAATACTCTTTAGCATTATAATTTCATTATCAATCATCTTAGAACCCTAGTTTTCTCTCTAGACTTTATTTTCATTGTAATTTAAGATTATGCACTCAAGATTCTTCATTTATCTATCGTAATTCAAGATTCAGTACTTTCTTATTCTCTTTAATTCCTTTGATTGTTATTGTTTTCATTACTATGTGTGAGTAGTTTCTTTATTCTAAGATCTAGCGGAACCCGAATATGATTAATGCATGATTTAATTCTTTAAATTCTTTAATGATAATTGCAATTGATATGCTTAATTGATTGTGCTCATGCCAATACTAGATTAGGGATAATTAGTATTGTTATTAATCCATTGTTTTAGTCGCAACGGGAGTTGGGTTTTAACAGGTTTTAATATATCAATTAAGGGTTTCAAGTTCATCACGGGAGTAGTTGAAAGGATGATTAGGTTACATGATTCCACAGAAGTAGGCTTGATTGTGATTAAAGAAGCCATTGATAACTCGGGAGAGACCATTGGTATTATTTAGGATTTACTTTTCCTCGTTAATCAATTGAATAATATATTAGGGGTAGAACGACTATTGCGTTAATTGTATTCGTGGTAATGCTTGATCTTGGACGTTTTTAGCATTCGGTTTATTATATTTTTTAGATTTATTCGTTTTAATTAGTCCTTTAGTTATTAATTCTCACTGTTGTTTTGATTACTTGCTTAGTGATAATTTGAGTCTGTTTAATTAGTTAAACCATAGTCTATTGGGATTCGATCCTTACTTGTCTATCTACATAGTAGTGGTCTTGTTAGGTACGCGACACGCCTATCAATACACACACACACACACACTCCCTCCCTTCCTAAAAGTTCGACTCACTTTGCATTTGCGCAGTCTCCAATAAACATCTTTGACTATGAATATTTTCGGTTATATATAAGTGAAAATTATAAAAAGTTGATATTTGAAAAATTTGTAATAAGGGGATTCTAATAAGATCCCATATGCTGATTTATATATATTGTATAAGTCATTAAATATGGTCAAAGTTATTTTATTGTGACCCCACGAATAGTAAGTGAATCGAACTTTCAAAAACGGAGCTAGCACGCACACACGCACACACGCGCGCGCACACACACTGACTGTGCATGTGTGTCAAAGTACATATTGCATTACATGTGTGTCAAAGTTTAACTGTGTCAAATTGTCAATTTTTTTGAGATGAATAAGAATACTCCATATGCATGGGAATTAAAAGAGTGTAGTCAACAACTAGTCATATATTTTTTTTTTTTTTTTTTTTGATGAACTAGTTATATATTTCGGCATATCATCATTGTATGTATATATGGAGGTTTTTTTTGTTTTTTGAAACAAATATATATGGAGGTTTAATTTGAATTCATAGTTTCATATATATATGTATTTCATTGTGTTTATAATTGACAGTTGAGGCAGTAAGGTATATAGTCAGTGCATACTGTATATAGGTTTTGAATTATTTAATTTATACGTTCATGGTTCATCAATCATGTACGAAGTACTTCGTATGTTTTTCTCTTCCTAAGAAAAGTATAAAAGGTATTGTAATTCATTCAAGCAATAATACTTTGAGTAATATTTTTAATCCTTCGTCTGTATTTGACTATTCAAGCTAAGTGACTTAAGTGAAGAACACAAAACTAAAAAGGAACTTGTTAAAGACAGTACATTACTAGCCAGATTTAAATCTGTTGTTATTTATAAATTTTTTTTATTAAGGAATGTTTTCTACTTCAACGTTTTAACCACTTTTTTAAAATTTTTTTGAATTTTATTTTGGTTCTCTTTAAAACTCCCTTAATTTTTTTCTTAAATGATCTTTCATTTACTCATTTTACTCACCTTTTTTCAAACTCTTTTAAATGATGATTTTGTTATATTTTTTCTTTATATCGTACAATTACTTATGACGATTCATGTTAGCCGACTCCAAATCATTTTGGGACTAAGACTTTATTATTATTGTTGTTGTTAAGGAATACATGGTAGAATTTTTTGAGAATAATCCTACAAGATTTATTCGTTTCTCTCTGGCTCTTGGACTAAGGGAAGAAGGTATCAAATCATTGTAATCTAGATAGAGTATTGTTTACTGTTATATTAATCCTTTTATTTCAAGGGTTGTTATATGGATATAAATAATATGTGTACACCCGAGATTACTTTTTGTTCATTGTGATAAATATTGTTTATTTATTTATCAAACGAGTAAGAAACACCTTTGGGTGTACTTGCATCCAAGTGAATACAATAATATTCATAAAACTAAAATTAGTAATATAATATGTTTTGTTAAATATTGTCAAATTGATTGAGAATAACTTTAACAATAACTGTGTATGGTATGGGATTTAAATTACTTAAATACGATGCATGTAACACTAGAGAACTACTAGGAGTACTATATACTCCTTCAGTCTCTATTATTAGCCCAATTTGTCTTTTTACGGTCTCGAAAAACGCGTCTTAAAACATACATGTTTTCATTTTCATATACGTAAAAATTATAAAGCATGATATTTTAAAACTATATACAATGAGACGAATCTAATAAGATCACACATGAATATATTATCTCTTATAGATTAGCAATAATTTATATTGTCAAAATTTTTAAAGTTTGACCCAAATATTAGCAATGGGGCAAAAATAAAGGAATGAAGGGAGTAATTTTTAGGGAGTGTTTGGTTCATTAATTGGAATGGATTGGTATGAAATCTCATACTAGAGAGGTATGGATTCTAAAACTCATCCTACGTACTCTAAAGTTGTTTGGTTTTATTGTTGGAATGGATTTTATACTTCACTTATAGATCAATGGATTGTGAATCTTAGGAGGAGAGGTGGGTATGGAATTCATTCTAGGGGTGTGAGGTAGAGTTAGAGTCCCTTGGGTATGAGATTACTTTGTACATTACTAAAAAGCTCAACCAAACAAAAAAATAGATGGAATAAATTCTAATTCCATTCCAACCCATTCCAAATAATCCAACCAAACGACCCCTAAACTTTTTGCAGGATTGAATATATATGGTTTGTGATCAAGGCTTTTTGTAGGATCGAATGAATAGGGAAAAGGCAAGGAAACTTTCATCCACCAAGCTTCTAGACTTCTAGAGGACTTAATCCCATAATTGTATGAATGTGAAACGTAAATTTTTTCACTAGGCAAAGGCCTTAGCTTGTTCAGTAACAGCCGAACGCTGGTGGAATGGACGGGATTTAATCGTGAGCCTTGATTTCTAGTTCAAGGAAACCTTATTCTCTTCATCTTATTTTTGTTGAATCTAAATTTTTTTTAGTAAATTAAAATTATATTGTTAAACTTGAACTATTAAATTGAATTGAAATTAATTTTATTGAATTGAAATTAATTTTTTTTTAAATCGAAATTACTTTTACTAATTGTCTATTATATTTCTTATTTAAAGTTACTCATTTTTACGCAAATTAAATTATATTTTCTAAACTGAAATTATTTTTACAAAATTGAACTTATTTTTACTAAACTAAATTATATATACTGATTTTTTTTAAGGTGATATATAATACGAATTACTAAGCCCTTGTTCACTTCAGTTAAAAAAAATTAGTAAAAATAATATCAATTTAGTAAAAATAAGTTTAGTTTAGTACAAATCAATTATATTCAGTACAAATAATTTAAACTCAGTAAAAATAATTTTAGTTCAATAAAAATCAGTAATTTAAAAGAAGAAAATTTAATAGAGAATCAGTGAAAATTATTTCATTTCAGCAAAAATAATTTCAGTTCAGTAAAATTAATTTTAATTTAGCAAAAACAAAATAAAATTAGTTTAGTAAAAAAAATTCTATTTCAACAAAAATAAAATAAAGTGAACAAGACTTGATTTGTAAGCTCTCACAAGTCACAATAATTTTGTATCCTCATCGTAACAATTATGGATGTCAACGTTCCTCCATTAAAGATTATTTGTTTTATGAATTTCATTCATTAGTCTTAGATAAAAAAAATAAAAAAATTCTCTGTCTTTCTAATAAAAAAAATAGTGCCGACAAAGCTAAAAGTTCACTAAAATTTACCAGTCAAAGTTAATTAGGAAATTGTTAGCTTTATTGATTGTTTTGTCTCTCCCTAACACACAGATCAGATTTATTTCTCATCGTACATAATAGTTATTGCAATCATTTCTAAGCAAAGTTTAACTTAAGGCTTTTATTTTCGTTACTATAATACCCCTCTTATATGTTACAATTTCTACCCAATTTGAGGCGCAAATTAGATAGTGTAGGCAAGTGATGAGTGTATTATATTCAACATGCACATACAGTTTAAAACAACAACCCAATAAACAAAACATGGGCGCCTCCCTCTTCATGCAAGGATAGCATGAAAAGAACATAACTTAATATAAATGAACACAACTTATTTCTCCCTTTGTTACATATTATGTGCAACTTTTGGGTATTATTTGTGAGAGATAAAAAAATTCTAAAGTTGTACATAGTATGTAATAAAGGTAGTATGAAAAAAATGATACTGTTAGAAAATTGAGGATAAAAAAAAAAAAAAAAAAAACATTACTCAATTTTCCTGGTTTCGTATTGTTTTGAATTAGCCATTTGTTGTGTTCTAATCTTTAAGAAAACTGGACGCTAGATGCTCGTTTCATGTTTTAAAAGTTGTTTATTTTAATTCAGGTGCATAGTGGTCACATCTAGGTGCAACATCTAACTATGGAAAAACTTTGAATATATTGATACATGATTACATAGTGAATTAAGGAAATATGTATTTGCACCTAATGCTACAAATGACAGTTGTTTAATAATTGAGATGTGCTACGGAGTATTTATTAGTGCACAATATTGCTTGAATTGGTCGTCGATGTCAACTCTTAGCACTGTCAAACGGTTTGACAGTTCGGGTTTGGTTCGGTTTGAAATCGGTTCGGTATTAAATCGGGTCGGTATTAAATCGGTTTAAGTGTCTCGCGGGTCGGTTTTAGTTCGGTTTAAATATTTATCGGTTCGATTCGGTTTCGGTTTAATCTTGATCGGTTTTAATTCGGTTCGGGTTGTAAACAGTCCGGGTAGTAAACGGTTCGATGCAAACGGGTTGCGGTTTGTTAATGGTTTAGTGTAAACAGTTTTTATCCCGGTTCAAACAGTTTCGGGTTGGAAGCGGTTTCGGGTTGGAAACAGTTCGGTTCTTTTATGGTTCGGTTTATAACTGGTTCGGTTTTTTTCGGTTCAGTTTATAATTGATCCGGTTCTTTTTTGGTTCAATTTATAACTAGTTCGGTTCTTCTGCGGTTTAACGTTATTCGGATCGGTTCCATTCCGAGTTTACTAAATTACGATTCGGGTCGGTTTTCGGTTTCAAAAAATCAATTGTTTATCGAGTCGTTTGGATTTGGGCAGTTAAATGGTTTTGGTTTGAAATTTGATAGTATTTGCTGGTTAACAAGTTTTATATAAAGTAAAGACTTCATCATTTCATATTTAGGCATCATATTATAAACAAATTCACATTGATTTTATAAATATATATCATGTTCTGTTTCAAGTTTAGTCATATTGATCTTACTAGTGTATTACGAAGTAGATTATAAAAGTTAGTGAATTAATGTATTATTGTTTTACAACTAGGTTGTTATATGTTTCTTATTTAATCATTTAAATACTAGTGTCAAAGTCATGATTTGATGAGTTCTTATTAAATGGAAATTTGCAATTTGGTAATTCGATACTTGATTAATCAACAAGACTGGTAATTATGGCTCGTTTATCTTTATATATTTTCATGAAATTATGAAGATATTACAAAGTAGTTTGATTTGTGTAATGAAAGAAAACATTAATGATTTATTAACAAGGTAATATTGATTAGTTCAATCGATCGTATGTACACATTAACGCATAGCATCTAACCATCTCATAGTTAAATACTTCGTATGTATTAGTACAAAGTTATAAATTAGTGAACATTATTTTGATTGGATCAATAACTTGAGCTGTTGTTTTAAATTAAATTAGGATCATTGTTCGTGTAGTTTAAGTATAATGATCTACACCATCTCTAACTATTATTTTAATACTCCACCCGTCCCTTTATTTTGTCCCTTTGTCATTTTTGGGGTCAAACTTTGAAAATATTGACCATAAATTACCACTAATCTATAAAACAGTAAAACTTAATTTTGTCACGAGACTCATGAGTCATGACTCATGACTTCATGAGTGATATTTTTAAATTTGTATCATTATATATTTTATTAATATAACGTTTTTATAATTTTTACTTGTATGAAAATAAAGATATACTACGTAGATGTTTTAATACGCGTCTTGGAGACTGATCCCGATCAAATGAATACACAACACACAAAACATCATCTAATCAGTCTCAACCATAGATCAAAAACAATCTACGGTTAATTTTTTTCTCCCACAACACACACGGATCACCACTCTCAACCATAGATTAAAAACAATCTACGGTTAGATTTTTTTCCCCACAACACACACGGAAAACCATTCTCAACCATAGATTAAAAAATCAATGGTTAGATTTACATCTCAACCATTTTGATACCCTAATTCCACTTTCACTTTCACGCCTCCTAGTTCTTTCTCTCCTCATCTCCTCTCAGATCTCACTCATTCATTCACGGCGCCTCTTCGTTTGTCGTCTCTCTCATTCATTTTCAATTCTCCCTAATTCATTCACGGCGCCTTTCGTTCGTTGTTGCTGCTCATCGGTGTTGTTGCTGCTCTAATCCTCGCTTATCAGTGTTGTTGCTGCTCTAAACCTCTCTTTTTTTGTCCAGGTATGATATCTCTCTTCCTCGTACTTCTTGCAACTGATTTAATCTGATTTATGAAGTAGAAGAATTAAAGTTGTAGTTATAATTCCCCTTAATGAGTATATAATTGTATAATTGTATAATTCCTTCACTGGTAATCAATCTTACTCTATTTCAGTGTTGTTTGATTCAAAGTTCCTTGCTTTCTGTGTACTTGTTATTGTGATTTCATTTTAACTGAAATTAGTTTTTTTGAGGGAAAATTGATCAATGAATTGCTTTTTCATTGATGTGCTAATTTTTTGTAACAAAAATCATGATAATCTGTGATTTTTTATTTATATCATGTATAGATAGTATCATTCATGGCATTGATTAATTTAATTTCAAAATAGTATGGATTCATAATTTCGCTATGATTTCCTTCTGTTCAATTCTGAGTTAAAATTTTATCTGGTTTTCATTTTATCATGCCAAATATGAAAACCCTTTTGAATATTGGTTTAATTGAGTTAATTTTGTGTTAAAAATTGGAATTGCATGTATATGTTTTTTTGGGCTAGAAATAGTAAATTAGGTTAAGCTTATACTATAATGTAGGTTTTAATAGAAAGGGGTTTTTTCTAATTTGTGAAATTAATTGTTTTTTTCTCACTTAAATCAGGAAAAATGAGAATGAAAAGAAAATCTCTAATTGAGGAAAGGTATTATGGGATCAAAAAGAGGCAGATGAATTTTATAAAGATGGTACAAGAAAGAGCTGTTAAAATGAAAACTTCTTGGGTGCCTTTTTTACCTAATGAGTATATAATTGTATAATTGTAAGTTAGGTTAAGCTTAATGAGTATTTAATTTTCTAGTAGTTAAAAATTAATGGGTTGCTACTGAAATTTGATTATATGAGTTTATTAGCGTTTATAGAAAAATAATATGGGATTAATGACTTTTCACTCTCTATTCTATTTGTTGGTTTCACTATTAAGTGTACATCTCAATGTAATGGGTTTTCGACTCTTAACTAGAGTGTAAAAAGTACCTAAATGTGTTAGCATTGATAGGGACAATTATTTGTTATAAGGCTGAAATGTGTTGTTTTGATCCTGTTTTTTCAGCAATGGATCAAGGGTATGAAAATTATGATGAGGACAGACAAGATTATTTAGAAACTTCAGATTCTCAAAACACTATTCAGAATCAAGATTCTTCTCAGCAACAAGTCACTACCACTAGTGGTAGTAAGCGTGGACGAACATCAGATGTGTGGAGGCATTACACCTTTTTTGATAAGATTGTTGGTCTTGCTCCGATAAGATATGCGCGATGCAATGTTTGCGGTAATGAATATAAAGCACCAGGTAAGGCTGGTACTTCCACTTGTAAAGCTCATACTAAGGCATGCATGGGTAAAAATATACATCATCCTGCAAATCTTGAAAGTGTTGTTGATCCTACGTTTAATCAAACTCGTCATTTACAATTGCTTGCTAGAGCTATAATTTTGCATTCCTATCCTTTAAATATTGTGGAGCATCATGGCCTTAGGGAAGTTTTTACGAATCTGAATCCTAATGTGAAGCATGTGTGTAGAAACACTATGTTGAAATATTGTATTGCTGAGCATGATAAGTTTAAGTCCTTGTTGTTGCAATCTTTTTCTGGAATTGAAGGTAGAGTTAGCTTCACTTGTGACTTGTGGACAGCATGCACTAATCGAGGTTATCTCACTTTAACTGCACATTATGTTGATAAAAATTGGTGTCTAAGGTCTAAAATTCTGAATTTTAGATATTGTGGTCCTCCTCATACTGGTGTTGAGATAGAAAAATTTGTGTTTAAACTTATTGGGGAGTGGAACCTTCAGGGTAAAGCTTTTGCAATTACTGTTGATAATGCTCGATCTATGGATGTTATGGTTAAACTTTTGAAGAAAGATTTAATGTTGACTTCTCCTCTTCCTTGTAATGGTAAATTTTTTCATATTCGATGTTCAGCTCATGTCTTGAACATTATTGTTCAAAGAGGTTTGAAAGAAGTTGATAGTAGTGTTCAAAAATTGCGTGAGGTTTGTAAATATATTGATTCTTCGGACTCTAGACTTACTCAATTTGAGCATGCTCTTTCTGAGGTTAACTGTCTATTTAACGGTAAGTTACGTCTTGATGTTGTGACTCGTTGGAATGCCACCTATACGATGCTCCGAAAAGCTTTAGAAGCAAAGGAAGCCTTGAAAGTGGTTATCGATAAGTATATGGGTTATGAATTCAAACTTTCGGATGATGAATGGGATACCCTTGCAAAAATATGTCATTTCCTAAAGCCATTTTATGAAATCACTATGTTATTTTCTGGTTCTGAATATCCTACCGCAAATTTGTATTTTGCTAGTGTTTTGAAAATTGAGCACACAATAACTAAAGCCCATATAGACCCTAAACTTGCACCCATGGCAAAAGTTATGCTTGAAAAGTTTGAGGGCTATTGGGATGACTATAGTTTGATCCTTTCAATAGCTATTGTTCTTGATCCTCGCTATAAGCTATTTCGATTGACGAATATGTTGAAAGTGCTTTATGTTGAGGAGGCATGTGTTGAAAAGGCGAAGGTGATTAAAGATGCTCTTTTGGAGTTGTATAACTTTTATTCTTCTATGTGTTCCGGTTTTAAGTCAAGTACAATTGTTTCCCCCTCCATCCCTATTGGGGTTGATAAATCAAATAGTCTCTTGGATGATGATGATATATTCAAGGTAATTATTTTCTGTTTATTGTGGTTTACTAAAATAATAATTATATGTCTTAATTTTTATTATTTAATAAAAGCATATTTTTTGCACTTTTCTAGGATGTTGATGTTGATGATAGCCTAAATCGACCATCGATGGAGATTGATAATTATTTGAATACTCCTCGTCAACCATCAATTGAAGGGCAGAATTATGATGTTCTCAAGTATTGGGAATCTCAAATTAATGTGTACCCCATATTAGCTATTATGGCTAGGGATGTTTTGGCCATTCCTATTACATCGGTAGCCTCTGAGTCTTCTTTTAGCATGGGTGGTCGTATTTTAAACAAGTATAGGAGTGCACTTTTGCCTAAGAATGTTGAGGCGTTGGTTACCACACAAAATTGGTTACGTGGTTATGATTGTGATATTGAAGAAGACGTCCTTGAAATTGGTAAAGAGGTGATAGATGAAAGTTTTGCATCTAATTAGAAAGGTATGGATGTTGCTATTTTACTGATGCTTAATTTATATTGTGTTGCTTAATTCAAGCTTTCTTGTTTTTTTTTTTTTTTGTGAGAAAAGTGTAGCTTCATTTCTTACACTAATGATAAGTATAGGGTGCTGCTACTGCTGACTGCTTCTTCTCCTTACTGTTGTTCTGCTGACTTGCTGTGCTGCTGACTTGCTGTTCTGCTGTTGTTCTTCCATTCTGCTGCTGCTCTTCTTCCATTTTGATGTTCTGCTGCTCTTCTTCCATCGCTGCAGTTCTGCCATTCTGCTGCTGCAGTCTGCAGTGCTGCTGATCTGCCATTCTGCTGTAGACTGTGGTGCTGGTGTTAATCTTGTTATGCTAAAAACTTGTACAATTCTGTTGTTAAAACTTGTTTGTATGGATTGGTTGGTTTGATTTTGTTACTTTGTTGTTAAAAATTGTTTAATTATGTGTATGGATTGGATTAGTTTGTTTTGGTTTTGAAAAGTTGAAACTTGTTGAATTAGAAGTTTTATAACTTGTTAATGCTATTAATCCTATTATGCTACTGGAATACTGCTATGTTGATGAATAAGGCCCAAAAGGCCAAAAAATTGTAGGTTATTGCCCAAAAAACCAAAATTGCAGATTATTCCCCAAAAACCAAATTAAAGTCAATACTCACGGATTAGCTAACGAAGTGCTATTTCTAAGGGAATTTAGTATTAACTAAGTTACTAAGATATATACAATTAATATGATAAGTATATGGTCTCAAGAAAAACTGATAAGTATGGAATATATGCTAAATATATATTCTAAGATTTCTAATACTTAATCCAAATAATTACATAAAAAAGTGCACCAAAAAAAATATTATTATTACATACAAAAAAAGCTTGTAAACGGTTCGATTTATAAGCGGTTTGGTTCATAAACGGTTCGGTTTATAAGCAGTTCGGTTCATAAACGGTTCGGTTTATAAGTAGTTCGGTTTACAATCAGTTCGGTTTTTAAATGGTTCGGTGCAAACGAGTAGCAGTTTGCTAACAGTTCGGTGTAAGCGGTTTTTATGCCAGTTTAAATGGTTTCGGGTTAGAAACGGTTCGGTTCATTTTCGGTTCGGTTTCCTTTTCAGTTCGGTTTAGATTTGGTTCGGTTCTTAATCGGTTTAACGTTTTCTCGGATCGGTTCGGTGTCGGTTTTACTAACATGCGGTTCGGGTTGGTTTTCGGTTTCAAAAAAATCGGTTTTTAATCGGTTCGGTTCTCATTCGGATCGGTTGAAACAGTTCGGTTTCACCGGTTCGGTTCGGTTTTTGAAACTATGCAACATAATATAATAAATTGATAAGTATAAGAAAAAGGCAAATCTGCTAACATCATTTCATGTTTGATTCGATTTAACGGAAATCATAGCTTTTATTTTGCAACAAAGTTAATTTGACATTGTCTTTTACGTCGAAATTTATTCCCTGAGAATCTCAATTTCTGTCAACTGGATGGCTAGATACATTACACTATTACAATAACAGCATTTTATACATTCATTGCTCTAATCAAATCATATTCATATATACTGTTCTTAGTCTAAGACTCGATCAATAACAGTACTCTCTGAATTTAAGCAAGTTCCTTATAATTGATTATTATTGTTTAATTTCGTAGTTATATTAATGTACAACGTACTAGTGTATTACTAAGTTTTACACTTTTTACAGGTTTGTACTTGATAAGTTGATATATATATATGCGTAATTCTTCAAAATCCTCGCAACTCCATTGTTAGATAAGGGTTTAGCAAAATCAAAATTCAAATAGGTGGCAAATGAAAATTCTCACCACGTCTTGCTAATCAATGTTAATTAGTAACTAACGTAAGTGCTATTTTTTAATAAAAATTAAAAAGAGCTGGTTGTAACTTGTTTACTTTTGTTTTGTATATAAGGTATAAAAAGAACTATCATATTTAGCTAGAGCCCATATATATGGGTCAAACTGGTTTGATATATATAGCGAGCTGAGAGATTTTTAATAGTTGGGGACAAAGGAGAAAGGTAAGAGATTTTCATCCTCAAGTAGCACTAAAGGGAATTAAATATGTAATTAAACGATGGAAGTACAATTGTTACCATTAGGTTAAATTTACCTCCACAATTCATATCTCGTCCAGCAAAGAGATAACCTATTAAAATTATAAGATATACTTATACGTGTGAACACGCATTATAGTCTTAATGGTGTACTATATAGTAGACGTTTAATTTGGTTGGGTATATTGTTCAAGGGAAAAATTAAAAGCATATGAAGGTATAAAACCATTGTTAACATGCATGGATAAATAAAACAGAACTTTAATTTTTTGAACAGAGACTATGTTAACTAGCTTGACTTTCTTTACTCGTCAAAAAAGCATCAAACATCCACTAATGCACGTGCTATAATAACGTCTCAAAACAGGCCAGGGTAAACAATCTTAATTGGTGAAACGTAACTTTTTAATTTATGGTTTATTTAATAATACAACAAAAAGCAATATAATTTAATTTAATTGGCCTGGTCCTCATGATGTAGCTAGGCCAACAACGTCTCACATAACCTTTACATTTTAATAATTACTACCCATAATTATTCGTACGTGCTAAAAGAAAAAATAGAGCCAATAAATCCAAATAAATGTGGTAATTTCATTACTGTTCAACCATAGTGTATGTAACTTCATTTACTAATTAACTTCATTTCTTAATAATTACGTAGTGTAATAAACAAATTTTTATGTGTCACGTACCCGTTGTTATAATTAACAAAAAACAAAAGTAGTAAAATAATCGTAAAATAAAAAATTATTGAACATTTTCACGATAAAGTGTATTTTCAGAAAACTATTTTGATGGCTAGAACTTAGAATGGCGAGTGTGCACCAAATGAATAAATGATATGCTCAAGGAGTCCAGGTACACAGCCGGGAGGCGGAATGCTTCAAGATGGGAACACACATGGTCGTGACTTGAAGGGCTAATATTGATGCATGGCCGTGTTCTTCTTTGTGAACAAAATGCACAAGCTAAGCTTAATTGCTCTAATTCATAGGTGTCTTATTATTATTATTATTATTGTTATTATTGTTGTTATTATTACCTTGACTTGACTACGTACAGAGATATTGACTCTATATTGAGATAATATTATAAATATATTTTAAGAGAATACTTCGTATTATTGTTGAGTTTATTACTCAATTAATAAGCTAAGAAGTTGATCATTAAATTAGCTCATGCAATGCCTCAAATAAGATATTGTGTTGTACTAATTTAAAAACGCATCTTCACATTCAAACTTACATATCTTAAAAAATTGGGATATGTGTAATGCACATAGTGTTGTTGAAACAACCACTCATCTTATGACAAACTTCATGCTTATATTACAATCTCACTTGTTTTATGCGGATGCTAGCTAGTTTAGTCTGTTAACGTCTTGGGATTAATGACCAAAATTTATTAGAGCAACTCTAATGGCAAGCTAGTTGTCAAATCAGCTTGTCATGCCACATAATTAGGCTTTTAGGCTAATTGTCATTTTTGCTACTTTGAGCTCTAATGGCTAGCTATTAGCTTACTATTTAATTGAAACCCACCTCCCTAATTAACTTTGTTAGGAAATAGACGAGAATCGATTGATTTAGGTTATGTGTTTGATATGCGCGGAACATAGACAACAATATATAAAACGTAAATTTGAGAAATAAAGTAGAAAATAGATAAGATAAACACACAGATTTACGTGGTTTAGTCAACATGACCTACATCCATAGGGTAAGGGATAATATTTTCTTATTAGCTTTCATGGAGGATAAACAAGAGAGATAACAAAGGAGATATAAGACTCTCCTTCTCACAAAATCTCTCAAGTGAAGTTATATATTTGCTTGAATTGGCTAGGCTAATCAATATGAGCACTTCTAATTGTCCGCCCAACGACTCCTTATACAACATAAAAAAACCCTAAATTATTCCCCAAGGAATATCATTAGTAGCCGTCATAACGTACCCAAAAAAGGAAGCAAAATCGCCTTCACTCGACTAGGCAAGGGCGTGCTATGTAGGGCACGTCCGTGTCCCTTCCCCGGCTTCAACAGTCCTTCGTAAAATGGCCATACTTTCTCGTTTCTTATTGGAATTGGGCATATGACCTATCGTTGTAAACCTCTTGAAACGAGCTATCACCTCCAATTTGAATCATCTTAAAATCAATTATGGATTGAGAGATATGTGCATTTGAAGTCGACCCTTTGCCATTGCACTAGATTTCAAGTCACAATTAACAATAAACTTTTAAATATTTTATTTTATTTATTCTATTATTTTTATTTTGGCAAGGTTTTTTCCCAGCTAGTAAATTAGGGTTAGCAAAGCAAATTTGCTGCTAAGCTAATTTGCTTGGTCAAGCTAATTTCATTTTCTAGCTCCAATGGTCAAGCTTTGTTGAGTCCCTTAGGTTTTGAATGATGGTTTTGAATGATGACAAACAGCTATGGGAAACAGGTTTTAATAAGTGTTGAAAACAGTTGGTTGGAACCAGCTATAATAGAACACTGTTTCCCTAGATAAGTTATTGACTATATGAGTTATCTATTGAACTAACTTATCTATATACAGGAAACAGTTAGATGATAAATGTGCTATGTACTGGTGGGGAACCAGTATGAACCGTTTCCTCGACTGCTATGCGGAAAAGCAGTCACTTACTTTATATTGTGCATTAACCTTGTTGAATGTGCAGTATATAAGTTGATTCCAAGTCTTGAAGCAGATAGGACTTTCGAAGAGATTGAAGAAAGATCCATTGGTTACAATTGAGGTTATTCAAAGAAGATTCAAGTCTTGAAGATTACATGAAGAAAAGACGATTTATGCTTTAATATGTTATCTAGGTTTTCATGTAATATGCTCCGTAGTATGCTTGCATGTTTGGGTTATATAAGTGCTTAAAATTATATTGAAGTATGATATGAAATCTGGTACAAAGTTGGAACAGGTTTCATAACATGTTTCAATTCAGGGAACCAGGTCGGGGAACCAGGTTCACTGTACGAAATATTCGAGCTGCCGTTTTGGAAAAAGATTTTACAAAAAGATTTTTTCGAAAAGATTATTTTGAAAATATTTTGTGCAGCTGGAAATAAGATGAAATATTCTTGGTTACCTAAAAACTAGGAGTATTTATCTTAATTGATTCTATCTTTGTGATTAAATCAAATAAGATAAATACTTTCCTAAAATTACAATATATCTTATTCTCTAAGATTGTGTGATTTAAGGAAACTAGGTTTTAGGAATCTAAGCTTATATAAACTCATCTTATTTCACATATTTCGTGTGCCTCTCCAGAAATTAAAAGAGCAATTATTTGAGAGCATATACTTAAGCACTAATCCCATTCATCAAGTTATATACAAGAGCATTCTAGTACTTAAACTTTTTCTCTTAATTAGCTTCGTAGAAGTGAGATCAAAGGAGAGTTCTTGATTCTTGTATTGAGTCTTTAACAAAGGGGTTAAAGGCTGGGTGAGTGTTTGTGAGTTCAAACACATTGGGCTTACGAGTGTAAGTCGAGAGCACACTCGGAGTAGAGTGTGGGGTTTGCTGGTTCCCGGAGTAGGGAAACAGCAGAGTGTTCTTTGTCTTTGTTTTTCGGAGTAGATTAATAAAGAACTTAGGATAGGAGGACGTAGGCCTGAGTTGGCTGAACCTCGTTAAATTTGTTGTCTTCTTTATTGCTTATTTATATTCCGCTGCGTACGGGAACCAGCACAACTGGTTCCTCACACATAATCCGAAAAGAAGCAAAATTAGCCAACGATTACTTAACACTCAATTCACCCCCCCTCTTGAGTGCCCATTGAACCTTCAATTGGTATCAGAGCCTAAGCTTCTCGAAAGAGTAACATCTAGAGGAGTTAAGAATGAGTACTCAAGAATTAAGTGCAATCGGTTATGACAACAAGTCACCCAAGTTTAATGGAAATAATTATGCTTGGTGGAAGAACAGGATCCAGAATGTTATCATGGGTATTGATTATGAATGCTGGCTCGTAGTTAAAAATGGTCCTAGTATCATTCTCAAGACAGATGTTGAGGGGAACCAGGTTCCCAAGAAAGATAGCGAATTGGTCACTGCTGATCACAAGTTGCTGGAGAAGAATGCTAAGGCAATGTCAATACTACAACAAGAAATAGGTGAGACCGAAACAAATCGTATATCTGGCTGCAGTAGTGCTAAGGAGATATGGGACACCCTTGAACTTGCGTTTGAGGGAACCAGTGAGGTAAAACGGTCTAAAATTGATTTAATCATGTCTAAATATGAATTGTTTGCCATGAATAAAAATGAAAAAATCAATGATTGCTTTCGTAGGTTTATGACTATTGTAAATGATCTTAGATCTCTTGGTAAAAATTTATCTGACGAGGATCTTGTGAGAAAACTATTGCGTAGTTTAACAGATGCATGGACAGCCAAGGTAACAGCAGTATACGAAGCAAAGGATCTGTCTACCTTGTCTCTGGAACAGCTGATTGGTTCCCTTATGACTCATGAGATGCTGATTGACTCTAAGTCTGAGAAGGAACCAGCAAGAGGCATGGCGCTTAAGGGAACAGTAGAAGATGATGAAGATGAAATTAGCATGATTGCAAAAAGATTTGAGAGATCTCTTCGAGATCAAAGAAAGAATTTCAAAGGTAAGCATTTTAAAAACTATAAAAAATCTAACTCTAATTCTTCTTCTACAGGATGTTTCAAGTGTGGAGAAAAAGGACATCTTATTCGAGATTGTCCTAAGTGGAATGACAAACAGTCTAGATCCGGAGATAAACAAGCATACAAGAATGCCATGATAGCTTCCATGTGGGGAGACTCTAACTCAGGGTCAGATGAAGAAGAAGGATCACCCAACTCAGATGTTTGCCTAACTGCCTTTACAAACATCAAGGAAAACAACACTGGTCCAGGAACCAGAGGGGGAACCAGTACATTCAACAAATGCTTTATGGCAAAGAAGGATGTACTACATGAACGCAAGGTAAGCTTAGAGCAAATTAGAGAAGATATGCATGAATATGATAGAGAAAATATGCTTGCTTGTATTGATTCCTTACTAGATGAATGCTATAAATTAAGTGAAACATACATAATTTGCAAAAGAGAATTAAAAGAAAAAAGTGGTGAATGTAATATTGCTATTGCTAGCTGTGATCATCTAGAAGGAGTCTGTTATGAACTAAAAAATCAAGTAGCAGAACTAGAGGTTGAATTGGACAAGTGTAAAGTGGAACTAGAAAAGGAAAGATCGTTTGAACCAATTGATGGTGAAGAGGATCTGACCTCCTGGTTCCCTAGAGACTTATCAACCACTAATGATACTCTTGATTTTTCAGTAGCTATAAGTAAAGCAAATTCATGTACTAGAACTTCCTTGTTGAAGGCCTTTGAAACATTGGCTTACAACCTGGAAAATTCTCACAAGGAAATTGCTTCACTTAAAGCTGCACAGTTCACTGTTTCCCCTACAGGTACCAGTGTAGATGTCAGTAATATGATTGATAAGTATGAAAGTAATATTTGTGATTTGCATGCGGAAATCAATCAACTGAAAAAGGACAAGCAACCAGTGGTTGTTGACATGTCTATTGACCGTATGGTTTCAAAGCTTAATCTACAATTCGAAGCTTTAAAAAGTAACTTTGATTTTCTTAAAGAGAAAAACGAATTGTTGACTAAGACACTTGAAACCAGAGAAAAAGAACTTAATGATAGTCATAGACATGTGGACAAATTATTGAATGCTCAAAAATCCTTAAATTACCTGACTTCATCAAGAGGAAACAGAGGAAAAGTTGGTCTCGGTTATACTAGACAGAGAACCAGGACTAACTGGTCTCCCAGAGAAACCACCTGGATCAAAGAATATCAACGAGGCAAGTATGTCATGACTAAAGAGATGCATGTGTGTTTTCATTGTGGTAAAAATGGACATAAGATACATGAATGTCCAGCTAAGAAAATTAGTGCTAATAAGAACAGCAAGGGTGCAAAGTGTGTTTGGAGAAGAAAGGATCAACAAGTTGTTAATATTGTTGAAAAGGGACCCAAGTATGTTTGGGTTCCTAAATCTAATGTTTGATTTGCTCTTGCAGGCTAGAGTGAAGGGAGACACCTATTGGTATTTGGACAGTGGTTGCTCAAGACACATGTCCGGGGATAAAGATCAATTCCTTTCACTAGTGGCCTTTGATGGAGGAAGTGTCACCTTTGGGGATAACAGCAAGGGAACCATCACTGGTTTAGGTAAGGTTGGTAAGACACTTTCTAACGCAATAGATGATGTTTATTATGTTGAAGGCTTGCAACATAATCTCTTGAGTATTTCTCAATTATGTGACAAAGGTAATAGAGTTGAGTTTCAAGCCAACCTATGTCACATAGTTAACTCACAAACAGGAGAACTTGTATGTGAGGGAACCAGGAAGCATGATGTTTACATCACCTTCTTAGATAAAATCCCTCAAGACAAGTCCATCTGTTTGAGAGCTGTTTCTGACAATAATCAATGGATTTGGCATAAGAGGTTTGGACATGCTAGCCTAACACTTCTAAACAAACTTAAAATACGTGACTTAGTTGTAGGTCTTCCTAACATTAAGTATGAAGCTGATAAAGTTTGTTCTGAATGTGTAAGGGGGAAACAGGTCAAAATTTCTTTTAAGCCTAAAACTATTATGAGTACCAGCAGACCCTTCGAACTTGTACATATTGACTTGTGTGGTCCCATGAGAGTACAAAGTCGAAGAGGTCATAGATATGTCTGTGTTATGGTTGATGATTATTCTAGGTACACTTGGGTAATGATGTTACACACAAAGGATGAAACGTTTGAAGAATGGGTAACATTGGTGAAACAAGTGGAGAACCAGCTCACCCACAAGCTGGTCTCGGTAAGATCAGACCATGGTACTGAATTTGATAATGCTAACTTTATTGATTATTGTAGGGAACATGGAGTTAATCACAACTTCTCAGCCCCTAGAACACCTCAACAAAATGGTGTTGTAGAAAGGAAGAATAAAACTCTTGAGGAGATGGCGAGGACGATGCTCATTGAGAGTGGTCTCCCAAAGAGTTTTTGGGGAGAAGCTGTTGACACTGCTTGCTATATATTGAATAGAGGTCTCATTAGACCAAAGTTGAATAAGACTCCCTATGAACTTCTTAAAGGTCGAAAGCCCAACATCACATACTTTCGTGTCTTTGGATGTAAATGTTATGTGCATAATAATGGGAAGAATCAACTTGATAAGTTTGATCCTAGAAGTGATGAGGGAATCTTTCTTGGATACTCTTCTCACAGCAAAGCATATAGAGTCTTCAATAAAAGGACTCTTTGTGTTGAGGAGAGTGTCCATGTCATTTTTGATGAATTTAACATGTCTTCTGAGATTGCGCAGGTACAACCTGATGAAGTGATTGGATTGATAGATTTCACGGGGAACCAGTATACTGGTCCCACGGATGAAGTGCAAGCAGATCTAGGCCTACCAAATACTCCATCAGATGATAATGATGAAGTGCCTAGAGAAGAAAATGAAGATAATGAGGACTCTGAAGGGGAACCAAGTCCTGATGGTTCCTCAATAATAGACAGGTAATGAGTTCAGGGGGAACAGAAGAAGGTACCACCCCTGAACCTGAGGTAAGTAATGATAGAGGAAACAGCATGAATGTGAATCCTCCTGGCTCCTCAGAAGAAGGAGAGATCCATGAACATGCTGGTTTCCAACTTAATGAGAAAGCACAAAACAGTCTTAATTTTAAAAGTTATAGATATCAATCTTCTCATCCCACTGATCAAATAATTAGTGATATAAATAAGGGGATTCAAACGAGAACAAATGTTTTTCAAAACTTTTGTGCTTTCTATTCTTTCCTGTCTAATGTAGAGCCTACTGACTATAAAATGGCATTGACTGATCCTGATTGGGTACTAGCTATGCAAGATGAGTTAAATCAGTTTCAGAGGAACCAGGTTTGGCACCTGGTTCCCCGTCCCAAGGAAAGATCAGTCATTGGCACTAGATGGGTCTTTAGAAACAAGTTAGATGACCTTGGTACTATAGTCAGAAACAAAGCAAGGCTAGTGGTGCAAGGGTACAATCAACAAGAAGGAATTGACTATGATGAGACGTTTGCACCAGTAGCTAGGCTAGAGACTATTAGGATTTTAATTGCTTATGCTGCTCACATGAATTTTAAGCTGTTTCAGATGGATGTAAAGACTGCCTTCCTCAATGGATATTTAAAGGAAGAAGTATATGTGGAGCAGCCACCTGGTTTTGAAGATGCACTGTTCCCCCAACATGTGTACAAGTTGGACAAAGCATTATATGGGTTGAAACAAGCTCCGAGGGCTTGGTATGAAAGATTGTCCAATTTCTTGATGGCAAATGATTACAAGAGGGGAACAGTAGACAAGACCTTGTTCATAAGAACCAGGGGGAAACACTTGATTGTAGTACAAATTTATGTTGATGATATTTTATTTGGTGCTACTAATCAGGTTTTATGTGATGAATTTGCTAATCTTATGCAGAGTGAATTTGAAATGAGCATGATGGGAGAACTAGGATTCTTCCTAGGGCTGCAGATTAAGCAAATGGATGATGGAATAATGATCCATCAACAAAAGTACTTAAAAGAGTTGCTGAAAAAATTCGGCATGGAGAACAGCAAAGCTTATGATACACCTGTTCCCCCATCTACAAAATTAGATGCTGATCTTAAGGGAAAAGATGTTGAAGCTTCTCTTTATAGAGGAATGATAGGTTCTCTACTTTACCTAACAGCTAGTAGACCTGACATTGTGTTTTCTGTTGGTTTGTGTGCTAGGTTTCAAAGCAATCCAAAGGAATCTCACTTGAAGGCTGTTAGAAGGATACTTAGGTATCTTGTAGGAACAGCAAATCTGGGATTGTGGTACCCCAAAGGCAGTACCATTGATCTTATTGGATACACAGATGCAGATTATGCTGGTTTCTTAGTTGATAGAAAGAGCACATCAGGTATGGCACACTTTCTTGGCTCTTGTCTAATTTCATGGGGTTCTAAAAAGCAAAATTCAGTGGCCCTATCCACAGCAGAGTCTGAATATATAGCTGCAGCTTCATGCTGTTCCCAGCTACTGTGGATAAGGAACCAGCTGAAAGATTTTGGTGTTATTTATAAAAGTGTTCCTATTTTTTGTGATAACACTAGTGCAATCAATATTTCAAAGAATCCTGTGCAACACTCCAAGACAAAACACATTGAAATAAGACACCATTTTTTAAGAGACAATGTGGAAAAAGGATTGGTGGAGATGTTGTTTTGTAAAAGTGAAGATCAAATTGCTGATATCTTCACAAAGCCTGTGTGTAGAGAGTCTTTTTGTAGGTTAAGAGTCCTTTTAGGTCTAGTTAAATTTTAGGTATTGGCTTCAATTACTTCCTTCAATGATTGGTTAGAATGGTATTCTCTTGTATAGTGTGTGTACATACTTATGTTGATATCTTTCAAGTGTTGTGTAGATGGTTCAAAATCTCAAAAGGATTGAGAATCATTGTTGTAAGAAACAGGTGAAATCAGGCTGAATTGCCAGAAACAGCGTGACGTGGTTCTATACAGGTACCAGCAAAGGGAAACAGCAGACCAGCTCTGATATGTCATCCGATAATATCTTTTATTTTCAGAAGATTACTATAAGATATTTCCTTTTGGAAGGAATTTATCTTATTTCAGTTATTTAATCCCATATAAAAGGCAAACATATCATATGCCTTATTTATAGTTGGTTGAGATAATTATGGTAAAAGATAATTACCAAATTTTTGATTTCAATTTAAAAATATCCTTTACAGTTGCTTTTTATTGGCTCAACTAACTCTTTTCTTTCCTTCTTCTCTCTTTGTGCTTCATTGTTAAAAATATACACTAACCCTTTGTGCAGATCATCAATCATCATCACTCGAAATTCTCTTTCTCTCTCTCGTATGCTTTAAATTCATCATTGTTCATTCGGTTACTGTTCACTCAAGGAACCAGCTCAGTCTCAGGGGGAACATCAGAAGGAAGCTCAAATGTCCTTAAGCCCGAAGTTGGAGGAAATTCGGAAAAGTCAGAGTGAAGAGGATGAAATAGAGATTGTTGGTTACAATGAGGAGACACTCATTGTTAAGACCATGGTACGAAGTAGAGTAACTCAATCTTCATTAAAGAAGTTCACTGAGAAGGTGTAGGAGGAACAGTCCATTAATTCTCTTCCGGAAACCAAGAGAAAAAGGGTACCAGCAAGAACCTTTCACACCACAAAAGGGTGGAGGTCTTTGCTTGATTGATGTGATGCTAGTCTTGTACTCGTTATGCAACAAGGAGAACTTTATGAATAAGTGCGGATCTCTCATGATTTATAAAAAAAAAAAAAAAAAAAAAAAAAAAAATAGAGGAACCAGCAGATCAGGAAGTGGTTTTGAAACAGATTGGGGAATCACAAGAATATGCTTAGTAATATAATGATTTTGGTTTAAGCAGAGCATGGTGACAAGGATGAAGAGGAATCAGATGATAATACAGAAGATGTTGCAAAGTTCGAGGAGGAGGAAGGGAACGAGAATGATGATGAGGAGTGATGTTGTTTCTGTTCTTGTTTCCTCACCCTCATGTTTATTCTAAAATAACTGATTTTGTTGGTCTGTCTACTTCTCTCCATTCCATGAACTTTCTTTTTGGATGGATTTGGGCTTCTTTGGTTGAACTTTGTTGGCTTGTATGCACTACTAACTCTGCTATGGTATGAACTGTTTGACTAATCTCTTTTTGCAGCATAATGCTTGAATGGTGGTTGATGCCATTGTATGGATAAGCACATTAACTTGTGCACATTGCTTTTACTTGTGGATACTTTTTAATGATGCCAAAAGGGGGAAGTAGTTTGAAGTTGAAGCCTAAGGTTTAGCTAGTTTAGATTGAGTCAGTTTGAGGTTTAGCTAGTTTAGATTGAGTCAGTTTGAGTCTTTTTATTTCGTATTTTCTATTTTCTGTTTAGGGGACCAGTTAGCCTAACTGACTTGTTCCAAAGAGTTTTGAGTCCTTGAAGTTTTTGACGGTTTTCTTTTTGAGCATGTCCACAGGTTCAAGAACTTCAAGAGTTTGTCATCATCAAAAAGGGGGAATTTGTTGAGTCCCTTAGGTTTTGAATGATGGTTTTGAATGATGACAAACAGCTATGGGAAACAGGTTTTAATAAGTGTTGAAAACAGTTGGTTGGAACCAGCTATAATAGAACACTGTTTCCCTAGATAAGTTATTGACTATATGAGTTATCTATTGAACTAACTTATCTATATACAGGAAACAGTTAGATGATAAATGTGCTATGTACTGGTGGGGAACCAGTATGAACCGTTTCCTCGACTGCTATGCGGAAAAGCAGTCACTTACTTTATATTGTGCATTAACCTTGTTGAATGTGCAGTATATAAGTTGATTCCAAGTCTTGAAGCAGATAGGACTTTCGAAGAGATTGAAGAAAGATCCATTGGTTACAATTGAGGTTATTCAAAGAAGATTCAAGTCTTGAAGATTACATGAAGAAAAGACGATTTATGCTTTAATATGTTATCTAGGTTTTCATGTAATATGCTCCGTAGTATGCTTGCATGTTTGGGTTATATAAGTGCTTAAAAGTATATTGAAGTATGATATGAAATCTGGTACAAAGTTGGAACAGGTTTCATAACATGTTTCAATTCAGGGAACCAGGTCGGGGAACCAGGTTCACTGTACGAAATATTCGAGCTGCCGTTTTGGAAAAAGATTTTACAAAAAGATTTTTTCGAAAAGATTATTTTGAAAATATTTTGTGCAGTTGGAAATAAGATGAAATATTCTTGGTTACCTAAAAACTAGGAGTATTTATCTTAATTGATTCTATCTTTGTGATTAAATCAAATAAGATAAATACTTTCCTAAAATTACAATATATCTTATTCTCTAAGATTGTGTGATTTAAGGAAACTAGGTTTTAGGAATCTAAGCTTATATAAACTCATCTTATTTCACATATTTCGTGTGCCTCTCCAGAAATTAAAAGAGCAATTATTTGAGAGCATATACTTAAGCACTAATCCCATTCATCAAGTTATATACAAGAGCATTCTAGTACTTAAACTTTTTCTCTTAATTAGCTTCGTAGAAGTGAGATCAAAGGAGAGTTCTTGATTCTTGTATTGAGTCTTTAACAAAGGGGTTAAAGGCTGGGTGAGTGTTTGTGAGTTCAAACACATTGGGCTTACGAGTGTAAGTCGAGAGCACACTCGGAGTAGAGTGTGGGGTTTGCTGGTTCCCGGAGTAGGGAAACAGCAGAGTGTTCTTTGTCTTTGTTTTTCGGAGTAGATTAATAAAGAACTTAGGATAGGAGGACGTAGGCCTGAGTTGGCTGAACCTCGTTAAATTTGTTGTCTTCTTTATTGCTTATTTATATTCCGCTGCGTACGGGAACCAACACAACTGGTTCCTCACACATAATCCGAAAAGAAGCAAAATTAGCCAACGATTACTTAACACTCAATTCACCCCCCCCCTCTTGAGTGCCCATTGAACCTTCAAGCTTGTAGCTAGGGATTATTAAACATTAATTACAAGCAAGTTTATAGCTACAACCATTAAAGTTGCTCTTCTATCTTACAAAGTAGTATACACCACATGCACCATTTGGAGGGGTTCAATTTTCCACTTGAAAATGACAAAAAAATTAAAGTTTCTTTCAAATAATGAACTACTTTTTTCTCATAGCAAGTTTCTTGTTCAAATAGGACGATCCACTAACATATTAACAAACCTTATTTCCAAAATATTATCTTTAATTTACGATTCGTACTCCAAATTTGTTTTGTTTCTTTGTTATTATCAGAGATGAGAATATTCAACTATTGAGGTAAATATTAGACCTGTTCTTTATGTCAAATTATATGCTATAAAAGGTAATGACTCGTTAATTAATTAACAGTTTAATCATATTTGTAAATTGTAATGTGAATAGATGAAAAATGATGGTACTCTTAACACTTTTTTTTGTTGATAATGCGTTTGGAAATGACTAAAAAATGCTAGTAATTGGCGGGAAAGTATGAAATAAAAACGGCCAATATGTCAATTTCTTTATCTTTCATGTGCTTACTTTTAGATGTATTGAGAGTATCAAATGGCTTTTTGCTGCTTTGTGCATGAATGCTACAATTTGAAAAGTTGATTGCTCTATTTGTTTTTCTTCATCTTTTTGTACGGTACAAGAATCATACTTCATCCATTTCGAAATAAATATACGACGCGGTATGTGTACACCCTATCTATTTATTACATGGATCAGTTTGAGATATTAACTTTTTATTTAAGGCAACTTTAAACCTGATTTGATTTTGATGTAAATAAGAAATGAGATATGTTTTATAAGGGTAATATAGTTACCTTCATTCACTGAGATTTGATTTTATTCATTTAAAGAGAGTAACTTTATAATTAGACCACTCTCAATGGTGAGCAAAAAAAATGCCCACCCACTATTTCTCTACCCACTTTCTCTCTCAACAAATCTATTTTGCCCATGGGCAATTTTTTTTCAAAATTTATCTTCCAATGCTAAGCAAAAAAAATGCTTGCCCACTACTCTCTCTCTCTTACCTTTTCAATATCCCACCATTACTTTCTCTCTCCTACATAATACTTCTTTATTATTAATTTCATTTATATTTTAACAATATTACTCCAAATAAATAAAAACTAGTCTAAATTTGTGTAACTTTTTTTTTTATTTGTGTCGTTTTTATCGTTAAAATAAAGAATATGGAGGATTTATGGTATTTCTGAAATTATACCAAAATATACCAAAATGCATGTCTATTTATAGAGAATTAAATTTTATGACCGTTGGTAATTTTAATTTTTTTTTAATAAATATTTATTTCAGAATTTGCATTACAAAAAATATAACCATTGCAAATTGTGGGGCCCACCAGAGCACTATTCATCCTTTATTTTGCTCATCTCATGGGCAAAATAACAAATGCCCATGGGCATTTTCACTTTTGCTCACCATTGCAAGACTACTTCTACCAAAATGCCCACAAAAATGCCCTTAAGCATTTTATTTTGCCCATCATTATAAGTGCTCTTATAGCATTGATAATACGTTAATTTATATCGGAGTAACTTTTATCTATTTATGAGTAACTTTGATCATTTCATGACAACTTTATAACGAATTTATAATATTTGTTGTACACCCGTTTTTTTTTATAAAATTTTGTGTTTACTTGAATGCTTTATACACCATTTTTTTTACTGTGTGGTTAATATTCAAGGGGGTACTATTTTAGTATGTTCAAAACGGGTATAATGACTCCAACCCTTCAAGACAGTTATTGTTGTGAAAACATAAGGACAACACCTATCCCTATGTTCCTAAATAATTGACACGTTTGATTTTTTGCACTATTCGTACACTAACTTTGATGTTTGTTTTTTTATTAGCATATGAAAAACAAATTTTATCAAAACATGTATATACATAGATGTTAATATCTAATATCAACTTTTTATTTTTATTTTTTTACTAATATCTAATCATAGACAAATATATATCTAAGGTCAAACTAATAATGCATTGACATGTGTGTCAAATTTAGTTATGCCAATTATTCAGGAACGAAGGAGTATATTACAAATATGCTTAATTAAATCTCTACGGTACGTGATGTATTACACATGATTGACATGAATAACAAAATTTTATTACTGCTCTATATGTATGACCATATTTTTTATATATATATATATATATATACAAATATATATCTAAGGTCAAACTAATAATGCATTGACATGTGTGTCAAATTTAGTTATGCCAACTATTCAGGAACGAAGGAGTATATTGCAAATATGCTTAATTAAATCTCTACGGTACGTGATGTATTACACATGATTGACATGAATAACAAAATTTTATTACTGCTCTATATGTATGACCATATTTTAGGAAATATATATATATAATTTATTTATTTATTTATTTATTATTGTTATTATTATTATTATTATTATTATTATTATTATTATTCCACAGAAAATAAAAGAAATTATTTATTTTATTGTAACTATATTAAAGATAGTGAGAATAATGTGACTATTAATTCCAAGTGGACAAAAACTTTTATTAGAGGAAAATTTGTTAGAAAAGTCCTTTTATGTTTACCATTATGCTTTTAAAAAAAAAATGTTTACCATTATGTGAGAAATGAAATTTTTTGAAATAAATAAATAAATAAATTTGGCAACAAATTAAAAGTCCTTATTAGTGATTGTGGTTGTGTGTTAGGACCTTTACTACATACTCCATTTTCCGAGAGTTGACCAATACATGATATTACTCTAGGCCTTTCTTTTCGACAAATTTTCCTTTAGTAAAATGAATATTATTACGGTATTCTTTTTCCTTGTGTTTACAGGTGCTCTCAAAATTGACCGTAGATGCTTTACTATAAACTAGAAAAAAGGGAGGAAAGTTGGGGTAAATAGGCTACAAAATTTATAAATGGAAATCATCCGATCAACTGAAAGTGAAATGAAAGTTATGAAACTAGGCATCTTTAATATAGTTAGATTTAGAATAAGATAGATATTAGAAAGAGGAGAAAAACCTACAATTCTATGAAAATCTATAAATTAAAAGATCAAAGATGAATCATGATTATTAGCAAAAAAAGCTAGCAAAGTTATAATCTAAAGCATAAATCTATTGGGAATACAAAGATCCTTATTGGGAAAATTTAAAGAGTCAAATACTATTTACCTTTTTATTGATTTTTTACAAGTTCAAAAGTCATAGGCCTTATCAGTACAATTTTTACTCAATTTTAACAAAGATTTTACTCCTAACTTTAGCTTTAGATTTGAGTAATTTTACATGACAAATAAAAAGTTACTAACTAGGAAAGCTGCTTTGTTTTTATGTTAATTTAAGTTATTGGTCTTCTTTTTTACTTTCTTCCGGATCAAAACCGTGCAGTAATCATTTCCATCTTAAAAGGATAGTTTTACTAGAAGAAATTGTAAGAACATAATCTTCTTTTAGCAAAATCAAAAAAGTTTTTGAGGATAGCTTTACCTTCACTTATACTCTTCTTAACTAGAAGCCCGAAGAAAGGTATATTGAAGTAAAAAGATAAAAAGAAAGACGGTTGATTTGATTTTAGCTTTTCAAACGAGTCAGGCCGAGCAAAATTTTAATCTATTCGTTCGATCTAAACTTGATAAAACTTGTCGGTCATCTGAGTTGATTTGAGCTCGAAAGAGCTTTGAAAATTCTTGTTTGAGCCTGGCTTGTTAATAATTTGGCTGCTTGATCATTGTTTACAAGCTAATTTATTTGCATTTCGAGTTTTAGTTCAAGTTTGAACGAGCTTATATCGACTTTTTATATAAACGAGTATTAACTTTTAAAACAGTTTAAAGTTTTTAATTATAACACGATTTAATTATATTATAAGGTTTTTTTTTTTTCAATCTTTCTATAAAGGAAAAAAAAGTGCTCTATGCTATGGCCAAATTTTCATGGTGTAATGAAAATTTTGAATCCTTATAAAAAGTTATATACAAAGACAGTAAAGTAGTTTTAAGTTTCATATATTTTTATGGTTTTAAATGAGTTATATATATTCATTCAAAAGTAAACAAGTTTACAAACAAAGATATTAATGAGTTGTTCAGAATATTAACGAGAGTGGAAAATGAACTTTTTTGACCTTGACTCATTTAAATCGGTTTTTTTTTATTTTATTTATTTATTTATTTATTTTTATTTTATTTTCCCATAAACATTGAAATCAGGTTTAAATTGTTTGTTTATGTTTTTTTTTATTACTTAAGGGTTGACCAATGATATTTAGCCGATGCTTGACCTAGTTTGTTTGCAAGAAGTTCATAACTTATGTGAGAAGTGCTAGTATTTCAGCATATGTAAATTCAGCATGTACGTACATAGTATTTCGAATTTCTTTTGCATAAATACGAGTACAATTCTGGCTTAATTTTTTTCTTTTCAAAAAGGTTTTATGTTTAGGAGCCTAAAGGAAGAACTAACTGAGGAAAGGGTAAAATAAAGCACTATAGATTATTAAAGGCATGCATTACCCTTGCATAAAATAAAAGTGTTATGGAGTGTGATGACAAAAATAAAGAGAGTAGTTTGGCAATCAAATTGTATCAAAGATAAGTGCAATGATTATGGACACTAAGTAGGGGGCAATAATATGCAATATCAACTGCACCCTACTCTTGATGAATTTTCAGTGATATTTTATCAATATGTTGCGCGTAAAAGCTTTTCTTTTCAATCAGCTCCCACTCGGTATGAATTACGTACAGTATTATCAAACTTGAACGAGCTAGTCTGTTCAATCTAACTTGAACGAGCTAGTTTCAGCAATCTAACTTGAACGAGCTAGTTTGAGCTTTAGAAATACTCCGTACTTATTTGGCCAATTTGGGCTTGGCTCTTAAAGAGTTTTGTTTGTTCGAGTTTATTTCAAGGGAATTGTCCATGTTTCATTTCGAATTTGAACTTTTTATTTTTATTTTTATTTTTATTTATTTATTTATTTATTTTTAAAAGGGTTTCATTAATGAAAGATAGTCAAATGACACTTACAAACAACAAAACATAAGTACATAACTCCTTATAATTAGTTATTTCGCAGCTTCGATCAATCATAGCCTTAATGAATAAAAAAAAAGCTTCCACTAAGGTAATACGATTTATGAGTTAGCACTAATTCGGCTTGAAATCCATGGATGCATATAGTTGTTTGGATGAAAATATTGTCCTCTAGATACTTACGGAGATTATAAAACCCTAAATCTTCAATCATTGTTAGACGAACAAACAAAAAAATTAAACACACCAGAACAACCACCATCTTAAGGATGGATCTATTTATTGAAAGCAATAAAAAATGTTTTTGGGGCTTATGACTGGTAAAAATACCAACAGAAGCCCCTACAAAGATTCACAACAAAGACCGAGAAAAAAAGAGAATGAAAGAACAGGGATAAATGTGAAGGAAAACCTTTAAACATCAGAAAAGGCCTAATAATGTAGGTTAGAAAAACCTTCGCAACGTAGAAACCCTAGAGGAAACCAAAAAACCCTTTCCAAGGGAGAAACCCTAGAGGGAACATAAATTATTTGTAAAGAGAGTAGTAATTTGGAAATCTTTGTGTGTTAGGGTTTAAAAAAAAGTAATCATACCATCTTTGGCCCTATTATCTGTTCGTTGGCAAAGATTTGTGCGAAATTGCAACGGTTGTCAAAATTTCAAATGCATTCATGTGAACCGGATGAAAATAATCTTCACGGCTACAACAAATTGTTAGACCGGCAACAAAGATTTGAACCCCTAACATGTAGTACTTTGTATTACATTTACAAACCACAAGACCTCTATTTAAAACTCGGTACGATGTTGCAAAAATTATTTCTTATTATATGTATAGAATTTAATTTGGAGGCCCCATTTTATTTGGGCCCTATTTCGTGTCCCATGCTAGACTTGCTTAGAGACGGGTTTCAAAACGGCTTGATAGTTCGGTTTCGGTTCGGTTTGAAATTGTGTCGGTTTCAGTTTGGTTTAAATAATTATCGGTTTGATTTGGTTTCGGTTTATTCTTGAGTGGTTTAAATTCGGTTCAGGTTGTAAACGATTCGGTGTAGACGGGTGCGGTTTGTTAACGGTTCGGTGTAAATTGTTTTTATCCCGGTTCAAACGGTTTCGGGTTAGAAACGGTTCGGTTCTTTTTTGGTTCAGTTTTATTTTAGTTTGGTTTATAACTGGTTCGGTTCGTTAACGGGTTCGGTTCTTCTACGATTTAACATTATTCGGATCGGTTTTATTTCAGGTTTACTAAATTACAGTTCGGGTCTGTTTTTGATTTCAAAAAATCGGTTTTTTATCGAGTCGTTTGGATTCGAGCAATTAAACGGTTTTGGTTTGAAATTTGATAGTACTTTCTAACTTTTGGCTAGTTAACAATTAAGTTTTATATCAAGCCGAGACTTCATCACTTCATATTTAGGCATCATATTATATAAAAATTCTCATTAATTTTATAAATACATATCATGTTATGTTTCAAGTTTAGCCATACTGATCTTACTAGTTTATTACGAAGTAGATTATAAAAGTTTAGTGCATTAATGTATTATTGTTTTACTATTAGATTATTATCTGCTTCTTATTTGATCAATTAATTGATAGTGTCATAATCATGATTTGATGAGTTGTTGTGACATCGAAATTTGCAATTTGGTATTCAGTACTTAATTAGTCAACAAGACTGATAATTAAGACTCGTTTATCATTATATATTTGCATAAAGTTATATATGAAGATATTACAAAGTATTTGATTTGTGTAATGAAAGAAAACATTAATGATTAAGAAGGTAATATTGATTCTTTCAATCGATTATACATACACATAATATCTAACCATCTCATATTCTTATAGTTAAATATATATTAGTAAAGTTTTGGATTAGTAACATTATTTTGACTGGATCAATAATTTGAGTTGAAGTCTTAAGATTAGCTAAATATCATTGTTCGTGTAGTTCAAAGTATAATGATCTACACCGTCACCAGCTTTTATTTTAATACTCCCTTTGTTCCTTTATTTTTGCCCCATTATCATTTTGGGGTCAAAGTTTGAAAACGTTGACTATAAATTACTGTTAATCTATAATATATCATTTAGTCATGAGTGGTCTTGTTAAATTTGTCTCATTATATATTTTATTAATATTATGTTTTTATATTTTTACATGTACTGTATGAAAATAAAGATATATACATTTTAATATACGTCTTGGAGACCGTGCTCGATCAAATGGGGCAAAAAAATAGGAATAGAGGGAGTATTTTTTTGTAGATATGAATATACAACACACAAAACATCATCTACTCCCAACCATAGATTAAAAACAATCTACGGTTAACTTCTTCCTCCACAACACACACGGATCACCATCTTCATCTGTCCAATAAAAAAAAATGAGACAATTATAATCTAAAGGCTGACATTTAAAGAATAAAATAAATAAATAAATCAATGGTTAGATTTAAAGCACATATCTTTTGAAAACCCCAATTCTCCACTTTACCACTTTCACTTCCTATCCCTCACGAGTCACGGAGCCTTGTCCTTCATTCTCTCTCTTATCTCATTATTAGATCCCCCTCTCATGCTCATATTTTCATTTACCCTTATCTTCATTCTCATTTCTCTGTTATCTTCTCATTATCGATTCGTTGGTTGCAATTGTTTGAACTTTGAAGTACTATTGTTGCCCGAATCTCATCCGTTGTTGCGTGCCCAGAAACTCAAACGTTGCTGCCCAAAAACATAATTTTTCTCTCCAAATCTTCCCTCAAGCTGCCTGGTTTGCATTCATTTATTTTTGAAATATGTATTTCTGAAATATTGTACTTTTGAAGTTTTCTTCTTATTTGTTG
Organism: Chenopodium quinoa; assembly: GCF_001683475.1. Taxonomy (NCBI): domain Eukaryota; kingdom Viridiplantae; phylum Streptophyta; class Magnoliopsida; order Caryophyllales; family Amaranthaceae; genus Chenopodium; species Chenopodium quinoa. Next base: position 666,230 of record NW_018745403.1, read on the forward strand.
CTGTATCATTAAAATTTGATTCAATTTTTAAAAATTTATTTCATTTTTTATGTTTATTTCGCTAATGACATTGACATTCATTAATCCTAATCCTAAGGTTTCGAGTTAGCAAGATAATTGTCGTGCTTTTATTTAATGATTAAACAAGTTAAAATTATAAAATAAGACTAAGAAAAATTAAATTAGCTAGCTATCCTACTCGTATGTCAATTGGTTCTTTTCTGGGTAATTGGTACTTTGTTAATTGTATTTTGACGAATTTGTTTGTGGCGGGAGTTTGTTTGTAAAATATGATTTTTGAGTATTAGTGGGCATTTGAGTCCAGTGGGTTTTGAATTAGTCGATGACATACCCTCAAATTAGAATGATTCTAATGGTTGATTTCTTTCAAAGTTAGAAAGGTGATTTATACTGTTGTAGCTATTAGAGTGAGCACTTACATCTACTTTGTGTTTCTGTTTTTTCAGCAATGGAGCAAGAGTTTGATGAATATGATGAGGACAACCAAGATCATTTTGAAACTATAGATTCTCAATACACTGTTCAGAATCAAGATTCTACTCAACAGCAAGTTACTACCACTAGTGGTAGTAAGCGTGGACGAACATCAGATGTTTGGAGGCATTATACCTTTTTTGATAAGATGGTTGGTCTTGCTCCGATAAAATATGCTCGATGCAATATTTGCGGTAATGAATATAAAACACCAAGTAAGGTAGGTACTTCAACTTGTAAAGCTCATACTAAGACATGCATGAGTAAAAATCCACACCATCCTGGAAATCATGAAAGTGGTGTTGAGCCCCCGTTTAATTAAACTCGTCATTTACAATTGCTTGCTAGAGCTATAATTTTGTATTCCTATCCTTTAAGTATGGTGGAGCATTATGGTCTTAGGGAAGTTTTTACGAATCTGAATCCCAACGTGAAGCATGTGTGTAGAAACACTATTTTGAAATATTGTATTGCTGAGCATGATAAGTTTAAGTCCTTGTTGTTGCAATCTTTTTCTGAAATTGAAGGTAGAGTTAGCTTCACTTGTGACTTGTGGATAGCATGCACTAATCGAGGTTATCTCACTTTAACTGCACATTATGTTGATAAAAATTGGTGTCTTAGGTCTAAAATTCTGAATTTTAGATATTGTGGTCCTCCTCATATTGGTGCTAAGATAAAAAAAATATGTGTTTAAACTTATTGGCGAGTGGAGCCTTCAGGGTAAAGATTTTGCAATGACTTTTGATAATGCTCGATCCATGGATGTTATGGTTAAACTTTTAAAGAAAGATTTAATGTTGACTTTTCCTCTTCCTTATAATGGTAATTTTTTTCATATTCGATGTTCAGATCATGTCTTGAACATTATTGTTCAAAGAGGTTTAAAAGAAGTTGATAGTAATGTTCAAAAATTGCGTGAGGTTTGTAAATATATTGATTCTTCAGACTCTAGACTTGCTCAATTTGAGCATGCTCTTTATGAGGTTAATTGTGTGTTTAATGGAAAGTTACGTCTTGATGTTGAGACTCGTTGGAATGCCGCCTATATGATGCTCCGAAAAGTTTTAGAAGCAAATGAAGCCTTGAAAGTGGTTATCGATAAGTTTATGGGTTATGAATTCAAACTTTCGGATGATGAATGAGATACCCTTACTAAAATATGTAATTTCCTAAAGCCATCTTATGAAATCACTGTGTTATTTTCTGGTTCAGAATATCCTACTGCAAATTTGTATTTTGCTAGTGTTTTAAAACTTGAGCACACAATAAGTAAAACCCATATAGACCCTAAACTTGCACCAATGGCAAAAGTTATGCTTGAAAAGTTTGAGGGCTATTAGGATGATATAGTTTGATCCTTTCAATTGCTATTGTTCTTAATCCTCGCTATAAGCTTGTTCGAGTGACGAATATAATAAAAGTGCTTTATGTTGATGAGGCATGTGTTGAAAAGGCGAAGGTGATTAAAGATGCTCCTTTGGAGTTGTATAACTTTTATTCTTCTATGTCTTCCGGTTTTAAGTCAAGTACAATTGTTTCCCCCTCTATCCCAACTGTTATCGATAAATCAAATAGTCACTTGGATTATGATATATTCAAGGTAATCAATTTATGTTTATTGTGGTTTTTAAAAAAAATAATTGTATGTTTTAATTTTTATTATTTAATAAAAACATTTTTGTTTGAACTTTTCTAGTATGCTGATGATTATGAGGATAGCCCATCAAATCGGCTATCGATGGAGATTGATTCTTATTTGTGTACTCCTCGTCAACCGACTTATGAAGGGCAGAATTATGATGTTCTCAAGTATTGGGAATCTAAAATTAGTGTGTACCCCATATTAGCTGTTATGGTTAAGGATGTTTTGGCCATTCCTATTACATCGGTAGCCTATGAGTCTTCTTTTAGCATGGGTGGTCGTATTTTAAACAAGTATAGGCCAGGATTGTGCTTTTGCCTAAGAATGTTGAGGTTGGTTACCACACAAAATTGGTTAAGTGGTTATGATTGTGATATTGAAGAAGACATCCTTGAAATTGGTAAAGAGGTGATAGATGAAAGTTTTGCATCTAATTAGAAAGGTATGGATGTTGTATTGTAGTGATGCTTAATTTATATTGTGTTGCTTCATTTTTTTTTTGAGAAAAGTGTTGCTTCATTTCTTACACTGATGCCTAATTAATATACTTCAGGTATTATTATTAATGTTGTTTAGCGTTGCTACTGCATTTTGGTTGTTCTATGCTATTGCATTTTTGTTGGAGCTGAAGCACTCACTCCACGAATGATCTCCTTGCCGTGTTCAACCTCAAGCCTATTGCCTAATTTTTTAAAACTGATTATATATGGTTTAGTTTCTTTAGTCAATTATGGAGCGATTAACTCGTGCTTATACATAAAAAAAAAGAACGAACATAATTTTGCTTTACTGTAATGAGAAGTCAGAGTTGAGTTGTGTTGAGCTTAGTTGTAATTGTAATGAGAATCATAAATTTTGATGTGAATTACAGAAAGTATAATTATTATTATATGCTTCAAAAATTATTATATGCTAGAGAGGAGTCCGGTTGTCGTATCAGGGATACCGTACTCCAAAAGAGACTTCGTGGCATCTTCCATGTTTCTGTTGGCTTGGTTTCTCCTTCTTCTTCTACCTGCTCGTCTTCTTGCGGTCGCTTCGATCTCAGAATCAAAAGGAATTAAATCGTCTGATCCTGAACCTCGAGTTTGCATGCAACAAGGAACTAAAGAAGAGTATCAAAAACACAAGAAACAATAGCCGAAGCAACGAATGAGGCTTAGTAAAAACGAATCACAAATAATCAAATGAAACTGTTAGTCCCCGGCAACGGCGCCAAAATTTGGTAGGCGTGTCGCGTACCTAACAAAATATAACCTAACTGACCACTACTATGTAGCAGGGCAAGCAAGGGTCGAATCCCAAGAGACTAAGGTTCAAAAATAATTAAATAGACTCAAATTCCTACTCAGCAAGAATCAATAATGATCGATTAACTAAGGAACTAATGTATGGAAAATTCGAAAATAAACTAAAGAATATGAAGAAATCAAGTAATTAAAACATCCAAGATCTAGTATCACCACAATTACGCTTGATGCAATTATATTCCTACCCCTAACATACGATTCCAATTGAACGGGGAAAAGTAAACCCTAATAAATACCAAGGACCTCTCTCGAGTATCAATGGCTTCCCTAACATACAATCAACCCTATTCTCATGGTATCATGCATATTAGAGACATTGAACACATTACTCTAACTTCCCAATTATCAAACCCAACTACTCTCGTGTTGAATATCAAACCCTAAATTGATCTACTCAAATCCGTTTAAACCCAACTCTCGTTGTGATAGAAACAATGGAATAATCACAATACTAAGATTACGTCTAATCTAGAATTGGCATAATCACAATCAATTTAGCATAGCAATTGCAAAAGTCATTAGAGAATTTAAAGATTTAATTCATGCATCAATCATAATTGGGCTACCCTAGATCTTGGAATAGGAAATCTACTCACTCATAATGGAATAAACAATGACAATAATAATTGAAGAAAACATAATTAAGAAACAATAGATTAAAAGAAAATACCGAATCTTGAATTGAATTGAAGGCGCAAAGTGTAAATCTTGAATTACAAAAGTAAAGAAAATAAAATAGAGAGAACTAGTTCTTAATAACGTAAAATAAAAGGCTAGAATAAAACTTAATGAAATAATAAAACACCACTTAGTGTAAATATAAGCCTAGAAAAGATATGAAAATCGGCAAAAGGCTTGGCGCACAAGAATCCCAGGAGGCACGGACGTGCCTCCTCATAGGCACGGATGTGCCTACCTGCGTGCATAAACTTGGGTAGCTTCTGACTTCCAGGCATGGACGTGCCTAGGTGAGGCACGGACGTGCCTCCTGACGAGTGCTAACTGCAGTCCTGGGCACGGACGTGCCTAGTGTCGAAACTCAAAGCTGTGTATACTGACTTGGAGGCACGGACGTGCCTCAGCTAGGTACGGACGTGCCTCCCCTTCTGCGCGTATCACTCATCTTAAATCAGTCATAACTTCATATTCGGAGCTCCGTTTAAGGCGTGTAATATATTGTTGGAAAGGTATTAAAGTATACTTTCCAATGCAATTTTAATCACTCCATTATCATTTGTATATCAAAAGTTATGAGCATAATAGTGAACAGGTGTCATATTTGTCAAGTATTTCATCAACGTTTTGCTTCATTTTCACTCAATTAGCTCCGTTAATCCTGAAATACATCAAAAACAACGAAACTACCCATAAAAGCATCGAATCATCGAAACTAAACCAAATTACACCAAAATAGACTAAAACACTCGACTAAGCTAATAAAACCAACCAAAAATAAGCTAACAAATATGCACAAAACACGACTTATCATAAATGTATTCTAACACTTAATCCATATAATTACATAAAAAAAGTGTACCAAAAATAATTACATATAAAAAAAGTTGGGAAAAATAATTAATAAACATGTGTGCATAATAATTATGTTTCAAAAAAAAATAAAAAAAATAAAAAAACACGTGTGCATAATTAAATTTTATTTAAAATACCTTTTAACTTGGTTTTAATCTTTTCTTTATAGTAAGCGGTTTGTAAACGGATCGATTTATAAGCGATTCAGTTCATAAACGGTTCGGTTTATAATCAGTTTGGTTTATAAACGGTTCGGTGCAAACGGGTTACAGTTTGTTAACAGTTCGGTGTAAACAGTTTTTATGCCAGTTTAAACGGTTTCTGGTTAGAAACGGTTCGATTCATTTTCGGTTCGGCTTTCTTTCAGTTCGGTTTAGATTTGGTTCGGTTTGTTAACATGTTCGGTTCTTAAACGGTTTAACGTTACTTGGATCGGTTCGGTTTCGGGTTTACTAAAATGTGGTTCAGGTCGATTTTCTGTTTCAAAAAAATCAGTTTTTAATCAGTTCGGTTCTTATTTGGGTCGATTGGATTCGGGTAGTTAAACGGTTTTGGTTTGAAATTTGACAGTGCTAGCCCCGCCTGTAGTTAAAACAGTAGCTAGAAAAACAAGAGTACTCCCTTTGTCTCATAATACTTGACACGATTATCATTTTCTTCCGTTACAAAATACTTGACACATTACTAAATATGGAATGGGACCACTAAAAATATTTTTCTATACTCACTTTGGGACCACAATCCTCAAAACCCAATTTAAATTCTACATTTTCTCTCTCCTCACTACCCCCACCTCCCCTACGTTTTGTTTTCTTACAATATAAAAAATTAAAAATACAAAATATAATCCTTTATATAATAAACAAATGTTTTAAATGGACCCACTTGTAGTTTTCTTAAATTACGTGTCCTCCCCCAACGTCTCAAGTATTATGGGACGGAGGGAGTAATTTGTACGGTAGTGGTTAACGGTAGACGTAGTTTTTTTTTTTTTTTTTTTTTAACGTTAGATATATTAGCATTTCAAAGTTAGCGGGTAACGTTTGACAAATTATAATTACTTATTTACAACTATAGTATATGATTTTATTGTAATTTAAAATTCAAATAACTATTTACCAAACAATTATACTATCAACAACATTTAGTAATTTTTATCCACTACTAATTGACAACTACAAGCTACTCTAAAAAGTTCGACAACTACCCATGGCTCAGCATCTAAAAATTACCCGCTATCGTTAGTTTTTCCAAACAAGGCCATAACAATACCCCAAGTCCCAACGAGATGTCCTTTAGCCCGTCACCACATTTTGGGCCAGTCTTAACTCTTCCGTTCCCAACTTCCTTTATATCATACTATATGGTCCAGTCCAACTTCTACCCCTCTGTTTCGCGCCAATGGAGACACTCGCAGTTTCTCTCTCTCTGCTTCACTGCCTGGGCAACTTCGGCTGCAAAAATTCTTGATCAAATCATGAAAATCATTCTGTAAGTTGAATTTTTTTCAATTCTGAGCTCAATTTCATACTTAATTTCTGGTAATTATTCGCCTGATTTCAATTTTCCTTTTCGCATTCTTTGAATTACGGTTTTTTTTTGCATAATTTTTTGCTTAATGTTGCTGGTTACAGTTCGCAATTTGTTGTTCTAAACCTAATTTTTCGTAATTTTATTCGTTATTCAATTGTGATTTAGAGTTTTTCTGATTTTAATCTTCTTTTAAGCTTGAATTAAAGCACCGAGGGTTTATAATTTGAAATTTTTAAATTTTAAAAAAAATTCCTTTACCATAATTCTCTCTATTTCTTCAAGGTTTATTAATTACCCTCAATTTCATCGTCATCTTGCAGCCGTAGAATTGTATCATTGCTTGTGTATGAAATTTTAGCAGTTAATTACCGAATTATTATGCACATTAGTTACGAAGTATTATCTTATGAAAGAAGGAATCAATTACTAGATCGTATATGTGTAACTTCAGTTGCTTCCCACTGAATCATCGATGTAGTTTCAATAAATATTGTACCTTATCTGTTCGCAATTTATAGTCACGTATACTATATTTTGAGGGAAGAAAGAAACAACTATTTCTTAGGACTTTCTAGTGAGGGATGGTGAAACATTAATTATGGAGGGTTGAGGCAATGTGACTATTAATTCTGACGGAGAGTTTTGTACTCTTATAATATTTCTTAAAGATAGGCATAAATTTCTTAACATGCTCTTTGATTATTGTATTGATTAGCTTATCTGTGGTTGATTTTCAGGCATCCTGTAATTGTTGCTTGGAGGCATGATTGTGAAGATTGTTCAATGAGGTGTCCAATTCAGCACATTTGATTTGGTATGTTTTTCTTTGTATAAATTCTCCAAGCTTACTTAATGAATGTCTATTGTATTTAAGATTTTATCAAATAGAAATGCAATAAAAAGATGGCAGCAGACTTATAGCAAACATCTATATGTTCACCCAGCAGCATGTTACCTTCAACTTTATTAATTAGCAGTCTGGTGAGAAATTTTAGGCTTTACTTTGTTGTACTACTTAACTTATTACTTTCTTAGATCTAGCTATGAAATGTGAACTCACAACGTGTTCAGCACTGTTCTTTGTGTTTTCACTTCCTTTGTTCTCATCACAAGTTTTTTATTTGTTTATTTTTTTGAATTCTATGTCCAGCTTACTGTAGATAAATACAATCCTAGTAACCTGCGGATGATCTCATGATTTTCTATAAAAAAATGAATACAATTCTGTAATGTTTTGTTCTGTTAAATATTTTAGGAATTGTGACTGCCACCCTATGGGACTTCGTAAGCCAAGATTTTTCATCATTCAGGAGATTGATAGTCAAACATTCTTGGGTACTATAGAAAAAGAAAAGGCTACATGTATGCATTGATCATATGTTTATCGATCCATTTTAGTTGTGCAATATATGAATTGACTGACTATATTTTTGCATGCTACGGAGTATTCATCAACTTTTTCTAGCTAAGAAAACACCCTTAACATTCTGTTTGCATATTAGATCAGATAGGAGTTCCTCGATTAATATCTACTTTTATTAAGCCTTCGGTGCTCTTGATTTTTCTTATGATGAGATCATTGATGTTGAGAGTGCTATGTTTACTAACTGAAATCATACTACCAGTGCTAAGGTATATGTTGTGTAGCACTGAGTTTGTACTTATTCTAGTTGCAAATGGTCCAACCTTTTTTAATGCTATTGATAGTAAGCAGGCAATCTAGCGGATTTACCTGTGCTCGTGTTAACTTGGTTGCTGCACTTTGGCTGCTATAAGGCCTTTTTCCTTGTAGAAATAATAAAGGCAGATTAGTAATTTATAAAGATACATTATTGGTAGTGGGTATTATTAAAGTTAATGCCAATTATTGGCCAGTTTTAAGCTGGATGCTTTTTTAGCTTTTGGAATTGCCAATATAAGTCAGTTGTGCTTACATAACATAACATAATACAGAATTTAAAATGTCACCTTGTCTGGGTGTAATTCACAAAGCTATAATAGTTTTGTTATGTTTGATTGAGCTAGGAACTACACTACGTATATGATATTCAATGTAGCACTCTGACCTTACATTTCACTTCAAGATTAATAAACTATTAAAAGCAAACTACATTTTTTGGTGGCAGTATGCTTCATGTCGGTAAAGTTGTTGGGGATGACTGATTTTGTGCATTTTTTCCTTCTGTCATGTTCAAGAATAATACTTTCCAGTTTTAATATGTCAAGTAAATGCTAGTAGTGATTAGTGCAATCCAAGCTTCACCTCCTATTTCTCTCTTTAGATCTTTTTTTTTTTTTTTTTTTTTTTTTGGACGAGCTCTCTTTATATCTTTTGGGTATTGTTTTATGTCATTATAATCTTACAATGTTTCTCTAAGAATTTACTTATCTGGTTATTCCAAGTTCACCATTTTTGTTTATTTAATTAGAACATTGTAATCTAGATTCGGAGAATTCTGGAGTCAAAAGGGTGATTGCAGCACTTTCTTCTGTTTTTCTTAATTACCTTCCTTCTCGCTGTCACTTTTTAACGTGGCAGGGTTTTGCATGAATATAAATTTTTTTAAAGATTAATTATTGGCCATCTAAAATCTGCTAAGAAGCTTCTTGTCATTCTTTATTCACCATTAAGAAGAATCTAGGATAATCCACGTCTTAGTGCTCTTCCTGTTGCTGTCTCCTTAATCCGCGTCTTAGTGCTCTTCCTGTTTCTGAAAAGATATTACCTTAAACAATGAGAGAAAATCAGAAACAGGATCACCTTTAATTTTGTGTTTTCTTAGATCATGTTTTTGTTACCTCCCTGAAAGGAATGAATTAAATATTATGGGTTACAAGACTAAGAAATGACTTTTACCTACTTTCTAGTTCAAGAGCAGTGATTAATTTTAGTATAGTTTTCTGAAGTTAAAAGTATTAATTTAGTATAGTAAACTTAGCTGTTTGCTCTCCTTTAATAAATGGATATTTTAGAAGAGCCATTCGTTTATATATTACTGTCTTATTGTATAGTTTTACATTATATTGTATATATATATCAAATACTTAGAAAAGAAAATGACTTAAATATTGATAAATAGCCTTCAGTTGCAAATTAAGTTGAATATGCTAAAACTTTCGAGTTCTGCATTTAAATAGCTCTGAAGGGCATATAACTAACCATTAATGTTGCTTTTCTTCGATCAGAAAATTTTTGTATATAGCAAAAAGAATTAACTAAACTTCCAGCAAATCAATATGTCTCTAAGAGATTAAATTCATTGTATAGTATTCTTTGCATATCTTCCTTTTTGGTTATATGTAAGAAAATATTATTCCTCTGTGTGGTGCTTGTTACTTGTTTATTCAATGATCAAAGAACTAAATTCATTTACGAAATCATGCTGTCATTCCGTGTTTGCTTAATATTGAATCCTGGAAAAAGTATACTGACATCATTTACAGGGGGATATGGGATTTTGTGTGTAGCTTCTCAATCTGTAAGACTGTAATCAACTAAATTGCCATGTTACAAAAAGAATAAAAACAAAGCCTTTTATAGTTTTATCTAGCTGCAATTCTTGAGCTGAAATAAGGGTTTGCTATAGAGGGTAGATTTCATAGCCTATCTAAAAGTCAATTGTAGTGCTCACTTTGTAGCAGGGAATAGTTTCTTTTGAAAAAAAAAAAAAAATCCAGTAGAAGAGCTTGTTCATCAACACAAGAGCATAACATACCGTTGACTGATCGAAAATTGACATTTAAATTAGGTTTTCTTTTAAAGTATATGTAAAGGGGATCTGGGAGTTATATTTTTTTTCAACTTCCTCAGTAGATTCCTCCTATGTATTTCATATGTAGCAATTTCTATTATATATGTACTACATAAAATCTGTGCATATATGTTAAATTTGTTTTGATTTCTCATTAACTTGAATTTTAGTCTATTTACAGATTTGATCTTGCTTTGCTTGTTTGACGTGGTAACAACAATATAGTTTATTTGAGTCTGTCAATGCGCTTAAGAGTAATAGTCATGTATTGATGCATATGTAGGTAGACTATGACTATTAGCTTCTTAACTTGTTAGTAACAGTAGTGTGATCAAATTGTAATCCTATATTGGCATAGGAGCTGGAAATTTCTTAGAAGTGTTTTAAGGAAATGGCCGTCCACTCTCAAGGAACTTCGTTGAATCATCCGTAAACCTTTTATTCTGGCTTTTGACTGATTTTTTTGATTTCTGAAAGCTAGAAAGGAAAGAATAGGGAAAAAAAGATGGAAAAAATTAAAAGAAAGATTAAGGCTATTCTTCCCCAAGCTGTTTCCCTGAAAATCCTTGGATGATTTGAAAGCAAATAAGGGGTTTAGAGCTAGGAATGTTCAACAAAGGCCACTCCAAAGGACAAAATCTGTAAATAGTCTAAATACTCAAATCATATTCTATGTACATTTGAAACAATATGTAACAAAATTTCAATAAACTACATAAAACATGGAAAATTCAGTGAAAAGGAACCCAAATTTTCCATAATTTAATATCACAATCTAAACTACCACTATAAACTAAATAAGAAGTACCAGAACGAGAACTACTGTTTGGATCAACAGCTGCAGTTAAGCACTTAATTGGTTTCATATGTCCCTCTAAGACTGCTAAACAAGTATAATTCTTGTCAACACCTGACCTCTTCCATATCCTGATAGTCTTATCAGCTGAACCACTGATCAATAGATCAGACACCACAGCCAAGCACAAAATGGCCTTGCTGTGGCCTCTAAGTGCTCCCACCACCACCATGTTGCCACTATCACCAGATTCTCTTTCCCACACTATGATTGAACGATCACATGCTCCAGAATAGAGCACAGACCCGTCATTGCTAATAGCCAATGCATTGACTGCAGACTTATGCTTCTGTAGTGTTTCCACCAAGGAGTGTTTTCGTTCTCCTTGGTGTTTCTTCCATACTTTGATGGTTTTGTCAGCTGATCCGGTGTAGACATACCCATCTTTAGATACTACGAGAGCATTGATGGCATCATCATGAGCCTTGGCCACTGATTCTAGGCACTTAAAGTCGGAGGTCCTCCATACCTTGAAGGTTCGATCCCATGAAGCGGAGTATAGGAGGGATCCATCACTTGACAAGGCAAGTGCTGAGACAGTGTCAACATGATGGACCCAGGTACAGGACTTGTTCCTCCGTACCTGTATGTAGTTTTTTGCTGATAAGAGCCTTAGGAAACGATCGTTCATTGTGGGAAGAGTGGCTATACATTGGTACCTCTTATTATGGCTGTCGTTATTGCTATCAATCTTCCAGACACGAATTTTATGATCTTGATGTGCACTGAAAAGCTTGTCTCCCAAAGCCACCAAGGACTTAACTGCACCGTTTGTAGTAGCAACAATATTGCTATTATTTTCAGCTGAATTCTGGTGGTGGTTGGTAAGTTCTCTAGGCCAAACTCTGATTTCATCATTGGAGGAACCACTATAGAGATATTTTCCGTTGAGAACAAGGGAGAAAACGTAGGAGGTGTGGCCTTTGAGGGTGGAAATACACTGGTAGTGTATGGTATTGGTTTTTTGATCAAGTTGGGATAAAGAGAGAGAAGGGAGGGATTGAAGACTTCGCTGTGAAGTAAGAGAGGATGAGGATGATGAGGAAGAGTACCCGGATCGAAGGCCATGAGAGTTAGATTGATTTTCATCTTCTAAATGGCAAGGTAGTGGACATTGAAGAAGTCTCATCTTTGGTTTTCTTCTTCAAAGTTTTAGAGGGAAAGGATGTGTTTGATGGGTGGGTAAGGCTTACAACAAAACGTGTATTTAAAGATGGGAATGGAAGTTACTTAAGGTTCAGGGCTAATTGCAATTAGGTAAAGAGTAAAGGAGAAAGTTCATAAAAAAATTTTAAAATTTGTGGGGGCCCCACAAGATACTGTTGAGAATTTAAGCAATACAACAATGTACGAGAACTGAGTCCAACTTAGCTAGGCGCACATTGCACTCACCAAGTCTTTTATGGGTCCATCAATTTTCACCTTTTATTGTTGTTTTTTAGTGCCTGAATAATACTTGTATCAAACTGTCATTACATTCTTTTTCTTCTTTTTTTTGCAAGGTTTGAAAGAAATAATCTTAGTCTTTACAATGGAAAAGTCCAGCCAATGGTTACAATTGCTTGCAAAAGATAAGGTGTAAACTGGTATCTTTATGGTAAGTTTTGTTTTGTTAGCTTCTTCGCTTTAGTCAGGAATAATTTTCCTATGATGAGTGGTTTGGTTTGGTGCAGATGTGAAGACTACTTAAACCTAAGAATGAGGTCATATTGAATGAAACGTGTATAAACCGTAGAACTATAAAACAACTTGTGACGCCTTCAATTAGACCATCTATCAATTTAATAAAATGATTAAATCTTGCTGGGAATAGTGATCTGTATGAATCTTAAATCACTCCTTTACTATGCATACATTTGAAGTGGAATATTGCTTTTAGACTCACTTTTTTAAGAAATAATTTGTTGCATTGGCTAGTCTTGCTAACAATGGTAAAACACTCATAGGGATCGGACGTTTTTAATCCTATGCCGGGGTAGGTTTTACGAGTAACATTATGGTGTATCTTGGTGCATGTTAGGTTTTCCTGACTAACGCAGTTTTACAATTTTGGAATAAAACAACTTCAGTTAGAATTTAAATATTTTTAGGGATCATATATGTGCTCCTTTTAAACATACTTGCCTTTTCTGTTAGCATCCATGTTTTTTAGTTTTAGCTTAGATATTTCCGCACTAGGTGGACATCTTTGCGTAGACTGAACTGGGAAGGGGTTTGAATAAGTATGCATCTATACAAGTATAACAATTGGCGGTTGAGATTTTATGACAAGTCATTAATCTGACTAAATAAACCATATAACAAGGATGCTTTTTTTAGGTTAGATTTGATTTTGTAATTTTTAAAATATTTGATTAGCTTTTTAAAGTATGCCAATTTTAAAGCAGACCATAGTCATGTCAGTATGTCACCATAGAGCAATGTCACCACAGAGCATAAGATGCTTTGCCATACTAACAATCTAATAAAAAAATCCTTCTTTCTGGTAAAACCAGATCAGCATAATCCTATAAGAAAATATCAGGATCACAATCCTTAGGGACCGAAATTACTTAATATATAATTATGTCCTAAAGAATTTATTACATCATTAACCTCTTATTTTGGCTAATTTAAGAATAATGTTGAACGCTCTAGATTGTTTTGATCAATTCTAAAAGTGATATAAGTGTGAGCGAAGGGTTGAGATTAACCGTAATTATGCTGACTAACGCCACGTAAGCCATTCTAGCCGTCTTGTGGTGGAGTTTATAATATTGCTCCTTGTTTCCTAAGCACTAATTAATATATTTCTAAAGCAACCTATTTCAGAATATTAAATTACTAAAGGAACAATAGTTTACACCAAGTTGCAATGAGATTCAATGGTAGGGTGGGGAAGAAAGGGGATAGGGAGTTGATTTTGTGGATAAGAGAGATTTTCTTCTAGACACATGAGGTCATTGGCATCAAAATAACTTTTTTCAGATTGACCTTTTAATCTCAGAATGGTTAATTTGACCTGTCCTGTTCAAGATTATGGTGCTTTTGTTGTTCCTTGCAGTTGTTTCACGTTGTTTTAATTTTATATTTTTATTATTATCTTTGATCAGGCTAGGAAAGGGATGTATACAACATATTACAGAAGTCTAAAGAATGTTACAGAAAAGTTTAGTTAAAACTGTAAAAGTGGCAAAGATTAGTAAATATTTAATCTTGTACGGTACAAGTGCGTACAGTTTATTGCAGACTAAATATCTGGTTGTCTTACTACTTTTTTTTATGTTGAAACCATACCGTTTGTTTGTTAACCTTGAATATGAATGTTTTTCTGTTTCATCTGCATGTGCATGGGCTTATTGCCTAAATACGTACGAAGTATTAAATTTCTATTTATAATTTTTTTTCTTAAAATGATTGAAATTAACTGTACTTGTACTATTTGTGTGATAACAACGCATTTAGCCATTTCCTAACTTTTTTTGGGTTCCTGTACATTTCTCACAGCTTGTGGTAAAACCATGAGAAGATCTGCCATGATCAAGTGATTTTTTCTATTAAAACTTTAAACTCATCTAATAGATCAAATCTATCCTCTGTCGCAGAAGCTAGTTCTTGGATGTTGCAACTGTTACAATATCGCTCATTCCAAGTGCCAGAAATCTAATCTGTCGTATGCAAGGTGAGAAGCTTCTTACTTAACGCCATGTATTCCTTTCAATTTTTGTTTGAATAAATTGTAAGCTGGATAATAGGGGGTGGTATTTTTTGATAAAGACCCTAGAAATACTAGTAACATAGTAACACACAATTTAAATATAGGATATACTTCGTAAATTTGGTTGATCAAGTGATAAACAGGGGAGGAAACTTATGAAATTATTGTAATATATCCTCTTTGGTTGGTATAATCGTATCACACTTTCTGGCCCCCATATTTTGCTAATCCACATGCTCTCCCCATGATTGGAAATTTTGGAACTACGTGTGTGGCTCATTTTACTTAGGAGCAAGTAATATAAACTGGTAGAATGGTTACACTCCACAAATAAAATATCAATATAAAATCTAATTTCTGATAATATTTCTTAAGAGCTGTAAGCTAAATTGTTAACACAGTATTGGAGTATGGGCTATCACTTTTTTTGAGTCCTGCCATTGATCTTTTTATTATATTTGTGATATTTAAGATGAATATGTCCTAATGTCCGCAAGTAGCTGCATTAGAGTAAAGGCAGCATGCAATGAATAAGACATTTTAATTATAATTACCTTCCCCTAAGGTCTAACCGATAAGGCATTCGTGACATGATGCACCCTAAGGGCTAAGGCTAATACACCTACTTCTATCTAATCCTATTGCAAATGGGTTAATTTTAGATTTGCTAAAGTCATAGGAGTCGGTACGTGTTTCCATTATTAAATCATTATGTCACACCAATTGTGATTTTCTCATGTTCTTTCTGAATCAGATTTCTTCTGGTGTGTCTTACTCAATAACCTTCTAGTCCCAACCTTATCCAAAGCAACGGTGGTTGTTCTTCTTAGCTTTGAAGTCTTTGGTTGAATGCAACAAGAATAGTGCCTAGTGGTCCTAGTATATTAAAGAAAAAAAGGCAAAAGCAAGAAGTACATTAGTATAAGGATATACTCACCTATGTTCTGAAATTCATTATTAAAGCTGATTCACCATGATTTCATTAATTTATCATCCTTTAACTCGTTGATTAGGAGTATATATGTTTGGAAATCTATAGATATGCATGCATACATGTATGCATTCTTAGATAGAGGAGAGTTTATGAAATAGAAAATAGATGTACATACATAAGGATTAGGTTGAATTAAAAAATATTAATATTTTGTAAAAATTTAGGCAACTAGTAGGGATGTCAATGGGGCGGGGCGGGGCGGAATGGGGCGGATGTTGCCCTTCCCATCCCCATTCCCACCTAAAATTTTCATACCCATCCCCATCCTCATCCCCGCGGCGGGTCTAAAAGTCATTCCTATTCCCGCCTCGGTGGGTACAATTCCAAAACCATCCCCGCCTCACCCCACACTTGGATATCCAACCCCACCTAATCCCTACCAAAGACCCGCCAATAGAAAAAATTATTGTTAATATTACACACTTTTTTGTTTATAATATAAGTGTATTACAAAGTTTTATATTTACTATTTTATTTTACATTTTTTTTTTAATTTTTTTGTAAAATAGTATAAAAGTATATATTTTTGTTTTTAAAAATATAAGGATGTGGGGATGGGGCGGATACGAAATGGGGTGGATACAACCTAAAATCCACCCCCGCTCCATCACCCATGGCGGGTATGATTTTTATCCCCATCCCCGCCCCATCACCCGCCAAAACAAGACCCATCCCCGCCCCATTTGGGCGGGTCTCCTACTTGACCCGCCCCACTAACATCCCTAGCAACTAGGTTGCCAAAGCATTAAAATTCCTATGATATCTGAATTGGTGTAACCCAGACTTGAATACATTGTTGGCCAATGCACTAGGGAAAGTTGGATAAAATTCAAGGGAAAAGCTTGAAAACACCCAATTTAAGGGTAAAGTTTTAAACTTGGAAAAGTCCACTTTGTTGCAAAGATGGCACGATTCTACTCTCTTAAGAGAATTTACTTGCTACAGAGTACTTGCTAGTTCTATCCAAAGGGGATTCATCTTGCCGCGTTCTTATCTCTGGACAATCTGGATTATTTCTTGACTAGTTAGACATTAGTCATTGTCTTGTGTATAGTTGTAACTCGTTAGACTCATAATAGTTAAATTACGAGCCTCCTAAATGAAATCTGTGCTATAATTCTTGTAGTTTATCACGATTGTTTTGTCTTTTGTTTTGAAGACCATTGATCTTTTTTGCTTCTACGGCCCTATGTCAACTTCTTCAATATGAGATCTTATTATTATTAGCAGTGTTGGTAGTAACTTTTGGTAGGGGACTCTTAATTTGTGAGGAAGTCGTGTTTCTGTCTTACATGAAACTGAATACAAGTATCATACATCACTGCATGATTCAGTATTTCAGTAAATATTCAAGCTTGGTTTGTAGAATGCTTATTGAACTGCTAGGTAGCAGTGTTACATACTCGTAGACTCGTAGTATGCTAACGCCAGTAGAGCATTGTTTAGAATGTACAAAATAGGTATGCAAAACATGATACATACTCCGTACATTTTATGACTAATCTAGCAAAATTAGTAGTGATTTATGTTCCCGTACTCGTTCCACGTACCAAATGTTTCGCTGGCAGGCAGCTCACCTTTTTTCTAACAGTCCTCTACGGCTCTACCTCCCTATAATGAGTCTGCTCCCTAGTCTTAGTATAGTTAGTATCAAAAGTATGATAGATCCTGATTTCTTTTTTAAAAAACAAAAAAGGAAAAGTGGGAAAAGAAAAAGAATAATGTACGGACTACGGAAGTTGGTTACAACTCAGAAATAGGTGGTAATCGATCCTTACGGATTTGGATGTTTCTTAGATCGTGGCACTAGTTTCTCTTAAAGTGTGCAAACTTGACTTTCACTTTTTAAAAAAGTCTCTGTACAACGGGTGTATTCTATACAATAGAATAAATGACTCAATTTTTAATTTAAGTCAAAAGAGTGACTAAGCCTCTTGTATAGTATACACCTGTTGTATAAGATTTAGCGTTATTGCATGTTGTATCTTGCTGTTTGTCGTCTTTGAAAAGGAGAAATTTCATTGCACAAATATCTTCAGGTTACTCTGGTAAGTAATACGGAGTACGTTGACAGTTATTGCATAACATATGAATAGCTAATCAACCAAAGCTTAAGATGTGATGTGTTTTGCATTCCTTGTCGCATGCATCAATTATCATCCTTTTTTTGGACCTACAAAAAAAGGAAGAAATGGTTGATGCTAGCTCTTCATCTAATGGCACAAAATTATGATGGGCCCTTTCTAGAAAGTGCTCTTCATTTTGGTGGAAATCACACATTTTTAGCAGTAGTTATCTTACCAGTCGATTTTCAGCTTCATTATCAAATGAAATTCGTCTGTCAGATTTATTAGGCTGTTTTTTTTCATTTAGTAATATGAGGTGATTAGTAAGACACGATATTTATATCTGGTTAACATATATGAAGACTTGTATGTATCATACATTTAATTTCTATTTCGATATGTTATTTTCTATTTGACCCACGCCTCAGAAAATCATTAAAATAAATTGAACTTACTTCATCTTGTCTTATTGTATTTATGGCTTTAAGTATAGAGATGTGGTTAGGGGAAGTCACTTGAGATGACATAAACTTGGTTATCACTATAAGCCTCGTGTACTTGTGAGCCACCTCTAGAGAACTTTGATTTGCTCACCTTAGTATGAAATGTTAGTTTGTGTCAACTATCAATATCAGCTACCTTAATTGATAAAGTCTTTGGAGTGAGTGAGTGATATCATTAGATTGAATATATTATACATTTTGTTTACTTAGAGTCGGGTATTCATGTTTAACATGAGTTTATAGTGTCCAAGCGTCTGATTTGGCTATTTTGAAATATATTCTTTGATTTTGGTCAAAATAGAAGTGATCAATTGTCCTCCCCATGTTAAAATGTCGGGAATTCAATACGAGTTATTTATTTTATTATTGGCCTACGTGATTCATATGCACAAATAGTTGTTTTTCGATTGATTCTAGTATTTTTTTGCATAACACTACCCTCGAACGTGATTTTATTTAATAGTATTTGCTAACCACGCACCACCCTAGTCCGTACAAGTCAGTCCTCACGAGTCTACTTTGTTAGAGAATAGTTCCTCCATAATCTTACTTGAGGTTATGCTTTCACACAAAGAATTAGGTTGTCGACTTGTATCAAACACCCATCTTCATCAATAGCATGTGCCCCTGCATCCTGTATGGCCTTATTATTAAAATTCGTCACCTTCTACTACAAGTTAGTGGTTGAGGATTACGGATCAAATATGCAAAGTATCATTTGTTAATATCTCAGGTGATTGATAATATCACTAATATGTGGATGTCGTTAGAGTTTTAAGGGGTAATATCTAAGACATAAGATCAATTTTCGTCTAAATTATTTGTTTTTTGTAGTTCTCTCCACACTAAACAAAATAGCACGGAGTAATATCGTATTATACCTCACATCAACATGACTATTGAATACTATAGACACTTATCATCACTTTTAATTTATTTTGGATTTTTTTAATATCTAAGAGTACGATTACTCATAATCTCTGATTTTCTCTTTTATTTATAAAAAAAAGAAATTATAACTCCACAACCTATAAGAAAGTCTAGTTCCTATCAATGAAACCCCATGAAGAAAATAATTGGACATAGATGTTAACAATTCATAAGCCTTATCTGTATTATTCTCTACCACGTACTTTAAATCTAATTAGAATCTCAAAAATTTGAATAAACATGATTAGAGGGCCTTTTAATTAAGTGGATTTCTCTTTTCCCCCATATTGGATAAAATGTTGCTTTTATGAAATGATGAGTATTTGAGGAAGCAGTAACCTTTTGTTGTGTGGTACGGTACATAATATAGTACAACGTACTAACTGTACAAGGTTCTCAATTGCCTTATCCGAACGTTTCTCTCGCCAGCTAATTTGTGATCTTACTGGTGCTTTTTATAGCTTACTTTCCCTAGCAAAAGGAGTATGTCTTTAGCAAATAGGGTGAATGACCTAAAAAGGAAGGGATAGGGCCTTCTGATTGTAAAGAACTGTGCTAGGAGAGAGACTAATTATTTGGATAGAGTTGCAACTGGCTAATTTAATCTACTTATGGAGTACATTCATAAGCTAAGTTTTATGTACTTTTGAATGTTGTTGCACATTATTAGTGGTAAAGTATACCTTACAATCTTATATTTTAATGTGACATGCCTATAATTGGGGGTGTGTAGTTGTGCATGTAAAACAACTAATTTTTTTTTTTTTTTTTTTTTTTTTTTTTTTTTTTTTTAAAACCAATTTTGTGTCTTTCTCCTAAGGGTGCAATTGAATAATTGGTGAAAGGATTACTAGCAAGGAAATACAAATGTGAGAAGATGACTAAGTACTAGAATTTAAAGTTGGTAATTTGGTATCACTCTCGTAAAGCCAGGAGAGTAAACCATTTCAATTTTCCGATGGGTTTATAGTGGCATCAGGAAAGGTTATTTTGGGACTTTATCTTCATTCGAAATCATGATATGTATAAAATTTGTGATTATAATTGTATAATATTTTAAATTGCCCTTGAATCTAGAACTTAATACTACCTAAATTTAGGTAACTAGAATATGATTAGAAATACATTTAAGTCACTATTATCATCCTTAATATCTTAGATTATTCATAACAACTACTCAAAACTACCAATATTTAATTATTTTCTTACTCTGAAAATTCTAAAAAAAAAAAAAAAATGTGGGAAGCGAAATAAGTATTAGGTGTCACGCCTACATGTTAGATTTCGGGAAAACTCCTCAAATTGGAGTGTGTACCATTGATCAATATATATAGAGGTTTACAAAGTATGGTTATCCTCATATGATAAGGATACCGAATATACACAAAATATGTACAATAAATATCCTAATCCGTGACAAATATTATCCTAAATATAATATCTATCACCCCCCCGCAGTCGTAGCGGGAGGAGGTTGTACACTAAGACTGGATCTAAATTCCAAGAACAGCTCCCGTGGTAATCCTTTGGTGAAAATGTCTGCAAACTGATATCTAGAAGAAACATGGAGAACCCGAACCTCACCCAAAGCAACCTTTTCACGAACAAAATGAATATCTAACTCCACATGTTTGGTGCGTTGGTGTTGTACCGGGTTGCCAGAGAGATAGATAGCACTGACATTATCACAATATACAATAGTAGCCTGACGAAGAGGACGATGTAGCTCAAATAAGAGATTACGGAGCCAACAAGCCTCAGAGACAACATTAGCGACGCCTCCACACTAGATCTAGACAAGGTATGTTGACGCTTAGACGACCAAGACACGAGGTTGTCCCCAAGAAAACAGTAATAACCCGATGTAGAACGACGGGTATCGGGACAACCTCCCCAGTCGGCGTCAGTATAGGTAATCAAGCGAGTAGAAGCAAATGGATATAAATGTAAACCATGATCAATGGTACCCTGAATATAACGCAAAATGCGTTTCAATGCATCATAATGAGATTCTCGGGGATCATGCATAAAAAGACACACCTGTTGTACCGCATAAGCAATATCTGGCCTAGTGAAAGTGAGATATTGAAGAACACCTGGTAAACTGCGATACAAAGTGGGATCCCGAAAAGGCGGTCCTGCATCTGCACTAAGTTTGGACTTAGTGTCAACTGGAGTGGCGGCAGGTTTACAAGAGCCCATACCTGCACGCTCCAAGATCTCCTGTGCATACTTTTCCTGCGAAAGTAGCAAATAAGAGGGAGTACGGGTGACCGAAATCCTTAAAAAGTAGCTCAATGGACCCAGGTCGGTCATAGGGAACTCAGTTTGCAACTGAGATATGATTCCTGCACGCAACCTGTCAGATGAGGTAGCTAAAATAATATCATCAGCATATAGTAGCAAGTATGCCATGTCATCACCCTACCGAAAAGTAAAAAGGGATGTGTTACTTTTAGTAATGATAAAACCCAATTTGATCAGAAAATTCGTGAATCGCTGGTACCAAGCTCTGGGAGCCTGTTTCAAACCATAGAGAGCTTTCCGAAGCCGGCAAACATGAGTAGGGGCACGTCGATCGACGAACCCTGGGGGTTGATGCATATAGACTGTTTCCTGTAAGTCACCATGTAAGAAGGCGTTCTTGACATCTAATTGATGAATCGACCACTTTTTAGCCATGACCTGCCATCACATACAAGAAGAGCTTTGTGCCTTTCAAGGTCACCATTAGACTTGTATTTATGCTTAAAGAGCCACATACAATTAACAATATTCACCCCCGCAGGCTTAGGCACCAACTCCCATGTCCCTGTTTTAATTAAAGCATTATACTCATCATTCATCACCGCATTCCAATTTTGGTCATTCAAAGCTTGTTTGTAAGATTTTGGAAGAGGCGATTTAAGGTGAGGTGGACCCGAAGGTTGAACAGTGAGGTTATAGTATTTCGGGTTTGGCTGAAAGAACCCTCGTTGACTACGAGTGACGCGGGGAGAAGGGGGAGGCGGCCTAGTGGGTTGGATGGGGGGAAATCCCCTAAGTGGTGGCGGGGTGTATGTGGGCTGTGGTGAGGTTGGGCTGGCGGGCTGCAGGGAGGAGGGCAGTGTAGGCCGCAGGGGGGTTGCGGTTGGGGAAGTGCTGCCGCAGCCTGGCTGCGGTGTGGACTGTGTGTGTGGGGGCTGCAGGGAGATGGGTAGTGAGGACCGCAGGGGGGCTGCGTTTGAGGAGTTGTTGCCGCAGGCATGTTGCGGAGTAGACTGTACATGAACATGCCTAGAGTAACGCATGATTGCGTGAGTAAGGAGTGGGGAAACATCATCACTAACCAAAAACGTAATCCTCCAACTTATACTTATGCAAATTCAAGTATGGGAAAGTGTTTTCCTCAAAAGTCACATGACGTGAAATAAAAATTTTATTTGACGAAATATCAAGACACCTATACCCTCTATGGTTAGGGGGGTACCCTAAAAACACACAGGGAGTGGTACGAGGAGCTAGTTTATGAGGAGCGGTAGACGAGAGATTTGGGAAGCAAAGACAACCGAACACCCTTAAATGATCATAAGTAGGTTGTTTTCGAAACAACGCATGAGTAGGGGTTATGCCATTGAGAGCTTTAGTAGGTAAAATGTTCAAAAGGTAAGTAGCGGTCTCAAGAGCATAGACCCAAAAATTGGGTGGAAGTGATGCATGAAAATGAAGTGTGCGTTTGATATTATTAATAATGCGGATCATGCGCTCCGCCTTTCAGTTTTGAGATGAGGTGTGAGGACATGAAAACCTGAAAACCATGCCATTCTCTAAGCATTACTCTTTAAATGGATCATTATCAAATTCACGTCCGTGATCGCTTTGAAAAGCTTTTATTGGTCTTTCGAATTGAGTTTGCACATAGTTCTGAAAGTTTATAAACATTGGAAAGGCTTGAGACTTATAAGCAATGGGAATAGTCCAAACAAAGTGAGTGAAATCATCAATTAAGACTAAATAGTATTTATGACCATTGACGCTCCGAATAGGAGAAGTAAACAAATCGGCATGAATAATATCAAAAGCACAAAGAGTATGACTAGTAGAGTCGAAAAAAGGTTGTCTAACATGTTTCCCTAATTGACAAGAAGTACAAAAATCGGAGGGTTGCTCCTTATTAATATCAATATAGTTTTTGCTCCTAAGAAAATTTAAAGAACTAGCTCTGGGTGTCCCAAACGGCTATGCCAAGTTGTTGGAGAAGTGACCATGAGGGTTGATGCAAGACATGAAGATGGTGAAGATTTGATGGTGACTGGGTAAAGGTCTCCCGAACTATTACATCTCGTGATTATCTTCCCCGTTCGAAGGTCCTTCACAGAAAAACGAAAAGGGTCAAATTCAATGGAAACTAAATTATCAGAGGTAAATTTACGAACAGAAATTAGGTTTTTAATGATTTGAGGGGCTAATAAGACATCACGAAGGGCTAATTTGTTGTTAGGGAGAGTGGTGTGACCATAACCCGTGACTGGAATGCGGTGACCATTTCCCACTAAAATGTTATTAGTAGTGCTCAAATTAAACAGAGGCATGAGAGTACCTGAGTTGTGAGTCATGTGCGATGTAGCACCCGAGTCCATATACCATCCGTTGTCAGGGTTTGCAAGAGTCATGGACGAGTAGGCAGAGCCCAAATCAGTAGGAGTGTATAGTTGCCCGTATTGAGGCGGCCCAGCTTGCTGAGATGGGCCACGAGTGGACTGGTTTGGAGTAGAAACCATCCTGGGCTGCCCAATTGGGCCTTGGGCCGTAGGGTATGGGCAGGGAGGTACGATCCAATAACCTGGCCACTGCTGAGGAGCCCATTGCTGAGGTGGGTGATTAGGCCACATAGGTGGGCCGGCCCACTGTGAATTGTTGCGCTGGTGAGACGAATGCTGCTGTTGCTGTTGGGACGAGGTTGCTGACTTGGTCGAGTTGTTGCCTCGTCCTTTGCCGCGACCTTTTCCACCGGCGGCCTTGCCACCTGGACGTCCCCCACGACCACTACCGGAGCCACGGCCAGCTGAGCCACGTCCACCACCTGAAGGGGCGTGCTGAGGTTGATCATTGGAACCCGAATCTTGATGTGCAACGAAGGAAGATTGTTGAGGTTGGCCATGATCATTGGCTCGCCGAGATTCCTCAAGAAGAAGGCGAGACCTGGCAGTGTTGAAAGTGGGCAGGGGATCGGTTTGTTGAATCATTGTCGCCATCGTGTCAAAATCAGTGTTGGTGAGCCCGGACACCAGACGGATCACCAACTTTTGCTCCGAGACGGGTTGATCAATATTGGCTAATTGATCGGCTATGCTCTTAAGTTGTTGACAATATGCAGTGACATTAGGATAATTGCTAAGATGAAGCAAATTAAACTGATTTTCAAGATAAACAGCCCTAGTATTTTTGTTATCTTGGAAAATCTCTTTAATACGATCCCAAATCTGTTGAGCCGTCGAGTTTCGAGACAAAATCGTTTCAAGGTCCGTGGAGATTGTGCCGTAAATCCACTGCTTGACAATTGCATCAAGACGCCGCCATAGAGAGTCCGAGACATCCGTAGGACGGGAAACGGTGGAGTCAATGTGATCTAACACATTGTAGGCGCAAGCACATTGTAGGCGCAAGCATGGTTCTCAAAAAGCTCAACCCAATTAGAGTATTTGACCTTCTCATAATCAAGAACAAGGGGAATTGCGTTTTTGATGTTGCTCACCTCTAAGGCGGGGTGAAACTCCGACGTGGGTGGAAGAGGAGGAGTGTCATCATCCTTTGCCATGACAAGCTTAACAAGAGGCAGTGAACAAAGAAAAAATAGAAAGCACCGAAATCAAAAAAGAAAAAGAGGAAAACAAAGAGCAGGGGTTGCGGTAGCTCGAGGAAGGCTAGGTCCCAAAAGACACCAGAAAATTGGAAAAAAATAAAATTGAGATCTAAAACTTAAGCTGTGATACCATGTTAGATTTTGGGAAAACTCCTCAAATTAGAGTGTGTACCATTAATCAATATATATAGAAGTTTACAAAGTATGGTTATCCTCATATGATAAGGATACCGAATATACACAAAATATATACAATAAATATCCTAATCTGTGACAAATATTATCCTATATATAATATCTATCACTACATGTACTAGATCCCGCTTGGTTTCTTATCATGGGTTCGTGGTCCATATCCATTACTACTTTGTACAAACCTAGTTTTTGCTTTGTCCACATGTATATGCCAATTTATTTTTTGGTATAGTAAGGAAAATGACCTAACAACATCTCTACCATCAAATACCCTCGTTTGACTTAAGGAGTTTAAGATCTAAGATAAAACTCTTACCAAGTGAGTAAAATTATATTTAGTTAATCAACCAATGTATTCTTTACCCTCCATTTTTAAATAATTGACACATTTGACTCTTTTTTTTTTTTCTTTTTTTTTTTTTCACTATTTATATAATAACTTTGACTATTGTTTTTTTGTAACATATAAAACACAAAATCATAAAATATATTGTTCAATAAGTATTAAAATAAAGGAAAAGGATAAACAAAGCCCTTAGGGCTATGTATAAGAAGCTAAAAAAAAATAAAATATTCAGAATAAATTAACATTAATTACACCAATGTGCACGTGATTTTGTCATGAATGCTTCACATATATCATTACCCTAAAATAATATAAATTTTCATTATATCAACTTTTTTTTTTAATTTTTTTTAACTAATATATAATTATACATATATTTAAAGTTAAACTAGTGCATTGACATGTGAGCCAAGTTTGATTGTGTCAATTAATTACTTCAATTAAAAATAATTACTAAGATTTTTTTGTTTGTTATTTATTTATTTTTACATTGATGATTTGTGTGATTAAATGTTTCACCTAATTTGTCTTAAAAAGGAGTCGTTGCAGCCATATTTTCAACATTTGAGTTGTTGGAACTTTAAGTCTTTTTGTGCTGAGTTAATTTCAAGCTGAGAATTATTAACTATCATCCATCAATTTTTAACTCCATTATATGATAGAAATTTAAAAAAGTTGATTAAACGGGCGAGAAATAGAGATTTATTGTAAGGAATACGTGTTAAAGTTTACTACAAAATGTATAGTCTGAAACATTACTTCTTATAATTTTGACTGTGCTTTTAACCGAAGTCCAAAAATGCATTCTACCTAGACTATAATGTCAATAATCTGGGCAATTTTTCTGACGTTAATGATTTAAATATCAAGGTATTTAACCTAACATTTGATGTGAAAATAAGTTATATCATAATTTAAGTCAATTCTTATGACATGAGGCCATAACTATAAGGGCCATTGTATTGTTGGTTGAAAACTTAACATATTTTTTGACCGTGTTTAGCGTACACAGCATTTGTGTTACATCTATCAGATGCACTGATAATAATAAACTTAAGAATGATTCATTACCCTTGTTACGGTTGAAAACTCCAAATGAGAAATAAAGAGAGTTTTGTAATTTATAGTTTAGTACAATGTATCTCATGCTCAATTAATGGAATACTCTGTAATATATTAGTTACCAAATTATACAATAGAGTACGATTTGTAAGTGGTATGGTTTGCATTTCACAATCTTGAGGTTGTGGGATCAAACCTCACTAAAGACACTTTAGGTTGGGGATTTCCTTACCCTCCCCCCCACTCCCAAAGTGTCTAGCCCGCTAACCCGGACCGGGAAAACCTATGAGAGGTTCCAACCCGATAGGGCCCTTCATCTTATCAGCCGAAAAAAAAAAAAAATAGATATTCGCAACCCTTCTAAAACTTTAAGCTATTGTATATGTAGGTCCTTGTAGGATTTGTAACAATCTGATTTACTGAATGGTTAACATAGAAGTTAACATTTAGTAAAATTAGGCAATAGCAACTAACAATTGGCTTATGAAATTACGGGATTTTTTTCCAAATTAAGCTATATTTAAAAAATATTTTGCAAAGTGGTTGCGTGGCAAAACTATTTACTAAACTAAGTTTCAGGCGTAAAACGCTGTCCTGGACAGCGTTTTTACCTGTTGACCTTTTTTTTTTTCATAAAACGTGATTGAGGCAGCGTTTCTTCAACATAAAACGGTGTCCTAAGCAGCGTTTTATGTACAATTTATTTTGCACATAAAACGCTGTCCGAGACAGCGTTTTTCCTGCTGGATGTAGCACACATCAACTAGCAGACTCCTCACATCAACTTCAGCCCCCAACCTTCCAACACTCATTCAGCCACCACCCGTCACCATTCAGCCACCACCCTCCACCACTCATCCAACCACCACCACCCGCCACCACCATCCTCCAACACCATCCCCACCACCAACCCCAACCTCAACCACCATTTCCACCGCCATCGCCATTCACGATCCCTGACAACCTCCCCACCATCGACCCCCACCAACCACCACCACTAACCACCACCACCACCACCACCAACCACCGCTTTTTCCTACCCTTAGCCACTTCAAACCACTCAAACCACCCCTAACAGCACTACAACCACCATGAACCACCACATTAACCACGACTGGCCATCGCTTCTACCCCGTTTCTCATTATGGAGCCCAAATGTCTTGTGTTTGATATATATCGGCCTAGAAGGATCTATTTTGACTGACATAAGTCCGATTTGGACAAATAAGGAAATTAAACTTCAAACTACACATAGATTCATTCAAAATACATTTATTATATTAATAATGTAAGTGTTATATACATCATTCTAGAAAATCCGGCTACAGCAAATAAATCAGATAATACTATCTCGACTCATTTATTTGGGGTAATGGTTCTCTATCCTATATGTCGGCCCTCTGTCTGATACGACGCCGCCTGTAATGAGTAATGGTGGTGAATGGGTCTCGGGGCGGTGGGAGAGTCTGCTGGCTGGACGATGGGCCCTCTTGGGTAGGGGTGGGCACAGAACTGTGGATGATGTAATCCTCTGCGTCTCTGGGTGACGTAGGATCACCTCCACCGCTACCTTGGCCGAGCTCGAACTGTGAATGGACGGAGTGACCATCATGACCGTCCCGCTTAGGGACGAGATAGCCATGACCATATCTCTGTAAGGTAGCCACGCCCATATCTCGCACCCGCTCGACCTGGGGTTTGGTGGGTCCATCTGCAAGGGCGATTGATAGTGTATCAACCATCACCACCATATCCGCCGCCTGCAATAATCATCGATCAGTCAATTGTAACAAACAATGTATGGCTACCCGATTCGGCCCAATACTGATCAACTTCATAGTTCTCGTTTATTTGATTGAACCAAGGTACGGGAGTTCTAACCAGGGGGTCGCCAACTTCCATGTGTGCAGGTTCAACATCCATGTTCTAAAGTCCATCTTCCTCCTCTCCGCTCTCGGCCTCATCATTTGTATACACATCATACACAGACAATTCGTTATTCACAATAGTTTCAAGATGATTTGGCACAAGTTGAGACGACGTTGCTTGAATATCATTTTGCATAGGCAAATAACTATGCAATTACATCGGTGAAGGTATGACGGTGTTTGATGTCGAAGGCCTAGGTTGGCCGGTCATTGCCACATATGCCCCCCCATGTACAGGTGAAGCTATATGACAACTAAACGACATGTGAAATTGATCGTCGTGCAGCATTCGACTGAAAGATCCCATCCCATATTCAGTTGATGAAATGGAATGTCGTGTAAGGGTACTTGGAAGGGCTCTGTGTTGTAACCGGAATTATATGTAGATTGTTGTTCTGCCCGAGTACTTTGTTGGGTACATATAGACACCATTTTTACATATATCTCAGTGGGAACACCCTTCATTGCAACAACGCTCTTTAAAGCTTTCAAATGCTTATTCGTAGAAACAGGTAACATTTGAACCCCATTGTCAGTCTCAAACCTCATTTTAATGTTTAGTTCAACATTCCTTGGGTTTGAACCAATACTACTATGAACCTCGTTCATCAAATCATTGAAAGTCATGTTCGGTTCAAGTGTTAGTGGTTCCATATTTCCCCCACTATACTCGACACGGGTCCATCGAACAAAATTTCACCACCCCATCGGCATAACAAAACTACATTTTGTGCAGCCATATTCTACATAACAACCAAAACACATTACACTTAAATGCACTAAATCATCCCTAAATCGCCATAATTAAACAACAATGTACATACTTTTCAAATTAACACAGCTTAGAAGCACTAAATCAACATTAATAAACAACAATGTAAGTTATCACAATCACTTAAAAACCAACAATTATCAACCATTATCAATAATTATCAACATTATCAACAATTATCTACACTAACAATTTAACATTTCCAACAATTTTCTACACTAACAATTCAACAATACCAACAATTATCAACACTAACAATTCAACATTATCAAGATTTTAACCACAATTTCTAAAACAAAAAAACCATTAAAAAAACCCTAGATTTTAAAAACCAAAGAAAGAGAGCGCAAGTACCAAAATCGGGGTGATGTGAGGCTACTCAGGGTTGTCGGTCGTTGGCAGGCGGTGGTCGGAGGGTGGCGGCGGCGGTTGGTGGCGGCCTGAAGGACACGTTCTTGCTTTGAGTTAGAGAGAGATTGAGTGAGGGAATGCAATTGAGTGTAATTGGCAGAAAGCTGATGCTGGGATTGTATTCCCACATGAAACGTTGTCTGGGACAACGTTTTATGTAAAAAAAAATTGTACATAAAACGCTATCTCGGACAGCGTCTTATGAGTATTTGATTTTTTTTAAAAAAAAAAAATCAGAAAATAAGAAAAAAAAAAAAGTCAACAAGTAAAAACGCTGTCCGAGACAACAGCGTTTTATACTTAAATTTTTTTTTTTTTTTAAAAAAAACCAGGGTATAAACGCTGTCCGAGACAGCGTTTTACCCCAGAAACTTAGTTTGGTAAATAGTTTTGCCACGCATCCATTTTGCAAAATATTTTGTTAAAGAAGTTAGTTTGGAAAAAAATCCGAAATTACGGGGTACATAAGTTAAAAAATTACATTTTTTTTTGGCAACTACTTTAAACTATGGCTGTCTGAAGGAATTAAATCAGCAATTCATTTCTTTGCAAAGAATATGGAAGCATATCCTAACAAAAATTCTCAACACAACTAACCTTAAAACAAGTAACATATAGCTACATGTAAGCCAACATCATTTTGTTCCATCTATGTATGGCGACAGCAGCAGGGAGATGAGTTAAAGGTTGATGAAATAGTTTCATCAGTAACTCATTGCCAAAAAATTAGACCTCTCTTCTCCAAGTTACCCATAGCTTTCTGCTGGCATTCCAAGCAGGCATTTTTCTGGGGAATGACGACCTCAGAAATAGCAACCTGAGAACATGAGCAAAGCCCAGATCAATAGTTTATCTCTTAAAGCTGCGGGCATGGGCAATTGGGCACCAGCTTAAGCCAATCATTGAGGTCCCTTAATAAATCAGACATCATGACGACACAGAAACCAACAGCTGCTAGAAGAGAATAAAGTAAGGGCTTGTTTTCTGTAGTGCTCTGCTTAAAAGGATACCCCATGTAATTTACTGCAAATGTGACAACCTGCAACATCAATTGAACCATGTATGAAACTGTGTTTACCAGGTTTGGATAAAAATTAGAGTCTGGCTCAATATATTCATCAAGCATGTATTTCCCAGCCTCCTTCCCGGCACTAGTCAAGTAATGGAGGTGGACAGAAAACTGTCCAATTAAAGAGAGAAAAACGTAACAGCAGAATATACTGGGGTGGACTGGGTGGTCAATCAGCTGAGAGTCTGAATTGGGTGAGCATGGGAGATGAATAGGAAAAATGCAGCAATGAAAACCTCACACTAATAGTTGCCTGGATATCACCAAGCTTGACACCATCCAAGTTCATGACACCGAACACGTAGGCAGTTGCAAGGCAGTTAAATTGAACATCTGAAGTGTAGTAACAAGAGTACTCTGACCCTGACGCATGATATCTGTAATTTGGTCCACTGATGCATGCGTTAATGGCGAAGCCATAGACGCATTCCCTAACTTCACAATAGGGGCTGAACGGCCATCACCACCATCTTCATTCATCTCTTCCATCATTTATTTCCAGCTGTTTCTGCAACTCAACTGCCTAACACTGACAACTTTCTTATCCTCCGAAGCAATCTCTTGTTTCTTGGACTTGGATGTAGTAGTTACATTTCGAAGCTTCAGAGCGATCTCCACTTTGGTTTGAGGACAGCATTTAGCAAAACCACCCCACCCCAGGCACCCCAACATGTGCCTAATACATTTTAGCAGAGCAAAACCATTGATTATAGAGCCTACTACATGTAGTAAAGCATGGACTAGAGAAGAACCTTGTATCAGATTGTGATGCTGTCCCTCTGAATGAGTTCAGCATAAAATAGGACAGATTGTTATATCTTTAAGGGTGTAAAAGAAGCAATTACAAACATGCAGAAAATATGGAATACTTTTTTCCTTCCCTGAAAGCCCCCTATCAAGTATACAGGTTTACCACCTATCAATTCTATCAAACTTATGCTTCCTCATAGCTAAACACCCCCCCTGGTGAAATTATCGTCAAATCAACTGGTGAGAATTTTAGACGGGTGAGATACTGGCAGTAACAAGGGAAATCTACAAAAGCTTCTGGAGACTTAATTAATTCTTTCAGCTGTTGCTAAATTTATTGGCACAATCCAACTTAACATGCAAATTTTCTCTTCTTTCATTTTCACTTCCCTTCCCTGAGTTTCCTTTCCAATCCTCTATTCCCCATCCATCTAACAAGACAAGTCTAACAAGTATCACACAAAAACATCAACTTCTAATCCTCTATAGAACCCCATCCATCTATGCCCCAGTCACTTCCCAGCATCAGCTGGATAATCATCTGACTAGTTCAAACACATATGTACAACAATTGACCAAACCCCAAGCACCTTATTGAGGAGGTGATTAAATATGCAAATACTCAAATACTCAACGGTCTTCATCAATCTCACTATGAAACATAAAAGCCCAAGCAACGCTGAAAGAGCACAACTTTCTCTTGATCAATGATAAAATTGTCCAATACATTTCCATGCCAAGCAGTAGTCCATTCCTACCCTGACCATGGTGATCATAGCCAAGTATTGTAAATGTTACAGAAAGGTTTGCTCTCCGGATCATATTTCAAGTCACAAGCTCAAGTAACATAGTATCTAGACAGTTCAATTAGCATGAAATTTCACGCTTAGTAGAAATTAAGACATCTCACACATTTAAACAGTTTGATTGAACTTACACCATGCAATCTTTTCATTTTTTTTTTCTTTTTTCTTTTCATTTTCCACAAGGCATTATTTAAAAATTCACTCTTTGCGAACACATCAGTATGCAACATAATAGAAGACCATGAAGTACAAAAACTACCTGCTTGAGAGCTCTAACATCACTGTACCATCGCCACATATTAATGTCATCCTTCCCACAGTTTTTAATGTGGTCATGATGAGCTCTTTCTATTCTGGAGCAACCCGAGCAAGCGCCAGTTGATCTTTTTGATCAACAAGGCTTGTCAATCTAATGGCCTAATTGCAATAATGAACAACAGTGTTAATTTGCCAGCTCATAAAATTGCACTGTCATATGCTTAGACAGTATAAAGGCCAGTTAGCTGTGCTGGAGCGTTTCATAAATCCGTTTGTTAACATGTTGGATTCCGTTTGTATGATATACCAAGTATACCTTTACTAATTACTCCTTTCCCAAAACCCTTACAAAATTTTCCTTATTTCCTTTATTATTACACAAACACTAATCACTCAAACAAATACTTGTAATAAAGTTTGCTAAACTGCTTGCTCTAAAGCAACTGATAGTGACTTTCACTTTAAAGCAACTGACACTGACTCTCAGTATGAAAATGATAATACAAATTCCAACTTCATTGCTAAACTGCTTGCTTTTGTTTCGTAAATCAAAGCATAAACTAAGAAATTTAACATAATATACAAAACAGGAGACTTATGTTATTTTTTGTTATGAACCCCAACCTAAATTTCAGCTGGTGCGACCTTATGAATTTTAAGTTATTATGTACAATTACAATCGCGACTATTAAGAGTTTTTGTAATTTACCACCTTAATAAACCCCACGTTTTGATTGAACTGCCTGATTTCATTTTATTTTAAAATACCACCTAACAATTAAAAAATAATTGATTTCACCAATGTTTCCTGATTTCGGTGATGATTCCAACAACATATAAATGACACACTATAACATCTTAAATCAGGGTTCCAGTCTTTCTAATGATCCTTGAATATTCCAATTGGGAAACTATTTTTCCCGAATTCTTAACCAACTTGACATTAGGTTCCATGGGGGTGTTCACGGGACACTTATCAAACATATTGAACCGTTTGATCATTTTCTCAATATAATGAGATTGACTTAAAATAAGTCTACCATTATCCCTTATAATCTTGATGCCTAAAATGACATCCGCCTCCCTCAAATCTTTCATCTGAAAAAATGAGGATAAGAATTCCTTGGTCAATTCTACTTGTTGTAGACTTGTACCAAAGATAAGCATATCATCAACATATAGACAAATGATGACACCATGACCTTTGTCATCAAATTTGCTATATATACACTTATCAGCTTGATTCACTTTGAATCCAAAGGACAAAATCGTGTCATCAAATTTCCGATGCCACTGTTTTGGTGCTTGCTTAAGTCCGTACAATGACTTAACCAATTTACACACCTTATCTTCCTGTCCTTCCAAAACAAACCCTTCAGGTTGTTTCATGTACACTTCTTCCTCTAGATCTCCATACATGAATGTCGTTTTGACATCCATTTGATGAATTACTAGATTATATACCGAAGCCATTGCAATTAATAACCTTATTAAGGTGATTCTTGCAACCGGTGCATAGGTGTCAAAATAATCAACACCTTGCTTTTGCCTAAAGCCTTGAACAACCAATCTGGCTTTAAATTTCACTATGGAGCCATCTGGTCTCCTTTTCCTAGTGAAAATCCACTTGCAACCAAGAGGTTTGCAACCAGGAGGTAAATCTTCTAAGACCCAAGTGTTATTTCCCATGATGGAATCCATCTCATCATTTATAGTCTCTTTCCAAAATGCACTATCTTGGGAAGAAATTGCTTCACTATAAGTCTTTGGGTCACTATCCACATTGAAACAATATGGAGTAGTAGAAATAAGGGTATCTCGAGAACCTTCAACTAGGTAGATTATAAAATCATCACCATAGTTTTTAGGTCTCCTATCCCTAGTACTCCTCCTAACTTGAGGAGGCTCAACATTCTCTTCATTGAATGTTTCTTCATGAGGAGGTTCAAGTTGTACATCCAACTCTATTATCTCCCTATCATTGGCACTTATTTGTAGATCTTTAAGTCTACTCATTAATGAAAATCGGTTTTTCATAAAAAATTACATCTCTTGACTCTATAACCGAATGAATCGATATATAGTCATTTTGTTCTATTACATAGAACCTATAGGTTTTTCTCTGCTCAACATAACCTATAAAAATGCAATCCAAATCCCTTTCACCAAGCTTTCTTTTCTTGTTGCCGGGCACTCTTACGATTGCCCTACAACCCCAAACCTTGAGATATTTCAAGTTTGTCTTTCTTTTGTACCAAAGTTCACAGGGAGTAGATTCTTTTCCCTTTATGGGAACCCGGTTAAGAATGTGACATGCTGTCAACATTGCTTCACCCTAGAACCCTTCTCTCAAACCAGAGTAAGATAACATGGAATTAACCATCTCTTCAAGAGTTCTGTTTTTCCTTTCAGCTACACCATTTGATTGTGGTGCATAACCAGTTGTAGTCTCATGAATTATAGCCAAAGATTGGAAATATGTTGGATCATAGTTCTCCATCCTTTTCTTGTAAGAAATGCAGTCCTTGCGGTGACCAAATTTACCGCATTCCCAACAAGCAAACTTGTTGTTGTTTGCTTGCTTCTTGGACTTTCCCTTAAAAGAGTTATTATTCTTCCTCTTTCCACTAGTGGAAGCACCAGTTTTCCCTTCCTCCACCAAATTAATGGTAGATGAGCTAGGATTCCCATCCTTAGCATTTTCCATGGCTCTTATCCCTTCTTCAACTTGAAGATGGGTGACCAACTCGGACAAAGACATGTCCTCTTTCTTGTGTTTGAGATCATGCTTAACACTTTTCCAACTAGAAGGTAACTTGTTAATTATGCTTGAAACAACAAATAATTCATCCATAGATATACCATGTTGTTTCAAGTTCCCATAGATTCGTTGTAATTCATGAAATTGGTCCATTATGGACCGACCATCAACAAACTTAAAATTATTAAATTACTTACTAATAACTTCCTACTTCAAGCATCTTCACCCATATATTTGCCTTCTAAGGACTCCCAAAGCTCCTTAGCCGACTCAACATTTTGATAAACATCAAATAAATCATCCTCCATACCATTCAATATATGACCATGACATAAAGTCATCGTTGTCCCATTTCGACCTTTCCCGAACATTTTCCAAGGATTCATTCTCATGTTCACTAGGCCTTGGAGTACTAATGACATAGGCTACATTCAAAGATGTAAGAAGAAAGTACATCTTCTTCTTCCATCTTCGAAATTCCACACCGTCAAACTTCTTGAGTTTGACAAAATTTGTGGTCAATTCTTTCACATTAGACATGCTTGCTCTATTTAAACTCTTTAGATTGTTAGGTTTTCAAGTAATTCTAGAGTAAGAACTACTTTAATAATTGTGAGAACAAAACCTAAAAGTGTATAATCAATATCAAATTATACAACAATCCTAATACAATTCAATGTATTACAACCAAACACCAAAATATCACAATATTCCAGAAATTACAACGAAAACCCTAGTGTGAAAGATAATAAACTTTCCTCTACTCCAAGCCTTAGAAAACAAACATGAACATGAGAAAAACCGGTGACCGCTTGAGTCTCAATCCTTGATACACTGTCTTAGGCGTGTGAACACTTTCCTAAAGAGTTTAATTTCCCCCACAATGGTGCTTGGGTTTGATCCGGAAATACTCTTTGAGATACAAAAGACAACCAATTGTTCTTTGCACTAAGAATCGAATTGAAGATGAATAATTTACAATACTGAATTAATTGCGAGAGAATTCTCACAAAAGTTTGCAAGAAATTTGAGAGAATAAGGGTGGAGAATTTCTTTGGAGAGATTGAGAGAATTTTTCTGTCCATCTCAAAAAACAAAAGCCCCGATCTAATATAAAGGAAATAACCGCAAAACCGTAGAAGAGGGAGGAGGCGGGGGCGCGCCACCTTCGTGCGCGGGCGCTCCTCCCCGTTTTGCCAAGTTTCCAATTTTTCCAACAACCTGGCGCGGGTCGCGCCAAACTTTGGCGCGGGCGGAGGAGCGGGTGCGCCTCCAAAATCTGCCAGATTTTCCAGAAACTCAGCGCGATTTTGTCGCGCTTTCGGAGCGGGTCGCGCCTGCCTTTCACGAGCGCTAACAAGTGGAGCGAGCTCTCCACTTCAACACTCTAAATAACTCAACATAAACTACTCTGTAAGTAATTAAAGAACTTAACAACTTCATCATAATATGTAATACTTGAATGAAAAACACAGTCCGAAAGCATGGTATATCACTATATCTCCCTTAATGTACCAACTCCCAAGTGTGAGAGAAAGGAATTTAACTCTATGATGTGCTTTGAATTGTAAAAGTTAGGTTATGTTTTCTACACTTGGATGAAGGTGTTCAAATATGAATTTTCTAATCTTGTTTGAAATCAATAAGAATAAGTACTAAGATTTTGAAATAAAGGTGAAGAGACAAATTGCTAGATGTTAATTTACGAATGCAACACAGATAAAGTTGCGGACAATGAAATTGATATCGGAATGTTCAATAACTTCACATTCTACTCCCATAGAGTCAATTCCTTCTCACTTTGCCTCGAAAAAGGTTTCCCGATTTTCTCAAGGCTGTATTCCTTTTCAAGAATTTGTTAGATCAAAATCAATCACAAATTTAGCCAATTAAGGCAGTTGTTCATTTTCTAATTTCTATAACTTATGTCACTAACCCAGTCACAAAATGAAAGCAGAAAATTCAAATTAAAATCGACATACACACTATAATCAGCACAACATCAAATTCATTCACATTTCTATAGTTCTAAAATTACAAAAAAAAAAAAAAAATTAAGAATTATGATTGCGCGCAATTTAAACACTCAAATAAACTCAAAATCAAAAATTCATGATCCAATTTCTCAAAAATAAAACTACTAAACTCAAATAAATACAAAGTAGATTTCAGAAACAGTAAATTCAAAATTCAAAATAATAAAATTAAATTTGATTGAATTTGTAACTAGCAAGTACCTTGATTAAATTGAAGAATGAAGATCACAAGAGCTAAGGCGAGATTCGGCGGCATTGCAGATGGCGGAAGTAGAATCGGCGGCAGAAGTCGAAGGATGAGAATTTGAATTGGAAGTTCTTGAATCGAAATTGGAAAATAAAAATTCAAACGATGAAAAAGAAATTTTTGGTCGAGGGAAGACATAAATATAGGGTTGATAGTTTGATTCCTGATTCAGTGATACTCTCTCAGACTCTCATTTCAGGATTTCAGTAACAGTAACCCAGGCAAAATATAAATGACAAAAAGAAAAACCTCGTAAACCTTACGTGACTGCATCCAACCATCCAACCGATTCCAAGATGTACATGTACGGTGAAATGAATATGAAATTTGTGGGTCCATAATAAAATGAGTCTTACTTTGGGTCCAATAGCTTGGTCCATTTCAAGCCATTTTACTAAGTTTTGTAAGTCCTCTTTGAGGCTATTTTTGTGGCTTCTTTTGGAAGCTTTTGAAATGAGATCTTGTGGTAAACAAGTGACCAAGTAAATAGCTAAGAGCTGAGCATTTACACGCACAAAATAGGGAGAGAGTGAAGGTTTATACAAGAGCTTCCAATTTTGAATTTTTCTAGAAAACTTTTAGAAAATCGTCTGTTTTCAAAAATTCCACCGTTGGATCGTGCTCAAATATTGACAGCTTATTCCTGACATCAAGGGGTTAAATTAGGACGGTTGGATCGTCAGTTTTAGCTCTTTTTGTTCAAAAACGTCTCTGGATAAAACAACTGTTTTTTGGGTGAATTCTACTCTTTTTACTCTCTAATTTCAATCTTATTGTTTGTTTGTTGTTGGTGGGTTATGAATCCTTTGTAAACTAATTAATTTGGGATTATTTTTCCCTCAATATATCAATAAGAGAAGCTAGGGTGGACTCCTTAAACGCTCCCGTGGTTTTTATCCTTGACATCGAAGGGATTTTCCACGTATAATCCTTGTGTGTTGATTGTTATCATTTCTTCATTGGTTTGTTGGTGTTATTGTTGTTTTGCCACTGCTCTATTGCTGATCTAGTTGTGCTACTTTGGTTGTGTGAGAATTTGGGTTGATTGGATTGAATTGTTGGTTGATTGTCTTGTGTGTTATATTGTAGGTATCGTAGTGACCCCCTTTCGATACCTACAACTTGGTATCAGAGCCGGAATTTAAATTGTCACATTATGGAGTCGAGTAGTAGTAGTTCGATGGTTAAATTGACATTAACTAATTATTTAATTTGGAGACCTATGATGGAAGATCTGTTGTATTGTAAAGACTTACATGAACTGATAGAAACAACCATAAAGACAAATGGTAGCATTCACTAGTACAAAAACATTCATTTGCGTCTCTCATTTAGGGTATATTTGCGTCGCTTCTATGAGCGACGCAACAGCTCACGACGCTATGACCCAAAGTCATTTGCATCGCTCATAAATAAGTGTTATTTGCGTCGCTCGTTTACAAATGCACGACGCTAATAAAAGTTATTTGCGTCACTCGTTTGTTAAATGAGTGATGCAAATGACTCTTTTTGATAGCATATATACTGTTATTTGTGTTACTTCTTTAATAAACGAGTGACACAAATGACTCTTTTTAATAACATATATTTTGTTATTTGCGTCACTTCTTTAATAAATGAGTGA
This sequence comes from Chenopodium quinoa, assembly GCF_001683475.1. Lineage (NCBI taxonomy): Eukaryota > Viridiplantae > Streptophyta > Magnoliopsida > Caryophyllales > Amaranthaceae > Chenopodium > Chenopodium quinoa. The sequence continues at coordinate 705,648 of NW_018745403.1, forward strand.
CGTAAATAACTGGTTTGAGGAAGAGAAAATGAGCTATTTACATCACTTCTTTTTTAAAGAGAGATTCAAATAACATTTTTTTAAAATACCAGACATTAAAACAATATCCCTTTGTATAATATAATAATGCAAGACAAAAAATTAAAATAATAAGATCAAGTACAAATTTCGACATAATTTCCTTTGTATTTTGGCCTACCCATTAATTTGGGAATGACGACGCCTTGTATTAACAACCTATCAAATAAGTTTACAACTCAACAATATTGACATCTTCATCATAAACAACTAACACAAGCACCACGACCAACCCAAATGTTGGTAAACCAAATGCGTTCATCTCAAGCCTAAGAACTAAAACAAAATAATCCTATAAATAAATGGAATTTGATAAGTTTAAAGCTAACAGAATCTGCATAATCCCTAACACAACAAGTCCATAATGGAAGTCTACTTCCTTTTTCTCTTGCAAACAGTTTAAAGTCACCAACTCCTAAAATAAAATAATGGATCAATAAACAATCAAAGATGAGAATTAAGCATCAAAGCAGCAAAATAAAATTCTACAATTATTTAAACAACTAAAATAACTACAGAACAACCTGGTAAAATTATTTGAATACAAACATTGTATCATAGTTTATCTATTCACAGCTAAGTATATCATGGAACATTTTCGAGCAACAAAAAATATGGGAAAGAGCATCTCTTAGTAGGGGAACAAAGAGCTACAAAAAAAAGTATACATGACCATCCTATGTATTCAATATTCACTAGAACTAATTTTTGACCCTATAAAAAACAGTAAAATGAGCAGCAAAACATCCAAAAAAAAACATAAAAAAAAAAAAAAAATTATAGTCTGTTAGTGCCTAGCATAGAGCTAGGAAAATTTTGCACATTTAAAGATGTAGGTTACAACCTAAGATTGATAAAGAATCCTCAAAAACGGCAGAGTACATTGTAGCCCATATTTTTAAATCCCAAACGGAAGTTGCACGCAAAAACAGATTTAATCACATCTTTAACGGAAGCTAGCCAATAATACTCAATCCCAAAGTCGGTCAATTGAAAGAGGGATCCCCTTGGCATGTTTAACTTTCTATAACTACACCTTTTCAAGCAGCCGATAATATATAGGAGGTCGAAAGGTGAATAGGGTTTAAATTTTGTTCTACTTTGGCTTCATCTGCATCTACAAAATCAGATACTCAAGGCTTTATTTTGATAGCACAGAACTTTAAATTTCATAGAACTGCACAAATGCTTTGGTTTAAAACAGGAAGGCCTATAAAGCTTAGTGAGAACAAGACCAAACACCTAACACTACACGAAACCAGCAAATTGGCAACGGTTCAAACCCCCCCAAAGGCAACGGTTTTGAACCGTTGAGTATTTGAGGGTTGCCAAATCCCAAAAAAATTGGCAACGGTTAACCGTTGCCATTGACCATGGCGCCCTTTTTTTGTTTTTAAAAGTAATTGGCAACGGTTAACCGTTGCCAAAGACAATGCGCGCCTTTTTTTTTTTAAATATTGGCAACGGTTAACCGTTGCCATTGACCTGTATTGTTTTTTTTTTTTGCTGCACTAATATTGACCTTTTTTTTTTTTTTTGGCTGCAATATTATTAATATTATAATAGTAATAATAATAATAATAATAATTATTATTATTATTATTATTATGATAATAGTAACATTAATTAGTATTATTAATAACAAAACATAAATAATTAATAATAACAATCGCAAGAGATGATATAAATTAGAAAAATGTTTCATGTATAGTACATAATTAATAAGCTAAGGCTAAGCTAGGATTGATGAAGAGATGATATAGTACAAAAATGTATGACGATATTTACAAATTAAATGTGATGTAGGTCGCCAACATCTCCCGAATTACATGGAGTTCCTCGCTCGTGTATGGAAGTCCCGTTTTCCCCTTGCAAAACTTAGAATACACAAAACGTGAGTTAGTAGAAGTGAATTAATAATAATTGGGGTTAGTTATAGGTGCCTAATGCTTGAGATTACAAGAAAAGAGCAAGTAAGAGGTTTTGGGACGCAATTTCAACCAAAATGGCTCAAGTAAGGCCATTTTGGCTACTATGATGCCTATTTTCTATAATTCTTGTCTATTGAACTCATAACTAGTTAAAACATGTCATTATCACTTAGTTAAATGTGACTAATGCTTGAGATTACAAGCAAAGAGCAAGTAAGTGGTTTTGGGACGCAATTTCAACCAAAATGGCTCAAGTAAGGCCATTTTGGCTACTAGGATGCCTATTTTCTATATTTCTTGTCTATTGAACTCATAACTAGTTAAAACATGTCATTATCACTTATTTATAGCTGACTAATGCTTGATATTACAAGAAAAGAGCAAGTAAGAGGTTTTGGGACGCAATTTCAACCAAAATGGCTCAAGTAAGGCCATTTTGGCTACTAGGATGCCTATTTTCTATATTTCTTGTCTATTGAACTCATAACTAGTTAAAACATGTCATTATCACTTAGTTATAGGTGCCTAATGCTTGAGATTACAAGAAAAGAGAAAGTAAGTGGTTTTGGGACGCAATTTCAACCAAAATGGCATACCTCTTCAAGCTGACGTGTGTCTGTACAATGACTCATCACTATGTCATAAATGAATCTCATCACGTATAGGCCACAGTCAACTCCATTTTCGTGTTTTGCGCACTAGCATGAGGAACAAAGCACATGAATCAAAATGCATAGCAAATAAGCAACATCTTAAGCATTGTAAAGTAAGAAAATCACAACATCATGGGTGAATTACCTTGGGCGCTTTCCATGTAGGACCTTGAGGAGATCGAGGATTTATCTTCTTCATGGTACTACAAAAAATCAAAGTAATAAGTTCAAATTTGACTAGTATAATCAATACATATGAGTTAAGATATGAAAATGAATAACAAGAAGTGAAACAAACTAGATGCTTACTTTTGCAGTATGGACCTCACGAGGCGCTTTCTTACTTGAGGTAACCGAGCAGAATCAAAGTAGAAGATTGTGTTACTGGAAACACAAATCACAAGTAGGGTCCAATGATAACTACACACGAGACAAACAAATCAATAGTTAGCCTATTACAACAAATAAACTGGGAAAACAAATGAACTTGACTAGCAAAATCAGACGTACTCCTCATAGTATGGGACGAATATAAACTTGTCTCCCGCACTCACTGATTGCCTGATACCCCGTTCAGCATAGTACAACACGTCAGCGGAGTTGCCTAAAATTCTAGCAGTGGACATCTGCTCAGGGCACAACCACCCAACTTCACAAGGAGATTCAAGCTCCCATATTTGCTCCTGGAGTGCTCTGCATGCATGATAACACAATGTTAATCGAAAACCAAACGACAAACACCACTAAACTAATAATATAAATTGAGTACCAGTTGAATTATCTCATGGATATTTGAATGAGGGAAATGTTAAGCATTGCACCACTTAGAAATTCCTTCACATCTTCTTTGAATAGCCATGCCGTTGCATCATCATCGTATTGGAACATTTCCTTAGGAAGTTGGATTTGGATGGGGCTGTCATTAGGCAACACGCAAACACGGTTGTGCAAATAAGCTAACTCCTGAGATAACGATTGAAGCACCGTGTCTTCAACTAATGGAGTAGCTTGCGTAGCTGAACACCGTGAAGGGCTCTTCATCGACGCTTTTCCACTCACCGAGCCATGTTCACTCCTGTTCTTTGGCCCCTCCACCCTCTTCTTTGGAGTTTGGCTGTTCTTCGATGGCTAATAAGACAAATCATATAAATAGTTAGAAAAGATTTCCATCCAACCCTTTGGAAGAAAAGATTAAATCGTGAAATCTAAATCTTAATTACCTGGTTCATCAACCGTATCCAAGCAGATGGCCATTGCACAAAACTACCTTTTGCTGCCCAGAGTGTAGTGAACTCATCCTCCTCCACGGGCACAGGTATTAAGATCTCCTCGAACCCGGGAACCACAGAATGGATCCCGACAGAATAATGCTCAGGCAGAAGAGGTCGAAGATGGACCGTACCTTGTTCGGCCGGTTGTGCACTACCATAGGCAACAACTTTCAGAGGTCCATCATATGATTCGCCCGGGTGAAGAAGTTCACAACGGGTCTCTTCCTGCACCAATTAGGAAGATACTTCATTTAAATATTCATAACTAAGTATCTTAGGTGTAATATAGGATTTAAATCAAGCATTGAGCTAAAATCATGAAAAATGGGCAAGTTAGAACTCATTTAGGCCATTTCGAGCCGTAAATACTCTAAATGAACCTAAAACTTGTGAAATTGCTTTTTTTAGGTTGTTTCAAGCCATAAATATTCATAACTAAGTATCTTAGGTGTAATTAATCCTGGGCACCGTGCCGGGCCGTGCCGCCGCGGGCCATAGGCTGGTTCGTGCCGTGCCGGTCGTGCCGGCGGGCCCAGGATTTCGTGCCGTGCCGTGCCGGCCATTTTCACAGGCCAGCCCACGGCACGGCACGACCCTCGTGCCTGGCGGGCTCGTGCCGTGCCGGCCACGTGCCGGCCTGCGGGCTGGCAGCGGGCTGGTGCAGTTTTCAAATATATATATATATATATATATATTTTTAAATATATGACAACATTATAAATTAATAAGTTTATAATTTATATAAGTTATAAAATTATAATTATAAGTTTTATAAGGTTATAACTTATAAGTTTATAACTTATAAGTTATAAGTTATTAAGTTATGAATTTTATAATTATAAGTTGAATATTTATGTTTTATAATTTGTATATTCAATATTTATATTTATATATTTACTTTATACTATTACTTTAAAATTTAATGTTTATGATTTATTAGTAATTGGTATAATTTTATTTGTTTAATATGAATTTACAAATTGTAACAAAACGGGGAAAAAAGGCAAATTGGACTTTGGATGTGAATAATGCGTACTTTATATTATTATTAATTGAGTTGAGAAAATTGTACAATGATAACAATGATAAAAATCATACAATGATGGTATTAAACAAAAATTGGAAAATGATAAAATTGATATTTTTAAAATCGTACAATATACAATAATTGTCTATTCTTCTTCTCCTTCTTCTTGCTCGTCTTCGTCTTCGTCTTCGTCTTCGCCTTTGCCTTCAAGGTCATCGGCTAGTTGCATAGATTGGGAACTAGCCAAACCCGAACCGGAAGCGGAGGTTCCTTCTTCGTTGTCGTTGTGGTCGTAAGAACGGTCTTGTGAGCGATTTTCCGCATCCAACCAATCTTTGAAACACACGCACATTTCTAGTGTTTCGGGTTTTAGACTTGTTCTTCTATCGTCTAAAACCCTTCCGGATGCGATAAAAGCTCGTTCGGAGGCGACAGAGGAAACTTGGATAGCAAGAATGTCTCGTGCCATTGCCGCCAAAGTTGGATGCTTCGAGCTTTGTTGTTTCCACCATGCAAGGAGGTCGAGGCTGTTTATCTCATCGTCGTCCATGCCTTTGGTGAAGTCGTAACTCAGGTACATCTGCAACTCCGAGACGTCGCTTTGCGTTCTCCTGATTGATGAATCACCTGAAAACCTTAAAATCAAGTTAGTAGCTTGTGAAAATAAATGTTTGGCCTTCTTACTTACGTTTTTGGATGGTTGGGAAGGCCCTGAGCGAGGAACGGTGCCATATTTGGCTTCATAGACTCTATATAAAGCAAAAAACTGATCCTTCACATTAGTCTTATAGTTTTCTACATCATCGTCAAGAAACATGCATTGAAAGTAAATGTCAACTAACATAAATGTGTTTTCATACTTTTGCCTAGGATCTAATATGGAAGCAAAAATATAAATCAAAGGAATCTCACTATAATATTTACGCCACTTTTTTTCCATTGCTGGAAGATACTGATCATAATCACTTTGATGGCGATGATCAGCGAAAAGTTGGGCGAGTAAGCATGCATTAGAAAGAAAGTTTTGAGCACAAGGATTGTAAACAGTAGAAAAACAATACGTCATGTTATATAATAACTGTAAAAATTGCATATATCTTTCACAGTTATTCCAATCATCATCATACAAAGCATTTTGTGGAAATTTTTGGTTGTAAAATAATGTTAACGGGCCCTTGTACTCAATTGCCTTTGTTAACATGTCATAGGTGGAATTCCACCTAGTTGGGCAATCGGTTCTAATTTTTATTACCTTTATCTTTTGTTGTTTTAGAAAACTCTTCCATTCTTGGTATCTCATGTTAGAGCTATTAATAGACATAATAGCATCTCTGATTTTGCTGTAGTATGGGCCAATTGCCCGAACTCCATCCTGTACACATAAGTTAAGTACATGGCAAACACATCTAGTATGAAGAGCTTCATCGTCTAATAGTACATCGGTTAAGTTTTGTTTGATAAGATTAGCTGTGTATGTCATAGAGGTTGCATTATCAAAAGTCATAGACATAATTTTATCTCGAAGGTTGTATTCGTCTATTGCTTGCATTAAATGGTGAGCAATGTTAATGCCGGTGTGTGGGTATTCCAGCATTTTGAAATGTATTATTCTTTTTTGTAACATCCATTGATCATCTACCCAATGGCAAGTCACACATAAATAGTGATATTTATAACCACTATCCCAAGAATCGGCTGTTAAAGATACTCTACAGTTAAGGTTACTCAATTCGGCTTGTAACCGAACTTTGTACTCTAGGAAATTTTTCATTGCGGCGGAACGAACAATGTTCCTAGAGATTCTTTTATGTTGGGGTTGTAGTGCTTTGTTAATGTAGGTGTTGAATGCGTCACTTTCCGAGAAAAGAAAAGGTTGTTCGGCGTGTACTATCATTTTTCATAGTTCATCCCTATCCCTCTCATAGTTGTATGTAAAGCCGTATGGATGGAATTAGGAAATTTTGGGCTGGGTTGGATCACTAGCTGGTTTTGCACAAGATTTCATGTGTCTAGATAAGTGTCCCGTCCCGTTTTTGGTAACTGCCGTGAATACACTATTACATGTTTTACATTTTGCCCATTGTTCACCATCTTTACTTAGGACAAAATAACGCCATACCTCACTCCTTCGGTTTTTCAAAAGTAGCATCTCAGTTTCGGTTAACCATTCATGATGTGTGTGATGGTTAGTAGTGGGACTAGTGGGAGTGGCAGTAGAAGGGGTAGAACCGGAGGGAATTCGGGTACTTTCTTGGCTACCATGGCTAGAACAATAGTTTTGTTGATCACCGATATAATTAGGTGGAAATTGGTATGGTGGTAGTGGAAATTGGTTTAGTGGTGGTGCTGGAAATCCCGACGTATTATATGGCTCATAGCCCGGGGGGAAGTAAATGGGGTCATTGGTTTGACTCGTAATTTGGGGGCTCGTTGTATTTGGTGGTTCCCTAGAACTACTACTACGGATAAGTCGGCCTTTCCCCCTAGACCTAGATGATGGGTTGTTCGATGCCATAATTAACAATTAATTTTTTAATAAAAAGTGGTTAACTATAATAATAATAATTAATAACAACAATTTTAACAATAAAAATATCAATAATAATAATTAATAACAACTATAACAATAACAATAACAACAAAAATAAATAATAACAACAATTGTAACAATAATAATAATTAATAACAACAATTATAACAACAACAATAACAATTAACAACAATAATAATTAAACAAGATTATTCTAATAATAACAATAAAACAATAATAAATTTAAGATTAGTTTAGATCTTACAACCGTGCTTCAACGCTCCACTAATTACGATTACGAACTTTTTAATTTTTTCCGATATTAGGAAAATAATTAGAGAATTTAAGAGAATAATTAGAGAATTTAAGAAAATAAGGATTATTAGAGATTTAGAGAATATAAGAGATAAGAAGAAGAGATTGTGATTTGGGAATGAAATGGAGGTGAGTATTTATAGAATTTTTGGGGAGCAAATTGGCAAAAAACTAGCCGTTTTTTAGCTGTTTTTTTGGCTTATTAAGGAGCTAGAATAAACGGTAACATTACCACTGGCCCGCGGGCCGTTCCGGGCTGTGCCTGCTGGCCGTGCCTACGGGCCGGCACGACGGGCCAGCACGGCGGGCCATGGTCGTGCTCGTGCCGGGCCGTGCCTGGGAATTCTCAACCCTGTCCGTGGCACGGCCCGTGGCACGGGAGTTGAACTTCGTGCCGTGCCGTGCTTGAATTCGGGCCGTGCCGGGCTGCGCCGAACGGCGGGCCGTGCCGGGCGGCACGCGGGCCAACCTGGCCCGTGCCCAGGTATAAGTGTAATATAGGAGTTAAATCAAGCATTGAGCTAAAATCATGAAAAATGGGCAAGTTAGAACTCATTTAGGCCATTTCGAGCCGTAAATACTCTAAATGAACCTAAAACTTGTGAAATTGCTTTTTTTAGGTTGTTTCAAGCCATAAATATTCATAACTAAGTATCTTAGGTGTAATATAGGAGTTAAATCAAGAATTGAGCTAAAATCATGAAAAATGGGCAAGTTAGAACTCATTTAGGCCATTTCGAGCCGTAAATACTCTAAATGAACCTAAAACTTGTGAAATTGTTTTTTTAGGTTGTTTCAAGCCATAAATATTCATAACTAAGTATATTAGGTGTAATATAGGATTTAAATCAAGCATTGAGCTAAAATCATGAAAAATGGGCAAGTTAGAACTCATTTAGGTCATTTCGACCCGTAAACACTCTAAATGAACCTAAAACTTGTGAAATTGTTTTTTTTATGTTGTTTCAAGCCATAAATATTCATAACTAAGTATCTTAGGCACAAAAAAAAACAGAAAAAAAAATCAAAACGAGTGCAAAAAAAAAAAAAAAAACCGGAAACCGGGCGGGAAGGGCAGCGTGTGCACAGCGAGGAGGCTGTTCCTTTCCCTTACTAACCCTTTGCTGAACCCACAATTCTGGACGCACCCCCATCTTTTCCAAATCTAAACGTGCACCCTTTCCGTCCTTTGTCTTGTTTTGAATATTCATCAGCGTTCCCACAAGAGCGTCACACACATTCTTCTCTATATGCATTACATCAAGACAGCGCCTAACGTCATGTTCTTTCTAGTACTGGAGCAACCAAAAGATTGATTCTTTTTTAAAGAGAGCAACTGATTCCGCTGCTTTTTCAGATTTCCCAAATACTATTCGTACACCCTTAACCCGCGCGTAAACCTCCTCACTAGACAGTGGCCTAGGAGCAGTCCCCTCTTCCACCGTCCCATCGAAAGTTTTTTCTGCCGACGGTACGGGTGATCGCGCCTGAGCAGCCTTCTTGTCCTCAAATACACATGTTTGAAAGAATGATCAAGGCGTCTGCTTGGCGTATCATCAATACAAATGGGACATGCCTTTTTCCCTTTATTCTTATACCCAGACAAGTTTCCATATGCAGGAAAATCATTAACGGTCCACATAAGAGCTGCACGCAATGTGAACATCTCATTCTTATGAGCATCAAACACGGAAACCCCTTCGTCCCACATCTTTCTCAAATCATCAACCAATGGCGCAAGATACACATCTATGTCGTTTCCAGGTTGCCTTGGCCCCGATATCAAGAGTGAAAGCATTACATATTTCCGTTTCATGCACAACCAAGGAGGCAAATTGTAGATCACTAAAAGTACCGGCCATGTGCTGTGCTGGGTACTAAGAGTGCCAAATGGATTCATCCCGTCCGTGCACAAACCAAGCCTTAAATTTCTGACTTCATCACCAAATTCCCCAAACTTCATATCAAGGTTCTTCCATTGCGGGGAGTCGGCTGGGTGCTTCAGCATTATGTTTTTCTTTCTTCCCTCTGCATGCCACCTCAAGTTTTTAGCGTCTTTTGGTAAAGAGAACAGACGCTTAAACTTTGGAATTATGGGAAGATACCACAACACCTTAGCAGGAGGTCCCTTTGTGCCAGCATTGCAACTCTTGCGCTTGTAGAGCGACTTCTTGCATCTTGGACACTCCTCCAATTGTTCATATTCATTTCGGTAAAGAATACAATCATTAGGACATGCATGTATCTTCTTATACTCCAAACCAAATGGACACATGAGCTTCTTAGCGTAATAGTAAGACTTAGGAATTTCATTCCCATCGGGCAACATCTCACTTAACACGCTCAACAAGGAAGTAAAACTACTGTCCGTCCACCCTTGCTTCGACTTAATGTTAAAAAGAGTAAGCACGGTTGATAGTTTGGAGTATTTTTTGCACCCAGGATACAAAGGCTTTTTAGAAGCCTCTGATAATGACTCAAACACGTTACCTTCAAAACCACGCATCATCTCATCCACACCTTCATCCTCAACCTCATCCACATGATCATCCTCAAATTCCTCATCAGCACCATCATCAACAATATGTTCATCATTCTTGTATTCCTCGTCCACACGGATATCATTGCTTCTATCATCATGCACATCATACCCAATAACATCCCCACTGTACTCTCCTTCTTCACCATGCCAAATCCACACATGATATTTAATCCTAAACCCACGACAAACTACATGATCTCTAATGATATCAACACTATTGACCACCTTCACACTATTACAATCAACACAAGGACAATAGAGGCACTCGAAACCCATTCTGCGCTGATAAGATGAAGCCGTCTCGCAAAACTCTTGAACCCCATTAAAGAATTCCAATGTATCACGTCTACCATACATCCATCCACGATCCTTCTCCATTAAGTAAATTGTCTCTAAACATGGCAACATATTACGAATGATAATGTATAATTGCTACATCTACTATATATATAAATCAAATTCAAACACACACCATGCATATAACTTTCATATACATACACAAATGAATATATGCTTTCAAAGGGTCCTTATCACTCCAACCTAACCCATCCTTGAACGTTTACTCTCACTAGTGAATGTATGTCAACTTTCCAATTTTAAGGAAAATCCGGCAGCATTTCCCCCAGTTCTCCAAGTACACGACGTAGGTAATTACTTACCCACATATGTACCCAGAGAACATGGTGATCGAGGAAATGGTAAGCCAAGATGTTCCTTAAAATCGGAAAAAAAGACATACATTCACCACCTAAGTGAGAGTAAACGTTCAAGAACAGTCCCAACCGGGGACTATTCAAGACTTTCTCCTAATGAGAAAGCCTTGAACGGGTATCTAGGCATATGATGATGCAATGCAAACATTTCATACATTTATTGTTGTATTTAGTTTAATTGTCATTATATAATACACAAATCTAATATCTAGCATGAAAAAACTTTTATTAAAACAATAATAGAGAGAAAGAAATACTTATAGCTTAGAGAAGTTTATAATTCATACCAACACAATGGATGTATTCTTTCAAACTTCCCACTTGAGCTTAATTAATGTGTAGTCTTCAAACTTAACTAGCTTGAACTTCAATTCACATATGAACCTATACAAACGCAAAGACAAAAAACAAATTAAAAGTTAGTAAGTATGTATACATCCATTAATTGAATTAATAAGGGACTATAATTAATTGTAAATTAGCCTTAACTAAACTATAATTCTTCACTTATCTAAACTAACCTATAATTCTTCAGTTATCTAAACTAACCTAAACTTACTTGAACTTAATTAATTGTAAATTCAACCTTTTGGTGGTAACCCTTGTCTAAACTAATTTTTTCCTAAGTTTCTCAAGGTTCATAAAATTTAAATAGTAGTATCATGACATAAAGTGACTATTGCTCAACCACATTAAGCAATTATAAAGTAATCAAACAAACTAGTTAAAAGATTAAGCAAAAAAAAAATACAAACCTGACCCTTTTGAAGAAACATGCCAGAACTAGTTCTCACTTCACTTGGTATACTCTTCCCAGACTCATTATCAGCCAACCGTGAGAGCGAGAATTACGTGGAGGGGGGGCAATGCGCGTCTATATTGACAAACCTAGATTACAAGAACTAATAATTACTAACTTGTAAATCAAAACCACCAAAAACTCGAAGGAGTTCATCAATTATAAAACCTAATTGCTACGAACTTACCTTAATTAGGTTGAAGCTGTTTCAATGGAGGGAGTTTGGACATAGGTACGACGCGAGTGTTGTCTTCAACGGAGGTGAGAAAGCTGCAGCACTTCAATGGAGGAACAAAGAGGGGAGTTGAATGAAGAAGGGAGGAGGGAAACGCAATTTGGCAGAAGGTTTTTTTTTTTTTTTGCAATTGAATGAATGAAGACGTTGATGAAAAGTGAGAGTAGGGAACAAAACCCGCAATTTTTTTAAAACTTAGCAACGGTTAACCGTTGCCAAACCTTTACCTTTTTTTTTTTTTTTTTAAAAACGCAATTGGCAATTGGCAACGGTTGTTGCCAATGTTAATCAATTTTTTTTTTTTAAAAAAAAAAATTGGCAACGGTTAACCGTTGCCAACTCTGATATTTAAAATGGCGCTCACTTAAGTTGGCAATTGTTTTCATGAACCGTTTCCATAGGGGGGTTGCCTATTTCTTTTTTTCTACTAGTGTAAAACCAGTAAAGATTGGCAAAGAAAAGTGAGGAGCCACTGTGACCAATTCCATGAATAATATAGAGAGCATATCTACTACTGGGTGCCAATATTGATTAATACAAATCATCAGAAGCACAAAATGACAGCAAAAACTCCATAAAGGCCTTAAGCTGAGGGAAGGAATATATCCCATTTCCTAATTATTGGTCAGTGTTGAGACTGTCGACCTTAACAATGATGAACAACATTTTGATAGGCAGGTTACATTTCAAGAACACCTTATTACATCTTAATCCTTTTCACTTCAGCAACTCAAAAGTAGGTTAATAGACATCTGTATACTAAACATAAAGCAGATAATCTGTAAAATTAAATTATAAATTCATGCAAAAAATCACAACAAAATAGTAAAATTAAACTAAGTTCATGCAAAATTGAACCCTAAATTCCATCTAGTATGAAAACAGTCAGAAAAAAGATCAGATCTTAACTTTGTTGAAATCAACTACATAAATTTCACCAAAACATAACCAAAATTCCTTAGAATCGAGTATAAACCCCTATATTTCTTTGATTTGTGCACAATATATACTATAATTGATGAACCCTAAATTCGAAAAAGAACACCATAAATCTGTTAAAAGGAAATCTGCTTGTGATTCTAAAATTCGTGCAAAAAATAGAAACGAAATAGTAAATTAAACTAAGTTCATTTACAATTGAACTCCAAATATCTATGTAGATTGAACAATTAGAAAAAGAGATGATGAGGTCTTACATTTGTTGAAATCGAGCTTGCAACTTCAGCAAAAGTGGAGCCAAAATTCCATAGAATCGAGTACAAACCCTAACTTTCAAATAATCGAAACAAATTGCTACTAATTTAAACAAAAATCCAACTTCCTTGCTTAGATATGTGCGAAAAATTAAATGAACCCTAAATTCGAAACGGAAACTTAAATTCTCTCACAATTTTGTTCGAATTTTTGGTCGAAATTTCTAGGGTTTTATTGTTCGAACTTCGTGGGGGTTTTGGGTCGATCTTTTGCTCGAAAAATAGGGGGTTTTGGCTCGGATTTGCTCGAATATAGGGGGTTTTGCCTCACATTTGCTTGGGTTTTCGATTAGTGGTCGATTTGTAGGTTTTAGGGTCGAATTTCTCGAGGTATTGCTGTTGAATTCGCTGGTTTTTTAGGGGTTGAACGGTAGCGCTGGGGATTTCTGGGGTTTTGCTGGTCGAATTTTTGGGGTTTTCCTGTTGAATTTCTTGGGATTTTGGGGTTGAATTTCAGGGGATTTCGGGGTTGAATTTCTTGGGATTTTGGGGTTGAATTTGCTGGGGTTATGAAGTTCGAACGCCATGCAACAATGAGTTTTTATTTAATTTTTTTATATACTGAATAGACATTTACGTCACTTAATACAGAAAGAAGCGACGCAATTTAGTCCACAGAGTTATTTGCGTCATTTGTCGATAAATGAGTGACGCAAATAACAATATTATATGCGTCGTTCCTATTTATAAAAGCAACGCAGATATAAGTAATATAAAAGCGACGCAAATATAAGTAAGCGGAAATATTTCAGGTTTTTGCTTCGCTTTAACGCTAATGTCCAACGCAAATTACTTATAATGTAGCCAAAATATCTCATTTGCGTCATTTATTTCTATGAACAACGCAAATAAGGCGACGCAAATGAGCATTTTCTACTAATGATTGTTAAACCAACAAAACCAGAAAGAAATGGATGATAAAGATTGGGCTAAGTTGAAAAGGAAGACTTTAGGGACTATTAGACAATGGATTTATATTAGCATATTCAACCATGAGTCACAGGAGTTCGACCCATATGATTTGTGGAAGAAACTAGAAGGTCTTTATGAAAGGAAGACCACACATAACAAAGCTTCATTGATTAAGAAACTTGTTAATTTGAAATTGAAGGATAGAAAGTTAATTTCTAAGCATCTTAATGACTTTCAAGATATTATTAACAAGTTGACTACTATGAAGATTTTTTATGATGATTAGTTGCAGGCTTTGTTCTTATTAAGTTCTTTACCAGACAGTTGAGAAACTTTGGTTGTAACTATTAGTAACTCCGCTCCGAAAGGTGTGATATCATTAGATGTGATCAAAGAGAGCATGTTCAATGAAGAAATCAGAAGAAAGGAGATGAGAGTTGATAATTCACAAGCTCTTGTTATTGAGAACAGAGGAAGAGGCAAGAGTAAGGGTCCTAAAGCCCGTGATAACTCAAGGAGTAGGTCCAAATCTAGTGATGGAAGAAATGTGACTACATGCAACTACTGCAAGAAGCCTACTAATCATATCAAGAAGTATTGTTTCCGTTTGAAAACGAAACAAAGAAAGAAGAATGGTTCACAAAATGAGGGAGATGATAATAATACTGTAGCAACCTCTTCTAAGAGTGATGATGAGGTCACTTTGATTTGTGCAACTAGTGAGTGTCATTATGTTAACAGTTCAAACATAGAGTGGCTTGTAGATACAGGGGCTTCATACCACTGTGTTCCCAAGAGAGAGTACTTCATAAACTACAAGTCTGGTGACTTTGGTAGTGTGAAGATGGGAAATCAGAGCTCCGCAAGCATTATTGGGTTAGGTTATACTTGTGTGAAGACAAGTGTTGGGTGCGTGCTTGCATTGAAAAATGTGCGTCATATTCCTGATCTACGCCTTAACTTGTTGTCTGCTAATGTCTTAATTTAGAGGGCTTCCGACACATTTTTGGTGATGGTAAGTGGAAGTTGTCTAAGGGCTTGACGGAAGTTGCTTGAGGAGAGTTGTGTTGCTCCTTGTATAAAATATATTTAAGTGTATATTTTGGTGAGCTTAATGCAGTGGAAGAGAAGAACTCTCTTAATTTGTGGCATCGAAGATTAAGACACATGAGTGACAAGGGTTTGAAATGTTTAGCAGGTAAATCTCTTATTCCTGTTGATACTACAGTTGCTCTTGACCCTTGTGATCATTGTTTGGCAGTAAAGCAGCACATAGCTTATTTTTCCAGAAAGTCTACTAGAAAGCAAGCCAAGTTGGAGCTTTTTCACTCTAATGATTGTGGTCCTATTGAAGTGGAGTCTAATGGTGGCAACTAATATTTTGTCACTTTCATTGATGATTCTACTAGGAAAACATGGGTTTACATGTTGAAGACCAAAAGCCAAGTGTTTGAGACATTTTAGAAATTTCATGCTATGGTGGAACGGGAGACATAAAGGAAGTTAAAGTGCCTTCGTTCTGACAATGGTGGCGAGTATACTTCACATGAGTTCAAGAATTATTGTTCACATCATGGTATTCGACATGTGAAGACAATTCCAAGCACCCCACAACATAATGGTGTAGCAGAGAGGATGAATAGAACCATTGTGGAAAAGGTGAGGTGTATATTGAAGATGTCAGATCTACCTAAGTCATTTGGGTCAGAAGCAGTGCAAACTGTAGTTTACTTGATCAACCGTTCTCCTTCTATTCCTTTGGGTCTTGACATTCCCGAGAGAGCATGGAAGGTATATGATAATATATATTCACATCTATTGGGCTATGGTCCCTTCCTATGTGGGGAAAGCCCATTTGATGTGGTGAATGTTTTTTGGGCAAGTAGTATAGCTAATGTCCAAATGTGAAGTCTTCTCAAGGAAGCTTCCTTTCTTGACTTTGTGTGTGCCTTACCGTGGAAGCTTTTGGGCAAAAAAGTCTTTGAGACATTATTTCACTTGCTGACAGTAGAGAAGTAAATGAGGGAAGGCAATTAGTTGAGAGAAAGTGAGGAAATACAAAGAGTTCACAAGAGTAGCTCGGTTCGCGTTTTTCACTGCGCAGCTTCAGAAATCATCACAGATTGAAGCTCATCCGTGGTCCGATTTAGTTCAAATTTTAACAGCTTGTCCGAGACATCTAGAGCTTCAATTTCAACAGTGGGATTGTCATTTTACTCTACGATCTGTGAGTTTTAGCTTCTGGACAGAAGCTCGTTTTTCTGGTGATATCTCTCAATTTCTTCCTCATTGTTAGCTCTTATGATTGTTGTTGTTGGGTAAATTGAGTACTCACTTTTAGGATTTGGAATTATGTTTGTGTAATATTCCTTGATCATAATAAGAGCAATTTGGGTGGACTTTCTCAAAGTCCCGTGGTTTTTACTCTTCACATTGAAGAGATTTTCCACCTAAACATCGTGTGTCTTTGCTTGGTTAATTATGCTCGTTCTTTGCCTTATGTTGCAGCATTTGGTGTGTTAATATTTTTGGTGTATTTTTGATCTTGGAGAACATATCATATAGCTTAGGTTAGTGTGACCTTGGACAAACTAGTAGCTAGAACTACTTGTGGTTTGTTTAGTCAATTGATTATTCCGCAAGAGGAGTGTTTACGTACCTCAACAATATAGCATTAGAGACACGAATTTATTTTTTATTTCTCCGGATGGAATCCGGTAATATCAACACTAATAGATGGTTAGTTTGAACGGAACTAACTATCATCTTTGGAAGAGAAGGATGAAAGACTTGTTGTATGTCAACAGTTGGCATTTACCTGTGTTTAGTACCGAAAAACCAGAAGGTAAAAGTGATGAGTAATGGAAATTTGAACATGAGCAAGTGTGTGGGTTCATTCTCCAATGGGTTGATGATAAAGTCTTGAATCACATAAATGATGATGTGCATGCAAAGTCCCTTTGGGAGAAGCTTGAATCCTTGTATGCTAGTAAGTCTGGAAACAATAAACTGTACTTGATTAAGTAATTGATGGGCTTAAATTATAGAGAGAGCAAGACACTTTCAGATCACTTGAATTATTTTCATGGCATTCTTCAGCAGTTGTCAGCCATGGGAATAAAGTTTGATGATGAAATTAAGGGACTCATATTGCTTGGTACTTTTTCTGATTCATGGGACACTTTTAGAATGACACTTTGTAACTCTGCACCACAAGGAAAAATCACTTTGGATCTTGCTAAGGTTGGTATCTTGAATGAGGAGATAAGAAAGAATTCTCATGGCGTGTCATCTTCGTCCAAGGAAGCATATGTTGTTGATAATAGGGAGAGAAGCAAGAACAGGGCTCCGAGTGGTAGAGATTAAAGCAAGAGCAAGTCCCGTGGGAGATACAAAAACATGAAATGAAGCTATTATGATAAAATGGGTCATATTCAGAAATACTGCTATAAGTGGAAGAAGGATAACAACAGGGGTGGTAATGGCAAGCAAGAAAAGAAGCATGATTAGAAAGATCAAGATGGTGATGATCGAGCTGCAACGACAACAGTTGATGATCTTATCATTGTTCATGATGAGAGTTCTATGAATCTTGCTAGATATGAGACAATTTGGGTTATTGACAGTGGAGCCTCATTACATGTGACATCAAGGAAGGAATTCTTCATATCTTATACACCTGGTGACTTCAGGGTATTGAAGATGGGTCATGATGGATTGGCTCAAGTTGTTGGTGTTGGTGATGTTTGCTTGGTAACTAACATTGTAGCAAAGTTAATGCTTAAGAATGTTAGGCATGTTCTAGACATCCGGTTAAACTTGATCTCAACAGGCAAGCACGATGATGAAGGCTATTGTAACACCTTTCATAGTGCCCAATGGAAGCTCACTAAGGGAAGTTTGGTGTTAGCTCGTGAGAAGAAGCACACAAGCCTGTATTTGTTGCAAGCTACAATTTCCACAGATAATGTAAATGTAGCAGATGATGATCCAGCAAAGTTGTGGCATAGAAGACTTGGTCATATGAGTGAAAAGGGCTAAGTTGTTTGATGAAGAAGAATGCACTTCAAGACTTGAAGAGTGCAAATTTGGACAAATGTCCACATTGTTTTGCAGGCAAGCAAAACAAAGTCTTTTTTAAGAGACACCCTCCTTCCAGAAAATCAAGTTTGCTTGACCTTGTTCATTCTGATGTTTGCTGTCCTTTAAAAGTCAAAACTTTTAGTGGTGCACTTTACTTTGTTATATTTATTGATGATTGTTCAAGAAAGCTGTGGGTGTATGCTTTGAAAACCAAAGATCAAGTGCTTGATGTTTTTAAGCAATTTGAAGCTTTGGTTGAAAGGAAAACGGGTAAAAAGTTAAAGTGCCTCCGTTATGACAATGGTGGTGAATACATCAGACCACTTGATGATTATTGCAAGTCACAGGGCATACGGCTTCAATTCGCGCCAAAGAAGACTTCACAGCTGAATGGCGTAGCAGAGAGAATGAACAAAACTTTGTTAGAGAGAATACGATGTATGCTTTCAGAGGCAAAATTACCAAGACACTTTTGGGGTGAAGCTTTGTATATAGCTACACATGTGATTATTCTGTCTCCTTGTGTTTCCTTAGATGGTGATGTTCCAGATAAGGTTTGTCTTGGCAAGGAGTTTTCTTATAATCATTTGTGTGTCTTCGGGTGTAAAGCATTTGTACATGTTCCGAATGATGAAAGATCAAAACTGGATTCAAAAACTCGCCAGTGCATCTTTGTGGGTTGTGGTTTGGAGCAGTTTGGCTACATGTTTTATGTTCTTGTAGAGAATAATTTGATTTGAAGTAAGGATGTGGTATTTGACGAAGATTAGACAATTAAAGACATCCAAAAGGTTGAAGAATCTACGTCTCACATTGGCGATGATTTGGTTTATTTAGATCTACCTCCTTTGACTCCTGCACCTACTCCAACTGAATAGGTGCAAGATAATGAAAATGGGGATGATGTTCCTAAGGTAGGTGATAATGTTGATAATGATGACGGTGAAGATGCAATTGAGCTTGATGACCAAGGTTCAACTAAAGTACAACCAAATCCTGTGAGACGGCCCTTCCACGAGGTATCCTTCTTATGTTCTCCTAATTGACGGGGGAGAACTTGAGTCCTTTGAGGAAGCCATGGATAGTGATGACAAGAAGCATTGGTTAGATGCAATGAAATATGAAATGAAATCATTGCATGATAACCATACTTTTGAGCTTGTGAAGCTACCGAAGGGTAAGAGAGCTTTGAAAAATCATTGGGTTTACAAGTAGAAACAAGGTGAGAATGCTTAGTAACCACGATACAAAGCAAAACTTGTTATAAAAGGCTGTAACCAGAAGAAGGGAATAGAATCTGAAGAGGATTTTACACTGGCTATCAAGATGTCCTCCATTAAAGTTATTTTGGGTCTTGCTGCTAGCTTGAATTTGGAGAAAAAGCAGTTGGATGTGAAGACTACATTTCCTTATGGTGACTTTGAGGAACACATATACATGGAAAAACTAGAGGGCTTCAAAGTCAAGGGCAAGGAAGAGTATGTGTGCAAATTGAAGAAGAGCTTGTATGGCCTGAAACAAGCTCCAAGGCAATGGTATCGAAAGTTTGACTCCTTTATGGGGGATTAAGGCTACAAGAAGACTTCTTGTGATCATTGTGCCTTCTTGAAGAAATTTTGATAATGATTTTATCATTTTGGTACTTTATGTTGATGACATGCTTATTGTAGGGCGAAATGTGGATAGAATTGTCAGTTTGAAGCAACAGTTGAGCAAGACTTTCTCTATGAAGGAACTCGAGAAATCAAAGATCATTTTAGGCATGAGGATCATCCGTGATCATAAGGCTTGAAGGTTGTGGTTGTCACGGGAAACATATATTCAAAATGCGCTTCAAAGGTTCAACATGGAGAAAGCAAAACCAGTGAGTACTCCTCTTGCTTTGCATTTTAAGTTGAGTTCTCAACAAAGTCCTTCTACATCGGAAGAGAAGGAAAGTATGTTGCATATACCTTATGCTTAAGATGTGGGTAGCCTGATATATGCAATGGTTTGCAGTAGGCCCGATTTAGCTCATGCATTTGGTTTGGTTAGTCGTTTTCTCTCTGATTCGGGAAAGGAGCATTGGAATGATGTGAAATGGATTATGGGATATCTACGAGGTACTGCAGATATGAAGCTATGCTTTGGGAGTGATAAGCCTATTCTTGTTAGCTACTCAGATTCTGATATGGCGGGTGATATCGATTCGAGGAAGTCTACTTCGGGTTACTTGATAACTTTTGCAGGGGGAGCAATTTCTTGGCATTCTAGATTACAGAATGTGTGGCATTGTCCACAATTGAGTTAAAGTTCATTGTAGCGACACAGGCATGTAAGGAGTTGTTATGGATGAAGCGATTTGTTCGTCAACTTGGATTTACGTAAAAGAGGTATGTGTTGTATTGTGACAGTCAAAGTTCTATTTATCTTGCTAAGAATTCCACCTTTCATGTAAAGTCGAAACACATTAATGTGGGGTATCATTGGTTACGGGAGTTCTTGATGCTAAGTTCCTTGAGCTTGAGAAAATCCATACCGATGACAATGGCTCCGACATGATGACTAAAGCATTGCCAAGGGGAAAGTTTGAGACTTGTCGTTCGATTGCCGGAATGGTAACCACCTCCACATAGTCGGGAGGGAGATTTGTTTGGCTATGGGTCATTTCCTATGTGGAGAAAGCCCATTTGATGCGGTGAATGTTTTTTGGGCAAGTAGTATAGCTAATGTCCAAATATGAAGTCTTCTCAAGGAAGCTTCCTTTCTTGACTTTGTGTGTGCCTTACCGTGGAAGCTTTTGGGAAACAAAGTCATTGAGAGCACCAACAATGGTAAGGATACATATATCCTTTCCCATTTTCTCTTTCCTTCCTCCACTTAGACACATCACACTCTCTTTCCTCCACATCACTTCCCACTATCTCCATCCTTTTACTCATCCTCTTTCTTAAATATTTCCAACATCAATGATAATCCTTTCTCATTTTCTCTCTCCTATTTACATATACCCCACTATATATTCCCTCTCTTATTAATACACTTAATTATTATTAAAGTATGTAAAAGATGTTAATTATTATTATTATTATTATTATTATTATTATTATTATTATTATTATTATTATTATTATTATTAAATGAACATAAAACACGTCAACTAATACTTTATCACATTAGCACGTTATTATAAAAAATTAGTAAAAATATAAAATACATGAATTAAAACATATGAATTAAAAACGTGAAATACATGGATGAAAATAAGCAAAGAAAATAACATAATTAAAAATTATTGAAATACTAATTTTCATTCGAGGTCCTAGACCTTGGCCATAAATGCTCAATGCCACATGGACTTGTTTATCGCGAATCTCCCCTCTTGAAGCTATCAATCTACCGAAATTATCAAGATCATAATGCTCGGGAGTTACGGTAAATATTGTTGCATTTCTGGTTGAGGATGACCCTGGCATATTTTCAGGTTGTTCTCGGGCGAACTCAAGTGGATCTTTATAGTTTAAATACGTATCACGCTCGTCTTCAACGATCATGTTGTGGATGATGATGCAAGTCATCATGATTTTCCACATCAACTCTACACTCCATGCCAAAGCAGGCTTCCTAATTATTGCAAATCGAGCTTTGTAACACACCAAATGCACGCTCAACATCCTTTCTAGCACTCTCTTGACATTCAGTGAATAATTTACCCTTACAGGTTTTTGGGGCCGCAATAGCATCTATAAATTGTCAACCATTTTTGGATAAATCCCATATGTGAGATAATATCCTTTGTTGTAAGTATTTTCGTTAACTGTGAATAGAACTTGTGGAGCACGATTATTTATTATATCATCAAACACCGGAGAACGTTGGAGTACATTTATGTTGTTGCATGATCTAAGCGTACCAAATCCATAAATCTCTAGAAGCAATCGCTTCTAAGATACAATCGTCGTTTTAGATCTTCCTTGATACATTCCTTTCCATCTAGCTAGACAACTTTTCCATACCCAATGCATGCAATCAATACTTCCCAGCATGCCAGGGAAACCTCTATCTTTCCCTTCTCTAAGGAGGCGTCGGATATTTTCCACTGTTGGCTTGTGAAGGTACTCAGTTGTAAATTGAGCAATTAACCCTTCGACAAATTTTCCAAGGCATTCTCTAGCAGTACTTTCACCAAGCTTCAGATATTCATCTACTTGATTAGCTGAACAACCATAAGCTAACATACATATAACTGTTGTGCAATTCTGAAGGGGTGAAGCACCAAGACGCATGGCAGCATTTGGGTGTTGTTGGAAGTAGCGGTTAGTTGCACTTATTGTGTTGACAATGCGAAGGAAAATGGGTCTTCGTATATGAAACCTCCTTCGAAACATGGTTTCATCGTATACCGATTAGTCACTAAAGTCATCTGTAACTAAATTGACGTGAGCTGCTTCACGATTTCTCGGCACAGTTATCCTTCTCTTTCTTTGACGTTTTTGTTCATGTTGCTGTACTGAATTGTTTACAGCTACAAGTACTACATTTTGCATTACTTGTAATCGATGACTCTCCTTAATAAAATCCATGACCATGTGATCATAGATTTCATCAGTTGAACTTGAAGATGAAGAAGAAAAACTTGAAGAGTTAGAATCGAAGTTCATATTATGTTTATTACCAAACAATATTTGAGATAGAAGGTTATTGGGTTTTTTTTTTTTTTTTTTTTTTTTTTTTTTTTTTTTTTTTTTTGTTTGGGGAAAATAGAAGGTTAATATTAATAGATGTAATGTTATTGGGAGTAATCTTATGAATTTTATAGATATAAATAGGATAAGGTTAGTCAAAAGATAAGATTTCTGATAAGGATATGTGGTCATAAAACAAGGGATGTCAGAAGATAGGATTTTGGTTAGTATTGCAAGATAAGACTTACAATGTTATCACAATAATATAAAATAGCATTAACAGATTATAACTAGAATTAGTACAAATAAACGTCATATTAATACATAAAAATTACACTCATATTAAAATGGTACGATGACAATAATTCTAGTTACAATGACAATAATAATAAAATCATACAACTTATAATCGCAAATAGTAATAATGATAACCCGGTACAATCAGGTAAATTAAATCAAAGCAAAAATCTACAACTGAATTCATCTCTAAGTTTTATTTTATACATTTCTAATTCAACATCATCAAGAACGGGCTTCTACATTAACCTTTCTAACATTCTAAACTTCATAGCCTCGTCCTTTTGCCTTTTCTTTTATTAAGCTTGTGCTTTTTTTAGTTAATCTCTTTCCTTCAACTGATCTAGTAGTCGCTCACCCAAATCTTTCAACTTATCACCAACTTCGTTAAAATTTGTATTTAACGATTTAAAATTTATACTTGAAGATGAAGTAGTAGAAGCTTTCCCTTTCATCTTTGTTTGTTTAATGCCACTAGGTCTTTTAGCTCTTCCCCCAACCTCGGATGGTGAATTAGGTTGTGATCTTTTACCGCTTCCCCCACTTTCGGTTGATGTTTGGCCACTAGGCAACATATTCGATTGATCTTTGGCCAATGAAGGATCCCATTTCGGATATTTTCTCAAAGTTATAAAACAATGCAAGAAACAAAACATCTTACCGTTAGTTGCGTAATAACCCTTGCGAGCAAATTTCTCCAAATTTTGCTCGGACTCACCACTACCCTTGGTTCGATAATGATAGCCATATGCATCTACCCATTTACCACAATGTATATTGATAAAATCCCATTGATTTTGCATAAATTTAATGTTTCTTACCTTTATTTCAGCGGGGTTTTCTATTCTGGCCTTTTCGCAAAGGTTATAGATTTCAACCCATAACCCGCTTTTCTTTGTCTTGGTTCCCTGCACTACGTCACCTCCTGCATTTATGTAGGCCGACACAAGTGCTTTATCTTCGGCTATGCCCTATGATTGGTTTTTCCTTTGCCCGGTGGTATTGACATTTTGTTCGGGAACAATTTCGACATCAACATCGTCAATGTCTTCTAGATGTTGCACCCCCACATATTCTTCTACATGTTCATCCCCACTCCCCTCTTTTGGAGTTGCATTGCTACCAGCAAAACCTCCCGATGATTAGTCCATATTCTGACTGAAATGTTTAGAAATGCAAAAAACCGACATATTACCAAGAGGTTGTTGAGATGATGAGCTACTTTGAGGAAAAGGAAAAGAGGGTTGAAAATGGGGCATGTTATATTATTGACATTTATTGGTCTTGATTGACTACTATACCATTGTAAAGTAGCTTGAAATTGAGGATTACTCATAAGGTTTGGATCAAAAGGAGGATTATTTTAATTATATTGGAAGTTTGAATTATTTTGAAAATTCATATTTCTCCCGTAATTTGAATTATTACGATACATGTTGAAAATTAATTGAAAGTGATATTGAAACTAAAATGGAGAATTATACTAGTGTATGAGTGAGAATATAATTTTTTTTTGGGAATTTATAGATTAATTACAACAAAATGCTAAAAATGAAAGTCTGTCAAATTATGCACAAATTATACTCATTTTATAGAGGAAAAAAATTATTACCGTTGGTGTTTTTTTGTTTTTTTAAAAAATATGACCGTTTTAGATATTATTGATATGTGAAAATAATTGCACTTTAACATCATGAACAAAAATTTCCCACAATTTGAGATATTACCGTTGAGCACTAGTTTCCCATAAATGATTGACACCATTGAATTTTATCCCCAACTTTTCATTTTCTTTTTTTTTAATAATAAAAAAAGGCCAATTTGGCAACTTTTTGGCACATCAGCCAAGGTGTTGCATCCTTTCCACCAAAAGGAAACGAGCAAATCCTTTTCCTAACAGTATCCTTTTAGCAATGTTGACATCAATAAGGAAGTTGAAAAGGAAGGAAAAGGACAGTTAAAAGGATTATAATCCTCTTGAATGCTGGTGCTCTGAGATATTATTTCACTTGCTGCTAGTAGAGAAGTAAATGAGGGAAGGCAATTAGTTGAGAGAAAGTGAGGAAATACAAAGAGTTCACAAGAGCATCCCGGTCCGCATTTTTCACTGTGAAGCTTCAGAAATCGTCACCGATTAAAGCTCATCCGCGGTCCGATTTAGCTCAAATTTTGACAACTTGTCTAGAACAATCTAGGGCTTCATTTTCAACGGTGGGATTGTCATTTTCCGCTACAGTTCGTGAGTTTTGGCTGCTAGATAGAAGCTTGTTTTTCTGGTGATATCTCTCAATTTCTTCCTCAATTGTTAGCTCTTATGATTGTTGCTGTTGGGTAAATTGAGTACCCACGTTTAGGATTTGGAATTATGCCTGTGTAAAATTTCTTGATCATAATAAGAGCAATTTGGGTGGACTTGCTCAAAGTCCCATGGTTTTTACTCTTCACATCAAAGAGGTTTTCCACGTAAATATCACGTGTCTTTACTTGGTTAATTATGCTCGTTCTTTGCCTTATGTTGCTTCATTAGGTGTGTTAATATTGCTGTTGTTTTTTTTTTATCTTGGAGAACATATCATATAGCTTGGGTTGGTGTGACCTTGAACAAACTAGTAGCTAAAACGTGCTTGTGGTTTGTTCGGTCGATTGATTATTCCGCAAAAAACTATGTTTTCCTCAACAACATCTTAGAATCTTTGGATGCAAGACATACATGCATGTGCCAAAGATCAGAGATTGAAGCTTGATTCCAAGACTAGTCGAGGTGTTTTTGTTGGCTATGGTGATGAAGAGTATTGGTTCAGGCTTTATGATCTTGAGAAACAAAAGGTAGTGACAAGCAGAGATGTAGTGTTATTCTTTGAGCATAAGATGAGTGCAGGACTTCTGAGTGTAAGGTATCATACTAACTCAGATTCATTTGTTGATATGATGTTTCTTCTGAACCTACTTCCGTTTCTGTTGAACAACCTACTATGCCTCAACTGCTTGTTGTGTTTCACTTGAGGCAGAGGTTTAGTGAGTGGATCGGCTACATTGTCGTCCATTCCAATCTTACAAATTCTGATTTACCCTTGAATTCCATTCCCTTATCATGTGAAATCGCCTCTTGACATGTTTGACCTTCTAATGTTCCCTTGGCTCCCTGGTCTGAGAAAAAGCTCCATTGTTATCACAATAGAGGTCTATCGGACCCTTGATTGAGGGTATAACATTAAGTTCACCAATGAACTTACGAATCTAAACTGCCTCCTTAGCTGCTTCTGAAGCTGCCAAGTATTCGACTTCAGTTGTAGAATCTGCAGTTGTGCTTTGCTTAGCACTCTTCCAACTAAACGTTCCTCCATATAGACAGAATATGTACCCTGACTGCGACTTGGAGTCGTCTCTGTCAGTCTGGAAGCTTATGTCAGTATAATTTTCAACAACCAAATCATTACTCCCACCATAGACCAGAAATTTATCCTTGTTCCTTTTCAGGTACTTTAGGATATTTTTGGTTGCAGTCCAATGCACCTCTCCTGGGCCTGATTGGTATTGGCTCGTAGCACTCAGGGCATACGATACATCCGGCCTAGTACATATCATGACATACATGATCGATCCAATAAGCGAAGCATTTAGAATCTGATTCATCCTCTCTCGCTCATCAGATGTCTGTGGACACTGCTTCTTGCTGAGAGTTATACCATGTGACATGAGTAGATGCCGTCTCTTGGCTACTTTAATCCATAAATGGACTTCTTAAGCTTGCGTACGTTCCTAGCATTGCTTGGATCAACAAAACCTTCTAGTTGTGTCATGTACACAGTTTCTTCCAAAATCCCATTAAGGAAGGCGGTTTTGACATCCATTTTCCATATTTCATAATCATAATATGCGACAATTGCTAGGATAATCCGGACGGACTTAAGCATGGCGACTGGCAAAAAGGTTTCATCATAATCAACGTCGTGGATTTGCCTGTAACCTTTTGCCACCAATCTAGCTTTGTATACATATACATTTCCATCTTTGTTGGTTTTCAACTTGAAAATCCATTTGCAACCGATAGGCGTGTAATTTTCGGGCAAATCAACCAAGTCCCAGACTTGATTTTCAAACATGGAGTCCATCTCGGATTTCATGGCCTCTTGCCATTTTGCAGAGTCGGGGCTCGTCATAGCTTGTTTATACGTCGCTAGATCATCTCCATCCATAATTAGGATGTCTTGATCTTCGGTTAAGACAACACCGAGGTATCTGTCTGGTTGAGATCTTGGCCGTTTCGACCTACGCTGGGTAATAGGTTGAGCATTTGCATTGTCTGTTTGACTCTGACCATTGTCAACAACTGCTTCTAAAGCACTTTGATTGTCAGTTTTGTCAGGTTGACTTTGTTGCTCGTCCTCTCGAACTTCATCGAGTTCGATTTTCCTCCCACTTGTCATTTTTGGAAAAGGGCTCCTTCTCCAAAAAGACACCATCACGAGCAAGAAACACTTTGTTCATGGATTTGTTGTACAAGTAATACCCCTTAGTTTCTTTTGGGTATCCCACAAAGAAACACTTGTCTGATTTTGGGTGAAGTTTGCCAGAAATTAATTTCTTGACATATGCTTCGCAACCCCAAATCTTAAGAAAAGACAACCATGGAGGTTTCTTCGTCCATAATTCATAATGGAGTCTTTTCAACAGCTTTTGACGGAGCTTTTGACCGAGCTCGGTTCAGAGTGACGGAGCTCGAATTCATGGCTTAAATACTCGCCACCTCGATCCGATCGAAGCTCTTTGATTTTCTTGCCTAGCTAATTTTCCACTTCACTCTGAAACTCTTTGAATTTCTCAAAAGATTCAGATTTGTGCGACATAAGGTAGACATATCCATATCTACTATAGTCGTCCGTGAAAGTGATAAAATAACGATAACCATTACTTGCGGGTGTACTCATTGGTCCACATAAATATGTGTGTATAAGACCCAATAAGTCATTAGCCCTTTCTCCCAACTTGGAGAATGGTTGTTTTATCATCTTGCCTAATAAACATCCTTCGCAATTTTCAAACAACTCTAAGTTGAATGATTCAAGAATACCTTTATGAAGAAATTTCTTGATGCGTTTGATGTTAATGTGGCCAAGACGACAATGCCACAAGTAGGTTTGATTCGACTCAATGGTCTTAGCTCTTTTGGTGGTATTATTAACATTATAAAATTGTTTGTCTAGAGAAAGCACATAAAGACCATTTTCTGAATGTGCTATACCATATAAAACATTATCAAAATAAAAAGAACAACTATTGTCTTATATTCTAAATTCAAATCCTTTGGCATCCAATGCCGAAATTGAAATAATGATTTTAGTAACTATTGGAACATGATACAGCTAACATCTTGGCTCCATTGTCGACCCGTAGTTCGACCCTTCCCTTCTCTAGCCTTCTATTTATCCTTAGTCCCTGAGCATTGGAAAAAAGGTGTAAGCCACATCCGGTATCTAATACCCATTATGTTTTGCTAGCGAAGTTTAAGTCTATAACAAAAATACCTGATATAGAAGCAACAATGCCGTTCTTCTTATCTTCCTTGAATTTGAGGCAATCCCGCTTCCAATGTCCTTTCTTCTTGCAATAGAAACATTTAGAATAGAATTTAGAAGAGGCTACCTTCTTGACCTTGTTTCCATTGGTAGCATTTGACTTACACAAAAAAGTCTTCTTACTCTTCCCCTTAAAGCCTCTCTTCTTGCCCGAGCGCTTGAATGGCTTGCCTTTTTCTATCATAAGCATGTCATGCTTCCCCTTATCCTTGAGCGTTTGCTCGGCTTGCTTCAACATCCCATGAAGCTCGGTGAGGGTTTTCTCCATGCTGTGCATATTATAGTTCATCTTGAACTGATCATAGCCTTTGTGCAGCGAATGGAGAATAATGTCAATTGCCATCTCGATCAAATACCCAGCGTCAAGACTTGCCATATTCTCAAATAATCCAATCATTTTAAGTATATGTGGGCTAACTGGCTCTCTTGTCTTAAGCTTGCTCTCAAGGATCTGCCTGTGGGTTTCGAACCTCTCAGTTCGGGCCTGATCTTGGAACATGTTCTGAAGTTCAAAAATTATCTCAAAAGTCGTATCCTTTTTAAAGAAAGTCTTTTGGCGGTCCGGAGACATCGTGGCCAACATGATGCACTTGACATCCCGATTGGCAGTTTGCCATCAGTTTAGGGCAGCCTGAGTGACCTCCTCATTGGGAGCGTCGGGCATTTCCTCATCAAGGACGTATTCCTTTTGCTCTTGCATGAGAACTATACGCAAGTTCCTTTGCCAATCAAGAAAATTTGGCCCACTCAATTTCTCCTTGTCGAGAATTGAGCGTAACAAAAATTGGTTGTTTGAGTTATTTACAGACATGTTTCTGCAATTAAAAGAATTTGAAATGAAAAACTATTCATAAAACCAATAATTTGAAATTTAAAGCATACATGCAAATTTTCAATCTTATTAATCATTTTATCCACGCATTAAAATTTGTCCCTTTTAGGCGAGAATAAAACGATTCCAAGATCCCAAAAATCAAAAAGTGATTAAGCATGCTTTGGCTTGTCTTAACACTTAATATTTTAAGGTAAGCAATCCAATTGCTAATAGCTTTAAGCTACTCTTGGTTCGATAAAACGTTGCATCTAATGCTTTCTTCACGTATTATCTCCATTACCACGATATCTAAGGACTCCTTACTGATATCGTTGAGCTTAACCAAAATCAACTTATATACCTAGTATACCTTACGTTCCTAGGGAGATAGTGATGCCTTGCTTTGGCATAGCCCATCACTATTCACATTAGTTCGGTAAGTGTTATCTTGGAATGGAAAATTTGGCTCAATTTTATAGAGACCTAGGGTTTCTATGTTGGTTGATTTAAGTGAACTTAATTAATCATCGTAACATTCGAAATCTTAAACATGCATCTAACATATGATTCATATATGTATAAGCATAATTATTATAGAAAACATAAATAAAATATGCATTTGGCAACTAGCATGACCCCTTGAGTCTTTAAGTCTTCAAGGGTCTTCGTTGCATCCTCTTGGCTTGTCTTCTTAGAAACGCCGTCTTCGAGACATCTCCACTAATCATGCAACTACTAGTAATTATGACTAGGACTAATCTAAATATTAAGGTACAAAAATACGCAACGGTACGCAGACCGTATTTAGATTTACAAAAATACATAATGGATCGCAATCCGAATTTACTATCCTAATCGGGCCCCACTAGTTGTCATTGTCACAGAACCTGTGATAGAATATTCATTCCATTCACCCATTCACTATATATGAATTGCCCATGCATTTTACAACGTAAAACAAGTAACAGTGCATAAAACGTTCAAACTAGTAACCAACTTAGGTGGTTAATCCAATTACAGCGCCTAATTAAAACTAGTCAAAGTTGTTAATTGATTATGTGATTAAAACGCAATAAAATTAGCTCTAGAAATTAACGAAGGTCCCACTAAATTCCGCATCCAACTTAATAAAAATTAATCCAATTAATTTAATGAAGCCGGTTTACCCAAATTTTGCCAATTTTTTTGCAAGTGCCAGCAAAAACCGAGGCCTAGCCTCATTTAAATTAAAACAAATAACTAAATCGGCAAAAACGCAAAACACATAGCCCAACGATGCCCAGGTGCCTAGCACCAACCCTCGAGGCTCGGTGTGCTAGGAACCAAGGCGCGATTGTTGCCCTCGCACACCCCTTGCTGTGCCAAGCACGTGGGAGTGGCTGACAGCATCGCTCGCGCGTTATGTTGGCCACATCAGCGTGCTTGCGCGCAAGCAAGTCTCGGCCTCAAAGGCCTTAGGTTGTGCGGGGTTGTGCTGGCCACTGCCGCACACCGCAGCACCCCACGCACCGCACCGAGCTCGCACCAAGCGTGCACGAAGCTCGCACACATCGCAGTAGCAGCGCACCATCAAAGCACCATCACGCACTCCTCGACAGCCACATGCGGGCTACGCAAGCAGCTTAGCTAGCTGAGGGAGTGCTTGGGAATTTTGTGCCTCGATTTGTGTGCTCTTACCTCGGGATTTTATTCTGTTTTTTGTGTGATATTAAAATTAATTCTAAATTAATTTTAGAACCAATATTGAGCAAAAATGAAAATAAAATAAGTCCAACTTAAATAAATTCAATTTTTAGTGCACAAACCAAAATTAAATTCAAGAACCATTCTTTAAATTATTTTTGGCTCAACTTGATGCTACAAAAATTGAGGGTTATTCTCATAATTAATTTAACCAAACATAAATTAATAATGAGATTTGACAAAATAAAAGGAGTTGGAAAAATAACCACAATCATCCAATGAAAAAATTTCCAACACTAACTTGTGTAATCTTGGAAAATTACATCTTCTAATATGAAGATTAATTAAATTTCAATCACAAGTTTTAAACTTTTAAGACTTTAATCAACTAAAAAATGATTAATTCCAAAAATTAGTTCAACATGAAATTTAGAAAGTAAAGTTCCAACCAAATAAACAATCAAAGATTGGATCTTTAACATTTTTAGGGAATTCAAAATTACAAATTCACCATAAACATTCACACTTGAAGCAATTAATTTGCAAAAATGTGAAATTGCAAGTTTATGTGAAAAATGAACTCACCAAATTAAGCACCAAATATGATTTCATAAACATGCTTAATAAGGGTTATTACTGCAGTAGATTAATGATGTAACCATACACATAATCTAATACTAACATGCCATAATTAATCAAGGTTTAAAAAAAATTTAAAATTTTTAGTTAAAAACGAAAAACCCCTCGAAAAACATGTTTTTGGGTGGATTTTGGCTTATGGAAATCTTTGTAAAGGGTCAAAATTGATTTAGGACATCGATTCCACCAAAAATTCACTATTGTTGGGTCGAAATCTAGGTTCGTTAGCCAAAATTAGTATAAATACGAGATTAAAACTAATTAAAACGAGCTTCTAATCTAGTTAGAAAGCAAAACCAGAAATTTAAATCCATTTAAATCTCCTTAATTAATTATTAGTTACAATAATTAAATGAGCGCGGCTTTGATACCACTGTTGGGTTTTGTAGTGTCCGACACTACGCGGAATGAAACCCTCCCAAAATACGCACACAAATTAAAGTAACTAAACATGCATATTAATTAATTAACAAGGAGAGAGAAAGAAGAAAAGACGATCGTACCCTTGATGTGTGCTTTGCTCTTTCTAAGAGCTTGTACTTGAAAGCGTAAAGCTCCGCAAATGCGCAAGCCGTCGACGACTCTCACCCTCGAGACCCGACCCAAAGGGTCCCGACCCCGAAGCTTAGTCGGGGCTAGACCAAAAGAACCTAGAGTATTAGAACTAAGGTATTCTCTTCTTGGAGATCCCTTAAAGTACACAACTCAAGTGTCCCTTCCCAATGCCAAATGATTGGTATTTATAGGGAAGGGAGCTCTTGAATTCCAATCTCCCATCAATGTGGGAGAGTTAGTAAAATGCATTTTATTCAATTTATTCTAATTCAAAAATCAAGTTGAAATGCAAGTGAATAAACAAACGACAAGTGTCAAGTGTTGAGCAAGAGGTTAGGTGAGGACCACAAGGGGGGGGACCATCCTCCCCTTGCTCCCTAATAAAACCCACACTCACATGCCTTCACACGCACAACAACACACGCAAGAGCAGCAGCAACACACACAAGCTGTGGCTCGCATGGGCGCAAGGCATGGCTTGCTGCCAGCCTTGCTGTGCGGCACACGCACATGTTGTGCTGCCATCGCTAGCTAGCTGCTACTTATGCTAGGCGCTGCTCAGCATGCAAGCACACACATCCCACAACACACGCACGCATAGCACGCTGCTGCTGCTGATGCGATGCTCGTGCTAGGCGCAACCAAGCTGCTGCTATGCTTGCGGCTGAGTGCGAGGCCCAGCACACTAGCACGCATGGCACGCCAGCTGCTAGCATGCGTGCGACCAGGTGCACCAGCCTAGTAAGCATGCTCGGCCAGCAAGCATAGCACAAACATGCATGCTTGGCTTGCGGCACATCCATGCGATGCGGTTGGTGCCCTATGCTAGCCTAGCCTTCGCATGGCTAGGCCAATGCAAAGCTACGGCTTAACTTAAATTTGTCGTTTGCTTGATTTCTCGTCTCGTCGAATTCTAAATTCGACTCGACTTGCGACGCTCGGTTTCGACGCTCCAAGCTCGATATCCGATGTCTTTGTTCGTAATACTCTAATGACTCATTTATCCTTCGAATTAATTCGTCGTTTCAGTTCGGTTACTCGATTGGGTGTGAACCAAAGGGTTCAGTCAAGATTAAGCTGTAATATTAATTATACATTAATATTACTGATCGAAGTGGCCTCCAACTAGGCATTCCGATCACTTAACCTCACTGAATAATTAGCTTTCTAATAATTTCGAACCCTCTATCGGAATAATACACTTGTTCGAAGGACACTATTCCTTTCAGATTTGGTTTGGGTTTCGGTTTTTAGGTGAGGGTTTATCTAGGTTCAGGTGACGGTGAGATCAATAGGGAATTTGGGGTTTTTGGGTCTGCAACTGGATGGGGTCGCCGGATGGATTTGTAGGTAGGAATGGGGGTGGGTTGTCGTCGTTGGCAAGATGGAGTTATGTGGGTCAAGCACGGTGGTGAAGGGGTTGGGGGTGGAGATGCGGGGTGGAGATGTAGGCCGGTGATGCGGTAAGCTAGGGTACCGACAATAGATTGGGCTACTGGCGGAAGGCATGGGTGGGATTTGGAGGGGGCTGCCGGCGGTGGAGGGGTTTGGTTTGCCGGTGGTTGGATTGGTGGCTGGGTAAGGGTTTGGGGTTTTTTATTTCTTCTTTTTTTATTTTTTCTTTTCTTTTAACCAATGCACTACTGACACGTGTACGTGGTAGGTCCCACTAACGATTTCATCCAAAAATCCGTTAAGTGGTGGTGAAATCCAAGTTTTGAGTTTTTTTGGTGGTGTTATAATAAAAGTTTTTTTTTTTTTTTTTTTTTTTTTTTTTTTTTTTGGTGTTATAAATCAAATCGTGAAATTTTTTTGGTGTTATTCTATAAAATTCCCTTAGTTTTATGTGTGCATTAAATATTCAACCAACTTAGACTAATTAGTTTGGAGCGAATTGTATATTGTCTGTATGTCTTTTGAGTTGCAATTAATGCATGCCACAATAAGAATAAAGTAGAGGCCAATACAGGCAGCATTGGGTTCATGACTCAATCCGTACCATCATCTCCAAATATCCAGTTATAGTTCCGAACCACTATGGAGTTAGTAATCTCGTGGATTATGAATGGGGTGTAACCTTCATAAATCAAATCTTTGTTGCCTTTCGATTTGTCCCTTTTCGTGGTTATCTTTAATGATTCATGAACGGTTTACAAGTTTCTTAAAAACTTGTTGGCGGCTCCCTACTTTTTTGTTCCTATCGTTATATGTCAATTCCAACTTCCTATGATTGCCAAGCATATTCACCTATGCTCAACATAGGCGTTCTTTGTGCGACGCTTACAAGTCTAGTACAAATAGTATAAAAATATTTAAGTAAGATAAAAAAGATAATCTCACAAACAATGGAACAATATCGGTGTGTCGTGATGCAAATCATTGACTTGAAAATGAAATTCCGGCGCAACCAAGGTGCTCAATTGTATTCGTCGGCACGTTCTCTAAGGTTAACACACCACTTAACATAAAGGCACTTTTGGACGGAAGGTTGGAGTCAAGTAACTTATGCCTAATAGAGAATGTGTTTAAGCTGTTGTGTTTGATGTATTTTTCAAGTGTAAAAATCAGGAAAAAAAAGGCTTCTTCTATTTATAGAGAAACATGAAAGTACATAGAAGAAGAATCTCAAACATCAAGGGAGGTGAATAATCAAAGTAATGGTGGTGATTAATCACCTTAAACGTCCTCTTAAATGGGGAGTTATAAGAGTTACTCAAGAGAATAACGGTGGTGACTAATCATCTTAAACATCCTCTTAAATGGGGGGTTATAAGAATTACTCAAGAAATTAAGTGTGGGAGGGTAACGCCTTGAATTCCCTTTCTTTATTCCAACAGGTCCAGCCCAAGTGGCAGCAAAATGAGTTTACTTTAGGTCCAATAATTTGGTCCATTTCAAGTCATTTTACTAAGTTTTGTAAGTCCTCCTTGAGGATTATTTTTGTGGCTTCTCTTGGAAGCTTTTGAGGGGATATCTTGTGGTAAACAGATGACCAAGTGTAGACACCTAAAAATGTCTCCCCAAAACCAAACCTGACGATGAACAACCTTTCACCGCCATTATTGTTTGGGTCGAGTATTTAATCTCGGGTGTGCTAAAAATTAAATCCAAAATCAATTCAATACAGTTTACAAATCATTCCACATTTCAAGCCAAGTATTTAGTCAAACCTTGTCCAATCCTCATTTTAGCCCAAACCATTTTTAATCCATTTCATTTATTTATTAATTGAGCCCAATTAATAAAATAATAAAATCCTAAACCTAAAAATGAGTTCGGAATGACAGAAACGACGCTTAATTATCACGTGCTTTATTTAAAAACAAGATAAAAATGAATTTTTAAGAAGTTTCCAGAAAAACAGTATGCTGTGCCACGGAAGGATTACCGCACCACGGCACTATGTACCGTGCCACGGTACATACTGCCATGCCACGGCAGGTATTTTCACCCATTTTTATCTTTTTTCACGAGTTTTTACTTCATAAATGATAAAATTGAGTATCGCGCTACGATACATGTAGCGTGCCACGGTTCATGTGTCGTGCCACGGTATTCAATACCGTGCCACGACGCACAATAACGTGGCATGGTGCACATTTCTTCTTTGGCGCCTCATTTCTAGGGTTCTGGACCTCATCCTTTATTTCCTCTCTATAGATACGAGGCTAATTTGCAGTCTCGGGGCACCAATTAAGATTCTCTCTTTCTTTATTATGCTCTACCCTAAATACTTTCCTTCCCTATTTCACAATTCATCTCATAAGCACTCCCCGGAGTCTGTACTTTACCTGAAGTTCTATACTTAAGTTAAGGCGTGAAAGGTAGAATTGTTTAAGGGTTTGGCCCCAAATCAACTCTACTTTCATTTAATTTAATTTCCATTTTATTATTTATTTTCCTTGAAGTTACTAACGTGTTTATTGTTTTATAGTTGCAAGCAAACGCAATCAAAGTAAGGAATCATGTTCCTTTTGTTCCTATTATATTTCTAACGACTTTTATTATGTTTTTCATGTATTAATTGTTAGATTTATTATGGTTATTGTTATTCTATTGTTTTATTGATCACCATATTGCATGTTTAATGAGAATATGTAATTGAATATAATGCCTAATAAGGTAATTTCACTACTACATTTTCAATCAAATACAACGCCCCAAAATGAGCTATTGCAACGCCCTATCCAAATGTCGTGGCAATAGATAGCCTATTGCAACGGTATTTTTATTGCCATTGCAATAGAGTAGGCTATTGCCACAGAGTTTAAACTAATGCTCTTAGAGGTAGAGCTATTGCCACGGCTCTAAAGAACCGTTGCAATAGCCTAGCTATTTTAACAAAAATAAAAGCTATTGCAACGGTGGTATTATATCAAATGAAAATTTTAGCTTAGATAAAGCGCGCATTGTTCCCTCTAATTTTTTCACCAAAATTTTGAACAAACACACGTCATGTATGTTTACCCCAATTTTCTCACCCAATCTTCTCACCCAATTTTCTCACCCATTTTCGTTCTCCACTCATTCTCACAGACTCACAGTAGATTTCTCAGCCAATTTCTCCATTTTCTCAATTTCCCCCAATTCTCCATTTTCTCAATTTCCCCCAATTCTCTATTTTCCCCATCATCTCACATTCTACTCCAGAAATTCACAGTACCTATTCTCAGAAAATCACGAAAAAAAAATCAGTCAAAAATTCGAAGAGGAAAAAGACGAAGGTGGTGGCTGATAGCGACAGTCAGGCGGTGGTGGCGGCAGTTAAGCGGTACAGACGATCCAATTTCGTTGTTGCATGTCCCTTCCTTGAGCTGATTGCTCGAAATTCTCTTCAAGGTAAACAACGAATTTCTAATTGCTATATCCATTTTTGTGAGCTGTGAATTATTTGTGTGAACTTTTTTTCCATGTTTCTCTCTTATGTATGTATATGTATGTAAATTTCGGTTTTTGACTATTTGTTTTTGATAATTGGAGGCCGATATTTTTTTCCATTTCTCTAATTCAATGTCAAATTAGGGTTTTTTTTATTTGTTGAATTTGATTTATCAGGAGAGTGATTTGCATACCAAAAGAACTGGCCACACTGAATTTTCAGATAAGAATTTTGAATCCGTTAAACCTATTATTCTAGAATCACCGTCTTCTACTGCTCCTATGGACATTGATTCTTAAGGTTGGTATTCCACTTTTTCTATAAATTTATATACTTTTCAACTCTTTTTCAAAACCATGATTATACATGTCAATTTTGGGTTTGTATCTCGTAGAAATGTTTGTCCCTGAGGTTGATAAAGCCCTACATCAGGAACTTGAAGGAATGGGATTCTCAACTACACGGACTACTATCATATAATGTGGCTCTTATGTTCATGTAATTCCAGTCTTGAGGGTGCTGTCAACTAGATAGTTAAACACGAGAACGATGCTGATTATGGAATGCTGTAATTGATCTGATATCCATCTGTTCTTGTCAAACATTTAGGTATATAGTATAGACTATGGAATGATCATTGGACATTGGTTGAACATATTTGCTGATTCAAATTTATAATCGATGTATTTATATGTTTGCATATATTAGACAGATGAATTTAGAATAAAGCAGAGTAATGATAAGTGGCATTTATGCCACTATTTAGATCCTCTAATTGCGGTATTTTTCTACGTTTGTCCCTTGTTTGTACCTCTTTTGCTCCGTTTCTCCCTTTATTATGTTTTTGTGCTTTTCCTCGTGTTTTGTAGGCTTTTGGAGTTGATTTTAATAGAATGAAGAGCTTGGAGAATTGGAGTTCATTTGAAGAGCTACAAAGGAAGTTAAGGAGCAAGCAAGCAAGGCCATACGGACAGCGCGGGTCGTGCTTTCAGAATGGCGCGGGCGCGCCAAACCAAGCGCGGGCGTGCCTAACATTGGGGTTGAAAATATTGAAGGAGGCAGAATGTAGGCGCGATTTGGGCGCGGCTTAGGCGCGGGCGCGCCTAAGATAGGCGCGGGCGCTCCTAAGATAGGCGCGGGCGCTCAAGGGCCTGAACTCCAAAGCTAACCTTTGTTCACTCTTTTAGCCATAACTTTTTATCTACAAATTGGATTGAGGTGATTCAAGTTGCATTGGAAACTAGACTTAAAGAGCTTTCCAACGGTCGGTTGCACGCCCATATAAGACTCCTAGAACAGAAGTTATGGCCGTTTAAAAATGAATGTCGCTGTCAGGCCAATCCCAGTGCGCGGGCGCGCAGGCAAATATCGCGGGCGCGCACGAGCAGCTACGGGTCTTTTAAACGCTTCTTCCTCTCCTCTTTTTATAAGTTTGGATGGTGGGTTTCTTTGGGGTTTTCTCTCTCCTCTTTGAGGGGTTAAACCCTAACATCTCTCCATCAATCTTCACATAAATTAGGCTTAGATTTAGTTTTAATCTTTGTTTTTATACTTTGCAATGTAGATTAAGAGTAATTTAGGGTATTTTAGAGAGAGAAAGTGAAGAGCTTCAATGGTGGATTGAAGAAGATGAAGATGCAAAGTGACATTGTTTTGGATTCCTTTTCAATACTTCAATGAGCATTCTAAACTCTATCTCATTTATTGTTCTTTCTTAATTTCTTGCTTGATTAGAGTAGTTGTTTAGTTTAATTGCTTCTCTTTGTTCTTCTTGTTGGGTTTTGTGTTAGTTGTTCATGATTAGTGAGTAATTCCCTTTACTAAGGGATTGGTGATAGCATGTGGTGAATCTTGAATGTATTAGGCTGGACAAATGTTGGTTATATGTGATTAAATATACCTTGTAACCATGTTTTACTAATTACTCCATGTGAATGGCCAATCATGTGTTGTAATTGGGTGGATTGAACTAAGTTATGACGATAGTGTAACTTAGGGATATCCATTAGGTGATCGATTCTATGCAAAAACCTTAACTTTCACAGCTTATGACGATAGTATGAGCATGTGTTAAGTTGGGAAAGCCTTTGACCCCGATAGGTGGTTAGATGGTATTGTTGGTATTGCCTTATATGAGATATTTGGTTTGCATGTAAACTCATTTCCATTGCCTAACTTTATTGAAGATCATTGTCATGTTTGACCCTCTCCCTTGGTGTTAGTTTAACTTAATATAAATCTCATTTTTGTTTATTGTTCTATCCATCCTATCTCTTTGACCTAGCTTAATTGGTGGTGGTGTTGATAGTGTTTATGCCGTCTCCGTGGTTCGACCCTCTACTTACCACTAAACTTGTTTAGTGTAGGTGTAGGTTTATAAATATTGTTTGGTTGAGGGTAGTTAGTCCAACGACCTAATTATCCTTCACCAAAATGGCGCCGTTGCCGGGGACGGCTTCCATTATTGTTGTATTACCTTATTAAGTCTAGGTCTTTGCGAATATTTTCTTTTCTTTTTGTTTATTTTTTGTTTAAAAAAGGGAAAAAAAAGGGGAAATTCCAAAAATATTTGAGCTTTCTTATTTGGTTGCTATTTGTTTTGCCTCATTGAGTCATGGATCAATTTGTCCAAAATGAAATGTCATGTCCTTCTTTGCCTCAATTTGAATATGAGCCCTTTTGGGTATACTTTAATAGGTTTGAAGACTTCTCTAATTACCTTGGTTGTACTTTAAGGGAGTCTTGTGAGATAATTTATTGGGGTTTGAATGAGTACACTAGGGGGGTGGTTGAAAACAAATTTAATGGTGAATTTCGAGCCACATCTTCGGATGAGGCTTGGGATTTCTATTTGTGGTTTGCTCGGGATAGCAATGAGCAAGATAATTATGATAATTGTCGTGATTTTTCTAACTCTTGCATAAACTCTAATGATGATTCTTATGTTCCCCATGATGATCCCTTGATGCATGATGGCAACCCTTCCCTTTTGTATGCTAATTGTAATGAGATGCATCCCAATGTTGATAATGTTCATGATATTTTTCAATGTTCATCAATTATGTGCATGAATTCCAATGATGCTTCACACACCCAAAATTCTCAAATGCATAATTCTTCATCTTCCTTTCCTTTTTCATACACGATTCCTAATGAGTTCCCCTATGTGTCTAATGAGCCTTTTTGTGAGGGTAATTCAGTGGGGAGATCGAAGGAAGAAGAGTGTATGGAGATGCTTAAGGAGTTTATGAGAAAACAAGATGAAGAGAGGAATGAAAGGGAAGCTTGGATTAAAATGATGGAAAGTAAAATTTCCCAACTAGCCTCATCCCAAGAGGATGCCTTTCCTTCTTCTCCCTCCTCCCATTTGAGTGAGCCTAAGGGTAATCAAGAGAGTGAGACAACTCATTTGGAATTTGAGAATGTGATTGAGGATGATGATTTTGAAAGTGATGGAGGGAGTATGGATGGTGAGATTTTTCATGAATTTGTGAATACCAACCCCTCCACCCAATTTGAGCCTCAAAACTCTTCGCAACCCATTGACGATACAAAATTGATGCAATTAAACATTGATTTGAGGTTGCTTAGAGAAAAGTTTGGTTTAGGTGATGATGAGATACCGATGTTCATTCATGGTGACTTAGGGAATGTTAACAATGATGATCATGCTCTTGTTGAGAGTGAAATATCCCAATTGGTGATTGAGAATACATCGAAAATCTTTGAGGGTATTGAAGATGAGTTGGAAGAGAAAGCTTGTGATTCAATGCTAGGTGGTGTAATTGAGGTGGTGAGTGCGATCTCAATTCAAACCCCTTCAACTTACATCCCTTTTACAAGGAAGTTTAGCAATATTCCTTCTTTTCCCATCTCACTACCATATTTTCTCAAAAATAAACCAATTGAGGAGCCCCTTGCCTCTCTATACCACCATGGCCTTACTTTTGATTTCAATGATGAGCTTTCACCTTCCAAAATGCAACTAAATGAGTTTGTTCCCTCTTTTTCTTTTTCTTATTTTAATTTTTCTTTTGATTTTTCTTTTAATTCTTTTTATTTTTCTTTTCCCCCTCCCCTCAAGCATAGAGTTTCTTTCAACTTTGTGCTTGCTTGTCATATGAGCATCACTTATGCTCTTTTTCATGAAATATTTTCCGATGCATATGACAAGCTTTTGCGTTCTTTGTCCGGTTATTTACTAATAAGGTCAATCTTGGACCTTAAACAAGACTTTCTCGGGAAGTAACCCGTGTTTATATTGCTTTTAATTTTCTTTTATATCTTTTAATTTTGTTTTCCTCTTGTTTATCTTTGTATATAGGTACTTGATGTCTATACTTTTGCGCATGACCTTTGACCGAGAACCATAAGAAGTAGAAAACCAAGGAATATTTGTAAATGGAAGTTGAAGCATCAAAGAAGAGCAATTTAATGGAAATGAGGAAAATGACTTAATTTGCGGGTTTCTACACCCACCTAACATTTTGGTTCACTCTTTCCATCTCCTCTCTTTTGTTGCTTTACCCTTTTATTTTCATATGGTTTGAAAGATAAATGTTTGTGGTTTTGTTGTTTCCTTCTTCCCTTTCTTGGTCTCTTGATTGCTTGATTTACCCCCCATACATACCAAGGTTTATTTTTGACTTTGGTTATTCTATATTTGGATGGCCATGAGTGCCTTATTGACTTGACTTTTGGTATGCATGGCTTTGTCGTTGATCATGCTCTCTTCTAGCGCAATTTGTATATACATTCTCAAGTTGTTCTCGTTTTGTGAATATTTGTTTGTATAGCGTCTTTTCCTTTGAAAACAAGGCAAGTTTGCATATGTGTTTTGATCCGTTCTTGTTTTGGTCTTACTACTTTGAACTTGTGTCCTTGAATGTTTTCCTT
Organism: Chenopodium quinoa; assembly: GCF_001683475.1. Classification (NCBI taxonomy): domain Eukaryota; kingdom Viridiplantae; phylum Streptophyta; class Magnoliopsida; order Caryophyllales; family Amaranthaceae; genus Chenopodium; species Chenopodium quinoa. Next base: position 747,993 of record NW_018745403.1, read on the forward strand.
CCTAATTGGTAATGGTATGCACGGTTTGAGAGTGTTTTGGGTTGAGTTAAACATATTTTAATGCTAAGGTAGCGGTTTTAAGAACTTTGGGATACTTGTAGCCTTAATCCATGGTTGTGGTAAGACGGTGTCGCTCTCCATAGTGGATATGAACCCCTTAGGTCGGTAATTGCTATACAAATCCCGTGTGAGGTTTATTTGTTCTAGCCTTCATCAACTTTGTTGAGTGGCATATTTGGATCCTTGGTTATGCATTTTTCAATCCAGAGTTTGACTTCTATCTACCCGAGATCGTGACCGAACCCTTTAAGGGAGGAAATAGGCATTTTTCATTTTCTTATCCTTCTTTTTGTTTTGTTACAAAATTGGTTTTCTTTTAAATTTGCCCCTCTTGCTAACCCTTTGAGCCTATTTCCCTTTCTTGATTTTGAGCCACATTACGAACCGAATGACCTTTTGTTCCCCTAAACCTTTTGTTTATGTGAAGCATGTTGGTTTGAGAATTGTTTTGTGTTGATTTTGAACGCAAATGAGAAAGTTGTAGTTCTTTGGTCAAGCAAGTGAGTAAACTGTGATTCTATTCAGTGAAATAAGAGCAAATGCTTATGAAAAGCCGTCCTTACTCAAATAAGGTAAGGACCAAAAAAAAAAAAAAAAAAAAAAAAAAACCTTCATATCCCTCGTGTTAAAAAAAAAAAAAAAAAAAAAAAAAAAAAAAAAAAAAAAAAAAAACCTTCATATCCCTCGTGTTAAAAAAAAAAAAAAAAAAAAAAAAAAAAAAAAAAAAACCTTCATATCCCTCGTGTTTGAGCATTGAGGACAATGCTCCGTTCAAGTGTGGGGGAGTCCTGTTTCTTAGTCTTGTAAGTGTGTGTTTATTGAATAAGTGTGGGGGAATACCACCAAATTTTTAAAATTTTCAAAATTTTTCCCACCTTACACCCCAAGCATACCCTTACAACCAATAAAAGACCTTTAGATCCTATATAGTTTAGTCTTTATCGATGGAGGAAGATAGTTGTCAAGCTTTTAGAGAGACAGTGCATAGCCAAGACGTAGGGATAACCTTCTCATCGTTTTCATTTCTTTATCTTTTTCCGGTTCCTTCGAGGAACCATGAGAAGCCCACCTAATGGTTGACTTGAAGCTAGTGGAGAGAACGCGGCTAGCTAGTTTGGGATGAAAGGTGAATTGTACGGCTCTTAGTTCTCTATGCTTAGCTTAGTCTATGTTTCTTTCAACCCTAAACATCTTGGAACGTGCATACCCTTATTTGTTTAGAAAGTTGTGCATTCATTGGTGCTTGTTTCGTTCCAAAAAGTCCACCAAGAACGTCTTGTTTTTGTGTTTATTTTATTTGTCTATGCATTGCCTTGTTTGTGTTGCTTTATGTGTAGAGTTATGGGTTAAACTCTTTGGAAACCCTTACGAGAGCACACTCGTCCTCAAAGGCGACTTTGAGGTTTAAATGGCTTGTTGTTTACGCTAAAAACAACCGTGATTCCTACGAAAGTGAGTTAGTGTATATTCTTTTTCACCCCTCTCCTTTTAGTGTTATTAGATCCTTTTTCTTTCTTTTTGTTTCTGCTTTTGTTCTTGCTTGAGGACAAGCAAGAGGCAAGTGTGGGGGAATTTGATAAGTGGCATTTATGCCACTATTTAGATCCTCTAATTGCGGTATTTTTCTACGTTTGTCCCTTGTTTGTACCCCTTTTGCTCCGTTTCTCCCTTTATTATGTTTTTGTGCTTTTCCTCGTGTTTTGTAGGCTTTTGGAGTTGATTTTAATAGAATGAAGAGCTTGGAGAATTGGAGTTCATTTGAAGAGCTACAAAGGAAGTTAAGGAGCAAGCAAGCAAGGCCATACGGACAGCGCGGGTCGTGCTTTCAGAATGGCGCGGGCGCGCCAAACCAAGCGCGGGCGTGCCTAACATTGGGGTTGAAAATATTGAAGGAGGCAGAATGTAGGCGCGATTTGGGCGCGGCTTAGGCGCGGGCGCGCCTAAGATAGGCGCGGGCGCTCCTAAGATAGGCGCGGGCGCTCAAGGGCCTGAACTCCAAAGCTAACCTTTGTTCACTCTTTTAGCCATAACTTTTTATCTACAAATTGGATTGAGGTGAATCAAGTTGCATTGGAAACTAGACTTAAAGAGCTTTCCAACGGTCGGTTGCACGCCCATAGAAGACTCCTAGAACAGAAGTTATGGCCGTTTGAAAATGAATGTCGCTGTCAGGCCAATCCCAGTGCGCGGGCGCGCAGGCAAATATCGCGGGCGCGCACGAGCAGCTACGGGTCTTTTAAAGGCTTCTTCCTCTCCTCTTTTTATAAGTTTGGATGGTGGGTTTCTTTGGGGTTTTCTCTCTCCTCTTTGAGGGGTTAAACCCTAACATCTCTCCATCAATCTTCACATAAATTAGGCTTAGATTTAGTTTTAATCTTTGTTTTTATACTTTGCAATGTAGATTAAGAGTAATTTAGGGTATTTTAGAGAGAGAAAGTGAAGAGCTTCAATGGTGGATTGAAGAAGATGAAGATGCAAAGTGACATTGTTTTGGATTCCTTTTCAATACTTCAATGAGCATTCTAAACTCTATCTCATTTATTGTTCTTTCTTAATTTCTTGCTTGATTAGAGTAGTTGTTTAGTTTAATTGCTTCTCTTTGTTCTTCTTGTTGGGTTTTGTGTTAGTTGTTCATGATTAGTGAGTAATTCCCTTTACTAAGGGATTGGTGATAGCATGTGGTGAATCTTGAATGTATTAGGCTGGACAAATGTTGGTTATATGTGATTAAATATACCTTGTAACCATGTTTTACTAATTACTCCATGTGAATGGCCAATCATGTGTTGTAATTGGGTGGATTGAACTAAGTTATGACGATAGTGTAACTTAGGGATATCCATTAGGTGATCGATTCTATGCAAAAACCTTAACTTTCACAGCTTATGACGATAGTATGAGCATGTGTTAAGTTGGGAAAGCCTTTGACCCCGATAGGTGGTTAGATGGTATTGTTGGTATTGCCTTATATGAGATATTTGGTTTGCATGTAAACTCATTTCCATTGCCTAACTTTATTGAAGATCATTGTCATGTTTGACCCTCTCCCTTGGTGTTAGTTTAACTTAATATAAATCTCATTTTTGTTTATTGTTCTATCCATCCTATCTCTTTGACCTAGCTTAATTGGTGGTGGTGTTGATAGTGTTTATGCCGTCTCCGTGGTTCGACCCTCTACTTACCACTAAACTTGTTTAGTGTAGGTGTAGGTTTATAAATATTGTTTGGTTGAGGGTAGTTAGTCCAACGACCTAATTATCCTTCACCAAGTAAATATACTGAAGCTTTGCTTGGTTTGAATGGGTTTGGAGGAAATGATTTTGGATTTTGGAAGGAGTTTGACTTCGCTAGTTTGGATAGGAAAATATAGCTTCTTTATTCTTTAATACCTTAGGCCTAGTAATTTCTGTTCCTCAGTATGTATTTGGCTTTGATTTTTCTTGTTTCATTCTTGGTATTTGATTGTATTTAATGGCATTATTTTTGTTAAAGAGGTCTATTGACTAAGAAGATTTTGCAGTCTTTATATGGCATGTAATGGTTCAGAACTTGGGTAACATTATCAGAGCAATTAAAGTCTTAGAAAGGTTGTTCAATATTATAACAAGGAGATATTGGCCTAAGAAGTCCACTTACTTCTGTTACATTTTCCTACTCATCTATCATCATCATATTAGAGTAGTGGGATGGTCTTTAGATGCTAATAGTTTGACTGACAAAACTGAGTGGCTCTCGCTCTTATTAGCAGTATCAGGTGGTGGATTGGTTAATTTCAAATTTGTTGTAATATGTATATCAGTATTCACTATGTTTCTAAACCAGAGAGAGAAGAGTTCTCTGTAAAATTTGTGTGTTTTATGAGGATGTAGTAATAGAAGTGTGTAAACTAAGCTTTAAGAGGCTTATACATACAATATTACATTTGGTTGTACGATATGTTCAATTGTAACTTGGAAGCATTTAAGAAATCTTGGCCCTTTCTGGTTTTGGTTGCTTGCATGCTTATAGGCATTTTTACTTGAACTCGGGTACATGTGTCCATTGCGAGTTTATGTCCCAAGTGTTAAGACTCAAATTTCTGATGATTAATTTCTGACTAACATTGCTTATATGTGCTATTGTGCTTATCTTGTTGAATTCCTGTTGCATTGTAGACTAGGATATTCATGATTTTGGTCTAAAATGACGTGGTAAGTGTATCTGTACTAGTCTTATGGTGTGAATGAAGAGTCTGAGCAACTTAGCTTGGCTTATATGTGTTCTTCTAGAGGGTGTTCCTTCTGTAACTTGCTGGCGAAGTCGACCTTATCCCAGATGATTCTGGATAGGGACAGTCTAGCCAGTATTCCACTGGAAAAGTTGTAGATGAAACTCTTTGTAAGGACCAATGATAAAAAAAAAGTATTCTATGCCCATTTTCAATAGTGTAAACAGAAGCTGTGACACTTTTCCTTCCATCATCTCCATTACCACAATTCTCATATAAACTTGTAATGCATTGAATTCCTTATTATTATTAGAGTCTTGGATTATTATTTTGCAGTTTTTTTGTGTTAGAAAACTCGAAATGGCATCTAGAAGAATTGTAAAGGAGCTTAAGGAACTGGAAAGAGATCCACCTAGTTCTTGCAGTGCAGGTAATCCAAAATATGAGATTTGCAATTCTAATTTGTCTAACTAGTCCTTATTCATTAATCTTTTTCGTCGCTTCTAATCTCACTAGCTGGTGACAAATATAGGTCCAATTGCACAAGATATGTTCCATTGGCAAGCAACAATTTATGGTCCAAACGAGAGTCCTTATGCAGGAGGTGTTTTCCTTGTGAACATCCATTTTCCACCTGATTATCCCTTTAAGCCTCCTAAGGTATATCATTATTTCATTTCATATTTCTCGAATTTAAGTAGAGTATTAAATTTCATTTCTGTTGTACAATAATAGTTATTGTAAAAACGAGCTTAAAATCATAAAATTTATCTGTAGGTGGCCTTTAAGACGAAGGTATTCCATCCAAATATTAATAGCAATGGGAGTATTTTCCTTGATATACTTAAGGAGCAATGGAGCCTTGCACTCACCATATCCAAGGTCATCATCCCTGTTTTTTTCTAACAAATTACATATGCATGAAATATAACTTATACCCTGAACCTACTGTTGAAAGGTTGCTGCTGTTGATGTCTTTTTCTGATGCCCATTATTGCTTTATTGCTTTTGTTATTTTTTATTTATATGGTTGATGCTTTAGTTGTTTGCTGATGCTTTTCATTGTTGTATGTTTTTGTTGCTGAGTTCATGCTTTTTATAGCCTGCTACATCTCTAAATTATCAATCAATGAGGACATGATTCTTGAGTTAGATTCTTGAGTTACTACTCGTACTTTCTGTGTTCTTCATACTACTTGAAATCGTACTACATGGAATAGCTGTTCTCATCATCTCTAGAGAGTCTTTAGCTGAACTAGAACTTTCTGTGTTCATCATATTCAAACACTCTTTGAGTTATGTCACTATTTGAGTCATTGTTGGCCTATCTGCAATTTCTAGCTGAATACATCTCACTACTAGTTCTACTGCTTTCCACACAGTGAGATAGTTGTCATCTACATGCGTACCGTGTCTCAGGTTCTGGTCTAGTATGCTGGCTATATCCCCTCTTTCAAGCACACTCCTAACCCATTGACCCAAGTTCATGACTCTGTTTACTATTGTTGTTTTCCCTGTGATTAGCTCCAACAGGACAACCCCAAAGCTGTAAACATCGCCTTTTTCATGCACTTGTCCTGTTAAATTATACCTGTAATAATCATTGTGGCATAAAAGTTTTACTTTGGTAAAAGAGTGTTAGAATATGTGAGATAGTCATGTATGAATGACAGAAATGGCTCACTTACTGAGGATCAAGATAGCCTAGTGTTCCAACAACCCTTGTTTGTAAATTTGAAACATATTCAGCTGAGAAGATTTTGGAAAACCCAAAATCAGCTACCTTTGCTCGAAATTCTTTGTTTAGAAGAATGTTAGCGGGTTTCACATCTCTATGAACTATAGGAGGGCTGCAACCATGATGCAAGTAATCCAGTCCTATATATAGAGTTACACAACAAATTTTAATATATTGAGTGATCTGATAAAAAAATCTGATTTAGAAGCAGACACGAATGTTATGTTATATCTCTCACCCTGAGCTGTGTCGATTGCTATCTCAACTCTCTTTCTCCAGCTTATGGAGTCAGAATATTCTGTTCATAAACCACCCAAAAATCAAATTGATTGTTGTTGAAAGTAAAAAAAAAAGAAACATTTGGTTCAATTAATAAGTGCAACAGCTAGGAAAAAATAAAGGACTATAGAAGTTTTAGGATGCAAGGTCCTACCTGAGAGAAGAGCTTTCAAGTCTCCCATGGCCATGAACTCGTAAATAAGTGCCAAGTTGGTTCCTTCTTCACAGTATCCAACGAGAGAAACCAAATTCTTGTGAGAAATTCGACCAACACTTCAATCTGTGCCAAAACATTTCTTAAGGCTTTAGCTCTCATATCATACAGCATAAATGATATCAAGAGAGCATGATTCTCTATTTGGTTGCCTAATTACGAACCTTAAATTGCTTAGGGGCCTCGGTCTTTGAGAACACCTTGACTGCAACTTCTTTGCTGCCATCTTTTAAACAACCATCATCTGTGCCTTTTGAACTTTTCTCATGTTGATTGTGGCCTTGGTCTATTATAATTTATAATTTAGTTCAATTATATTTCTATTAGTTTTTCAAATTTTATGTGTAGGTGCATGGGGAACTAAATGGAGCTGAAGTATAGTGACTAGTCATCTAACAAATGGTGCATATATGTTGGCGACTCTTATTCAAGTTTCGACTTTGTGAAGATTTGGAAATTCCAGCTTATATATATATATATGTTGACAATTTGTATTTTAGACGATTAAATTAATTATATAACTTTTATTTTTTATTAGTAGGGTATGTCATACCTAAACAAGCAAGTAATATTTTGTAATGTACGTATTTCGCATTATAATTATTATATATAAATGATACTGTTTTTCTGTTAGTATATTTAGATTTGTACGGACTAATTATACATATATTATATTACCATTTCATCCCAACAAAAAAAAAAAACCAATGATCAATCCGTTGCAGTAGATACGTACTCCTATCATTGTATTAATTATCTTCATCCGTTGCAATAGGTTCAATTTCATCATAATTATTAGTCAGTACTCTATTGCCACGAATAAGTTATGCCGTTGCAACAGGTATTGGTCTATTGCCACGGATCATTGGTGCCGTGGCATTAGGTGTCATATGTCGTTGCATGAGACCTACTGCAACGCCAACAGATGCCACGGTACATGGCCGTTGCATTAGGCCTAATGCCACGGATTTTGACGCCTAATGCAACGGATTTGGGGGTTGCAATAGATAAAAAATGTAGTAGTGTTTGGACGACTGATTAGGATCCTTTTTAATCTTATTGTTAATTGAAGTGATCACAATATTTAGAATTAATTGTGCATTAATATTCAACCAATTTAGCTAATATTAGTTTGGAGCAAAATTGAATCTTTGTATTGTGTGCCTTTGAGATCGTAGGAATACTTTTCACAATAAGAATCGAGTAGAGACCAATATGGGCGAATGTAACTCCATGCGTACCATCATCCCTGATCCTCCTTTCGTGGTTCTGAACCATATGGAGTTAGTAATCTCATGGATTATCAATGGGCTGGGTGTAATCTTCACGGGTCAATTGTTGTTGCCTATCTTTGTCCCTTATTTGTGGTTGCCTTAAATGATCCGTGAACGGTTTACAAGTTGCTTAAAAACTTGTTGGCGGCTCCCTAATCGTATAATGTTAATTCCTACTTCCTATGATTGCTAAGCATATTCACAACATGCTTAAGTAGGAACACTCTTCAAATGATGCCTACACCAACTAAGCAGTTAAGAGATGAGCATTCACACGCACAAAATAGAGAGAGTGAGGGTTCTTTACAAGAGCTTCCAACTTCGGATTTTTCTGGGTAGCCTTTACAAATTTGGTCATTTCTAGAGATTCCACCGTTGGATCGTGCTCAAATTTTGACATCTTATTTTTGACATCAAGGGTTTCATTTTGGACGACTGGACTGTTGGTTTGAGCTCTAGTTTGGTTAGAATCGTCTCTGGACAAAAGTGCTTTTTTTGGGTGAATTCTACTCTTTTCACTCTTTAATTTCAAACTCTTATTGTTTTTGTTGTTGGTGGGTTGTGAATCATTTGTAAACTAATTTAGGATTCTTTTTCCATTAATTTATCAATAAGAGAAGCTAGGGTGGACTCCTTAAACGGTCCCGTTGTTTTTATCCTTCACATTGAAGGGTTTTCCATGTATAATCTTTGTGTGTTGATTATTATTATTGTTTTGTCCTCATATTTTTGGTGTTATTGTTGTTTTGCTACTACTCTATTGCTAATTTAGCTGTGCTATTTTGGTTGGATGAGAATTTGGTTTGATTAGATTGATTTTGGGTTGATTGTCTTGTGTATGACATAGTACAGTGGGTGTCGTAGTGACCCCCCTTCCAATCCCTATATAAAATACAATAAAATAGTATACTATTGTTGAAAATAAGTAATTATAATTTATCTTACATCACTCGCTACCTCTGAAATGCTAGTTAATCTGCCGTTCGAGAAAAATTACGTCTACCGCTAACCGCTACTTTAACCGCTACCTTACAAATTACTTTTGTGTTTTCCAATTACTATTTTGACTGCTCCCTAAAATACTATTGCCAAATAAATATGAGGCTATTGAAGCATACAACTTTTGAATTATGTTTTGTTGTAGATGTGATCAAAATAAGCTCCGCTCAAACTAGTTGGTCGGGTGTTGAGTTGTTATTGAGCAGGGTGTAGCTTGAATCTTAAGCCAAATTTTTTATTCAATGTTCGGTGTGATTTCATGAATTTTAAGCTAAGGCTTAACTTACGGACATTTTGTTCAATGTTCATTATTTTTGTTTTGTGAGTCTAGTTGGACTAGGAACTCTAGTGTCTAGTCCTTATAGACCAATATGATTTAACCTATGATCACCTCTAATACCTTAACATATTTTGTTGGCTAGGTCATTAAACTTCCTTTATTAGTGACTGCAATTAAGCATTCTTTTCTCTCTCCATCTTATTTATGGTCGTTTATTATATCCATATATCGATTTTAAAAAAATCATTTACGTTTTAATCTTTTTTATTTTATTTTATTTTTTTTGAAAGATACGTTTTAATCTTTTGCACTTCAAGATTTTTGCCATTACAGTTGCAGTAAAATCTTTGTCAAAACTCAATTGTTAAATTAATAAACAAACTTTTGAACAATAATCTTAACTTCTTTCAATAAATGGGTCAAACTTGAAGAACTTCACATTTGATTAATTAGTGTCCATCATTTTATGAATAACTAGTTTAAGTTCATTTGTAGGTATGTTCATGTTCGATACATAATAATTGGTTACAACTAGTTCAAACTTGAAAATTCTAATGTGTGAGACATGCAAAAAAACTTTCTTAACATATTTGTACATCTTTTACAACAAACTAAAGCCTATAGCTATTTTAACATGTCACATGTATGCAGGGATTTCATGCAAGGGAATCAAGTGAAGAGTATTTAGTGTCTAACAATCAAACACCAAGTGGCGCAGGCTCATCTTCTGGCGTACCAAGCTAGATTGGTGCATGGTGGAACTGATATCTTATGGAACTTGGCAAGCAACCCCTTCCCTAGTAACTCTGGTGTTTTACTCCCTGCGGGGAATCGTGTTGAAAAACTTACTTATTGATGAACATATGTCTTTTGTGTTTCACTCTAATGGGTTGTTACCTCCTATCACTAATGTTTGTAATAACTCTAATTTAGCCTCCTTTGGGCAAACTTAATTTAGCTTTTTTACCTCTTTTCAACCAAAAAAAATAAAATAAAATAAAAAAATAATAAATAAAAAAAAATTTAAATAAAACTTATAGCTATTAACTACAAAGTACTTTTTTTTTTTAATCAGGAAAAGCTATAAAGTACTTCATCAAAGGTAAGCATGAACTTTGGGCATGACTTTAGTATTAGAAATATTGAGATAAACTTGAACCAACATAATGAATCTATGAAAACTTTAGTTCATTATTAATACTAATAAAGAAAAAAAAAAAAAAGGTAACTTAAAACCCATTTATAAATTCAAGCTCCAATTAAGATCCTTCAAGTAAGAGCGCAAATCTATATCTATACTTTCTATATTAAAAAGCGTTTCTAAAACAAAATATGTGCCACATGTCATCTTTTTTAAGCACTATAAGCATGACGTGTCAGCAGTATGAGCCACGCGTCATATCTTTAAACACTACAAATATGACATGTCACCTCCAAAACATGTATTAGATTTGACAACTAAAACATGCATATGCCTAGACTTGAAACAACAAGTATTTAGTTACAAGTCTTACCATCTTAACTATTCATTTAATTTGCTTTTCTATCTAACAAAATTATAACTAACTTAGATAATGTTGACCCTCTTAGTATTTTGATGATTGACATAACAAAACAAATTTCGACTAATGTTGTGTGTTAAGTCTTGGTAGAACAAAAAGATTCAGGTACAAACAACATGTTCCGGAGTAGGAGCAAAGGGATTGGAAGTCTTGATGATGAATATGCAAGCTTTCAAGAAAAAGAGCAAATTCCAGTCTTAGATTCTCTGTAAGCACTAGAGTATTAATGTGTAGTGGAACTCAGTAAAGAACCTTGTGTTTCTTAAGGAACTTAATTTTTTAATCAGAAAGTATTTTAAACGTAAGATTTAAATCAGTTTTATTCCTTGATTAAAGGATATTATAAAATAAGTTTTTGAGATAATATATTTTCTGTAAATAAATAAAAGATAAATAATTGTTTAATTAAAAGATAAGTTTGTTATTTTTAAATTAAATAATTATTTAAAGTTTTATCTTTGTAAATAAATATCTTTTTAAATAAATATCTTTTTAGTAAATATCTTTAACTGATTTTTGACCAAGTAAAATTGGTTGCCTAATGTTAAGGAATCACGTTGATGGCTTGAGAGAAAAGTCAGGGAGATCTTACTGCCCACTCCCTACCCAACGTTCAAAAACTTCCTAGTTGAAGTAAACGTGGAACATGGGAAGAGTGGGGAACAAGGTTGAGACTTTCCTTCTCTCTATAAAAAGCAAGCAACGAATCTGATTTAAGAGTGCAAAAATATTGAGTTTTCTGAGCCTTAAGTTTCTAAAGTATTTACTGTCTTAGAGCTGAGTTCCTTCCTGCCTTAATCTTCTCTAGTGCATTAGGAAAGTCTGTAATTACTTTTGTAATTGGGATTGGGGTTTGTGAGAGTTGTAATTGAGAGACTTGAGTGAGTCTATCACAAAGTTGTAAGTGATTCAGAGTCGAATCACGTCTGAATCACTTAGAGAATTAAGCTGCGGTTAAGGGACCGTAGTTGGGATACTTGAGTTCCTAGAGGAACTTAAGTACAGGCTGAATATTCACAGTTTTAAATGAGTTTTTGCATAGTGAAATAATTCGAAAAGCCTATTTCGTGTGTTCTCTCTTTTCATACTTTGTTTAATTCCACATAAAGTTCATAAATTTTTATAGTATACAATTCACCCCCCTCTTGTAATAGACATCATTCTAACAGATAAGATCATTAGTCTTTAATTGTACTATTTGTTTTCATTATGTAGTGACATTAGACGATTTAACAACTTAATTTTGAAGTTTAATTTGAAAAACTCTGGATTGTTTTTTTATTTGATGAAAATTATAATTTTACTTTTCTCTATTTAAATAGTCAATAGTTGTTAATTATCTTTAAATCATAACATATCAAGTATTGATTATGGTTCTCCTACTACAATTTTTTTTTCAAGTCATGAAATTTCAATATCATTATCAAAACACTAAGAAAAAATAGTCGAACATAATTTGCAAAATAAACAAGTACAAACTAGTAAGTCGGGGCATCGCCCGAGCCACACAACAGTTCGAAATAAAAACATGGACAATTCTCATGAAGTAAACTCAAACAAACAAAATTCTTTACAAGCCAAGCCTAAATAAGAATTTCAAAAACTCAAACTAGCTCGTTCAAGTTATTTAAGTAGATTGAATTAAGTGAAACTTGGCTTGGCTCATTCACAACTTTACTAGTGCCGCTCCCTACCATAATACCATAAATCATACCGAGTGGGAGTGAAAAGAAAAGTTTTACTCGCAACTAACTTGATAAAATAACATTGAAATTCATTAAGAGTAGGGTGCAGTTGATATTGCATATTTTTGCCCCTTATTTAATGTCCATAATCATTGCACTTATCTTTAATACAATTTGATTGCCAAACTACTATCTTTACGGAATTTTTTTTATTATTGCCAAACTACTATTTATTATTTATTTTTTAGGAAATGTTATTATAAATCAAAATTCGCTAGAGATACAAGACTATGCGGAAACGGATCCATACAAACAAACTCCGAACAACCACGAGTATCCCATCTTGCTACATGGTGGACTACTGTGTTACCTACCCTCCAAACATGTAAGAAAATAAAAGCATCAAATGACTGTGATAAAAAGCTAATATCATCATAAATTAACCAAATTGACGAACACCCTCTGGAGCCACTATTGATTGCCTCACACACTGAAGAAGAGTCACCTTCTAACCAAACTCGCGTCACCACTAGTCGCCTTGCCACAAAAAGCCCAACATGAGCCGCAGCTGCCTCAGCACACTCCACCTCCCACACACTATCAACTCGTCTAATCGCCACCCATACAAGCTCCCCCCGGTGGTTTTTCGCTACCGCTCCCAATCCCATATAGGAGCTAATGAGATGAGCGTCAACATTTACTTTTATAAAATCATCTGAGGGACAAGTCCTAATCGGTGACGACATCTTTGAACTTCGAGGTGGGCCTGAGAACACCTTGGCATACAAACAATAGTCCTCAACGAGTTTTGCAAAGCCCGCTGCGGTGTGAGAAGCATTAAGGGACAGACCCTCATGAACCCTCTTATTCCTGCGAAACCAAAGCGACCAAGCCATGGCACATAATACACGCAATTCATTACGATCTAACTTACCTACAAGCCAGACTAGCTTTAAGCGAAAAGAGGAGTTTGGAGAATCATTCAAAATAGATTGAAAGGGACTAGTATTCCAGAAATCCTTTCACTACTAGAAAACAGCTTATCTACGACGGAAAAAATCCCTTGGAAAACCATGAAATTCCGTCAGAAATGGTAGTTTCCGACAGAATTCCCTCGGAACACGTCGTCGCATTTCATATTGTAGGAAATTTGGCTTCTTCCGAGGGATTTTCCGTCGGAAACTTCCATGCCGATGGACTTTCCGACGGATTATAACTTGTCGGAGCCCAGTTTGTCTAAAATGGAAAGTCCGTTGCAAGCTTACGACCTTTCCGGATCAAATTCCGTAGGAAGAAGTATAGCTTCCTGATAAGTGTCATTTATGTCGCTATTTTTAGGAGTTTTCTAGTTAGTTTTTCATAGTTTTTCTATCTTTTTACTTGGTTTTAATAACGTTTTACTACATTTGTCATGTTTATGTGTGAAATGTCGTTATTGCTCAATTTTGGCTTTTCTTGCATATTTTGGTGGCTTATGACATTAGATTAAACTTTATTGGTTTACTCTTATGTTTAGGAACACTTGCATAAGTTCATTGCTCAAGATTGAAGAAATATAAAGCATAAAAGAACAAGTAATGAAGAAATGTGCACGTGATTTGCAAAGATCATACTTCAAACGCCTATATCTTTTGATCTACAAAACATTTTGGGGCGATTCCAATCGGAGATGAAATCTAATCTTGAGAGCTTTCCAACGACAGGTCATATGCTCAATTCCGATGTAAAACGTGGGAGATATGCTCATTTGAAGATGAGCAGTTTGCCCAGTCCGCAGCCAGGAGCGCCCGCTCCTCAAGGCCGCATGCCCGCTCCTCACAGGGTGTGCAATTTTGAAGTTTGGCAGAAGGTTTGGCAGAAAGTTTGGAGCGCCCGCTCCTGAGGGGTGCACGCCCGCTCCTCTACGCGCTGCTCGACTTTTTGCGGAGTTTCCTAGGCAATTTAGTAAGGGCTATAAATAGATTTTTTGCTCATTTTAGAGGGGAGAATTCATATTTCAGTAGTTTTAGGTTAGTTATAGGTTTTTAGAGAGAGAAACTCTCAAATTTTGGAGAGATAAAGTGAGAGAAACAATGGTTTTCATGGATTTTGGATAATCAAAGGAGGAATTTGATGATTTGAAGATCTCCATTTTATATCAATGAGCATTTCTTACTCTCTTCTCTCTTTATGATTTATTAATTGCTTTGTTAATCATGTTTGAGTAGATTTCCTTCTACTAGGTGTTGAGTGAAGCTTTGTTATGGTTAATTGAGTTATTTGAGATAAATTTGATGATAATTGTGTCATTAAATTGATTGAATTGATGATGACATGTTGTTTGTTTTAGATTGGATTGATCTCCCAAGATAGCAAACTTAATTGCATGTTAGTTCTAGTTTGACAAGGGATTGTGAATTAGAATTTATATATTTGATTGCATTTTGGGTAAATTTTTTCTATGCACCTAGTCAATGAGGGATCTAGGCTAGGAATTTGAGAGATTGCTCTTGATGGTAATTAATTCCCATTTTAATTCTTTCTTTGCATGATTGATTATCAAATCGATTCCCATTAACTTGTTAATTGTTCAAAGTGGATCTTTGCCCCTGGTAGACTTTGTAATATCTTGATCTTTATATGTGTGTTAGTGTAGTTGTAGTGTCCACTATCCATAAACCGACTTCGGCGTAGCTTAAGCATTAGATCGAGAACAATCCAACATTACCGTTCCTTGTGTTTCGACTCCGAACTTACCACTAGACTTGTTTAGGGGTTAGTTTAGGATTATAATAAATTTTGTTTGGCCGTGAGGAGGTTAGTCAACGACATAATTTCCCCGCGCTCAAAATGGCGCCGTTGCCGGGGAACGGTGTCAATGCTTGATTGTTTTTGATTGCTTGAGTCTAGGTCTTTATGTATACTTTTCTTTTTATTTTTCTTTTTTGCTTGTTTTTGTAAAAAAAAATGGCAAGTAACTCGTTTCCTCAATATGACAATGAGCCTTTTTGTAAATATTTCAATAGACTTGAGGGATATTTGGATTTTGATTGTTATAGTCTTTGGGAGGCTTGTGAGATTTGTTATTTTGGTTTGAATGAGAAAACTAGGGATGAAGTTGAATGCATGCATAATGGTGAATTTAGAGCATTATCAATTGATGATGCTTGGGATTTTTATGTTTGGTTTGCTTGGGATGTCTATAATAAGGGTAATCATGATTCTATTATTGATATGCAATGTGTAGATACTTCTAATATTAGCATGAATTCCCATGATTTGTTACATGATCCCTTAAGTGAACCTAAAACACATGATTTCAACTCTATTTCCTCTTTTGTTCATAATGATGAGGTACATGCTCAAGTTGATGCTAATGGTGTGTTTCAATATTCTTCATTATTTACCATGCCTTCTTGTGATGTGCTTCGTTCCCTTAATGATGAATCTCATGTGTTTGATTGTGCCCCCACTCCCCATTGTGATGTATATGCTCATGATCTTAATGTTAATTTTTCCAATCTTGGTTGTACTTCTTCTTCTCTTGTTGAGCCTCAATCTTCTACACCTTTTGAATCCCTTATTGCTACTTTTGAATCTCAAATTAGGTGCATTGAGCTTGATAATGAGCTTGGGCCTAGTAAGGAAATGATTCTTAATTCTATGAGAGGTCAATTAGAGATAATGAAAAAGAATGAGGAGCGTCTTGAGGAGGGAAGGAGAAGAAAAGAAGAGTTAAAAAGCCAATTGTCACCCTTGATGCTTGTTTGTGAAAAATCCCAATTTAATGTGTGTGTTGAGGATGATGATGATGATTTTGAGCAACCAAGAGAGTGTGAGGATCCCATTGGTGAGCATATAAGTGATGGTGAAGGAGTTGAGAATGAAGAGAGTGTTGATTTTGAAAATCTTAACCCTCTTTCCCATCTTGATGAGTCTCAAGTGCATGATTGTGATCCTTTTATCCATGAGTATTTGGATTCATTTAAGGTTATGTCTAATGTGTTTATTGAGTGTCAAATGAAAACCCATAGCCTTTTGAGTGAGTTCATTAAGAATGCTTCATGGGAGAGAGATAATTTTGAAATGAATTTGCATCCATTCATGCATGGCTTAGAGATTTTAGGCTTTAAGGAAGTTGAGGGAGTTGTTGTTCATGATTGTAGTGAAGGGGATTATGTAGTTCCTCCTGGAAGTTGGATGTTTGAGGAAGATCATGATCATGAGTGTTCTTCTTTTGAGGATTCTATGATTGATTTTCATGCTCAAATTGGTGATTTGAGGGATGGTGGTGAAGAAGAGACCATTTGTGAGACCATTGCTCCTATCCCCTTCTCTCATGTCCCTTTTTCTAGGAATTTCAACCATATCCCCTACACTCCTATATCCCTTCCTTCCTTTGTTAATGAGCCTATTGGGGAACCCCTTGCCTATGATGATTTTCATGTCCCTCATTCGTCTTCTATTGAGGAAAAAGGTGATTTTGCCACCCAAAAAGATTTTTGTGAAGAGAGTTTGCCTTTCTATTCTTCTTCTTATTTTCTTGAATTTTCTTTTGATTATTCTTCTTCTTGGCAACTCCCTCTTCACTTTCTTTTGCGTGCCCTAATCTTGGTGCATGCCCTTCTTATATCATTTGCCTACTTGTTATCTTATGAGATGTGTAGTAGTGCATTTGACAAGCTCTTGCGATCGTTGCAATATTATTTACTAGAGCAATCAAGCTTGGACCTTAAGCAAGCCATTCTCGGGAAGTAACCCGTGTTTTATTGCTTTCATTTTTTTTTTCTTCTTTTTAGAATAGATTTTCTCTCATGGAAATGTTTGTGTGCCTTTTTCTAGGTACATAACTTGGTATACTTTGGTGCATTGGTTTGGATCAAGGATCAAGGAAGTTTGGCACCACAATTGTTAGCATATCGAAAACAAGATTAAATTCTTGAGAAAAGTGGCTTTGAAAAGTTTAATTGGGTCATTTGCGGGTATATACACCCACCTAAAATCCGGTTATATCTTTCCTTGCTCTTTCTCCATTGGTTGATACCTAAAGTGGCTTTGAAACAGGACATATGTTGGGTTGTTGGATTGATCTCCTTGTTTTCCCCTTCCATGGATTATTTGATTTATGATTGAGTGTAGTGTTTCATTCAAGCTTCGGGGAGGGTATTCTATCATGTTTGGTGGGATGTTGATTCATATATGCCATGCACATTTGTACATGTATTTTCATGTTCTTTATCTTGAAAATCACAAAAAGATTTTTGTTTCTATCAAGGCAAATTTGCAATGTGTTTTCTTTTGTTCTTGCTTTGGACATAATACTTATGGACTTGTATTCTTGAATGTCTTTCTTCCTAAATTTTAGAGGTGTGCACGGTTTGAGAATGTGTTAGGTTGACTCTAGGATATGGTATGCTAAGCTAGTTGGCTAAGAACTTTGGGACCATGAAGCTCTAGTTCACTTTCTTCTGGTAAGATGGAGTTGCTCTCTATAGTGGATATGAAATCAAGAGTTAGTTATTGCTATTCCTAGTGAGGTATAATTGTTCTAGCCTTCATCATACTTTGTTGAGCGGCATATTTGGATCCTTGGCTATTGCATTCTCATATCTAGAACTTGACTTTTAGCTCCCAAGATCACAACCGAGCCACTTTAGGGGATGACAAAGACATTTCTCTTTTTATAGGATTAATTTTCAATTTTGGATTTGGTTTGCATTTGCCCCTATTACTAGCCCATTTGAGCCATATACATTATTTTCTCTAACCACAATACAAGCCTTCCAGCCTTGGTTTCACTTTAACTCCTACCTTTAGTTTGTGAAGCAATTTTGTTTTGGAGCTTGTTTTATTGTTTATGGTGCAAGTTTAGAATTATGAGTTTATTTGCAAAGCAAGTATGTGTTGTATATAATTTTTTGCATAAAACCAAATGCATTTTGAGAAAAAGCCGCCCAAAGTTAAAAGAGGCAAGGACATTAAAAAAAAAGCTTGGAAAAAGGAAATATTGAAAAAAAAAGTAAAGAAGAATGTAAAGCACAAAAAAAAAGGGTTTTGTTATTGTTGTTCTCCCTGTTTTTGTTATTTTGTGTTAAATAAGTTTGGGGGAAAGTTATTTAATAAGCATACTTGGCACTTTTGTTTTGGAATCGTTTGGATCTTGTGGAAGAAGTTCCACCCGTGCTTCACATAGGTTTACCACCAATTTTAAGAGTTCTCCACACCTTTACTCTCCTAGCTTATATGTTAATACCTTGAAAGTCCTTTTGATCCTAGAGGGTTAAGTCATTCAATGATGGCGGGAAATAGGAATCAAGCCTATAGAGCGAGTTTGCATAGCCAAGATGTTGGGTAACCTTCTCAATGTTTTTAATTTCTTATTTATTTCCGGTTCCTTCGTGGAATCATGAGAAGCTAACTTGAAAGTGGATGTGAAACTAGTAGAGAGAACGTGGTTTGATTGGTTGAAACAAAAGGTGGAATGTGTTTCCTTTAGTTCTCTATGCTTAGCATTTGTTATGTTTCAATCAACCTTGGACATCTTAGAACGTGCATACCTTTATTATTTTAGAAAGATTGACATTCATTAGTGTTTGTTCCATCATAAAAGTCCACTCTAGAACGCTTGTAACTTTTCTCTTACTTCGATTTATTTTATTTTATTTATTTATTGCCTTGCCTTGATTTTTGTCAAGAGTTATGGGTTAAACTCTTAGGACACCCTTACGAGAGCTTACTCGTCCTCTAGAGCAATCTAAGGGTTTAAAGTGCTTGATGCATACGCTAAATGTATTCGTGATTCCTACGAAAGTGAGTTAGTGTATATTCTTTCCCTTCTAGTTTTCTTTGTATAAAATGCATCACATTCCCTTGTGTTTCTTTTGTTTTGCTCGAGGGCGAGCAAAAGTTAAGCTTGGGGGAATTTGATAAGTGTCATTTATGTCGCTATTTTTAGGAGTTTTCTAGTTAGTTTTTCATAGTTTTTCTATCTTTTTACTTGGTTTTAATAACGTTTTACTACATTTGTCATGTTTATGTGTGAAATGTCGTTATTGCTCAATTTTGGCTTTTCTTGCATATTTTGGTGGCTTATGACATTAGATTAAACTTTATTGGTTTACTCTTATGTTTAGGAACACTTGGATAAGTTCATTGCTCAAGATTGAAGAAATATAAAGCATAAAAGAACAAGTAATGAAGAAATGTGCACTTGATTTGCAAAGATCATACTTCAAACGCCTATATCTTTTGATCTACAAAACATTTTGGGGCGATTCTAATCGGAGATGAAATCTAATCTTGAGAGCTTTCCAACGACAGGTCATATGCTCAATTCCGATGTAAAACGTGGGAGATATGCTCATTTGAAGCTGAGCAGTTTGCCCAGTCTGCAGCCAGGAGCGCCCGCTCCTCAAGGCCGCAGAAGGTTTGGCAGAAAGTTTGGAGCGCCCGCTCCTGAGGGGTGCACGCCCGCTCCTCTACGCGCTGCTCGACTTTTTGCGGAGCTTCCTAGGCAATTTAGTAAGGGCTATAAATAGATTTTTTGCTCATTTTAGAGGGGAGAATTCATATTTCAGTAGTTTTAGGTTAGTTTTAGGTTTTTAGAGAGAGAAACTCTCAAATTTTGGAGAGATAAAGTGAGAGAAACAATGGTTTTCATGGATTTTGGATAATCAAAGGAGGAATTTGATGATTTGAAGATCTCCATGTTATATCAATGAGCATTTCTTACTCTCTTCTCTCTTTATGCTTTATTAATTGCTTTGTTAATCATGTTTGAGTAGATTTCCTTCTACTAGATGTTGAGTGAAGCTTTGTTATGGTGAATTGAGTTATTTGAGATAAATTTGATGATAATTGTGTGATTAAATTGATTGAATTGATGATGGCATGTTGTTTGTTTTAGATTGGATTGATCTCCCAAGATAGCAAACTTAATTGCATGTTAGTTCTAGTTTGACAAGGGATTGTGAATTAGAATTTATATATTTGATTGCATTTTGGGTAAATTTCTTCTATGCACCTAGTCAATGAGGGATCTAGGCTAGGAATTTGAGAGATTGCTCTTGATGGTAATTAATTCCCATTTTAATTCTTTCTTTGCATGATTGATTATCAAATCGATTCCCATTAACTTGTTAATTGTTCAAAGTGGATCTTTGCCCCTGGTAGACTTTGTAATATCTTGATCTTTATATGTGTGTTAGTGTAGTTGTAGTGTCCACTATCCATAAACCGACTTCGGCGTAGCTTAAGCATTAGATCGAGAACAATCCAACATTACCGTTCCTTGTGGTTCGACTCCGAACTTACCACTAGACTTGTTTAGGGGTTAGTTTAGGATTATAATAAATTTTGTTTGGCCGTGAGGAGGTTAGTCAACGACATAATTTCCCCGCGCTCACTTCCGACGGAATATTCCGTAGGAAGGTTAGAAGCTTCCGACGGAAAATTCTGTCGGAAGCTAAGCTCCTTCCGACGGAATATTCCGTAGGAAGAAGGCAACTTTCCTACGGAAATATCCGTCGCAAACTACCGACGGATTATTCCGTCGGAACCTTTAACGATTTGCGACGGTTTTAAAATCCATAGGAACTTTGCGACGGAAATAACGACGGAACTTGTTCTTTTTGACTTTTTTCCTGTGGCACCCTTTGATACCTGTACTTCCTGCTTCTAATACTACGACAAAATTAAATTATTGGTTTTTGTGCAAAAATAATTATATATATATACTATTTCCAATATGTACAACCAAATAATGTAATCTAAAATTAGTAATAATAAACACTACATAAATTAAAGCTAAGCAACTGCGGGAGTACCTTGGCCTGCTCCACCACTACCCGGGTCGTTGTGCTTGGGATCTCGAGCTGGAGGTCGCACGGTGGAACATGTGTCATTGGGGAAATGACTCATCATCCTCTGTTCCCACCTCCTCTCCATTTCTTCCATTTGGGCTTGAATTGAGGCTTGAACTCGGGCTTCCATCTTGACTTCCAATTCACTCCTGATTTCTTCCCGAAGAGCCTGCACCCTGTTTTCCATCTGATCCTACATCTGAGAAACAAGGGAGGGCGTGTACTGCTGGGAAGATGTGGAAAGTCGGCCATTTGGCTGCCATAGTAAAGGTCAGCACTTCCGCCAAGTCCCTTCACACGTCCTTTTTTGTTGCGACCACCCACGGTTTCCCAGTACAGCTCATTCGGACTCTTCTGAATCCTTTGAGTGCTAGCCTCCTCAACCTTCTTTTGGTAGGCCTCCTACAAGATAAACATATGAAAAGGAACAACCGAGTTAGTAAGTTATATAAATAAGCTTTGGGTACCATATTCATGAAAAATAAACCAAGTAACATGACATAAGTGACTTCTACTTAGCCCAATTACTTCATTTCTTAGAAAATGAGCTCTTTTTTTCTCATTCCATATCAATTAAACATACCAATTATCTGTAGGAATTTTTTAAAGGAAAATAGTCTGTCGGAGCAAATCCGTCGAAAAAGGCCTATTTCTAGTAGTGTTTGCTGTAGTACAATAAAAAAGCACATGGATGATTGATTCAACTCCATCGTTACACTCCCTACACAGCTCATCCCCTGAGATATGTCTTCGAAAGAGCTCTTTCTTGACCGCCACACTCCTCTTGCACATCCAAGCTTCCAAATAATATCCCAAGCTTTCATTCTTTCTTCATCAGCCACACCACTATTGTGGCCTATCCTTCCAAACCAATACCCAGATTTTACATTATAAATGTCATCTTTTGATGGCCCCCAAAACAGTGAATCGTTAGACATTGAAAAAGCTAAGGGTATTTTAATAATGGAATTATAGTCGTCAGCTGAAAATAGCTCCCGCAGCATGTCCTAATACCAGCTAGCCGAAGGTGCATCAATAAACTTTAATACCCGTAAATCCGGGTCATAATGCAGACCACATGTAGGAGCTTTTGCTGGTTCCCCAGGCAACCATGCATCTAACCAAACACGAAAAGTTTCTCCATTTCCTATCCTCCATCGAAGTTCGTCTAGCAGCAAAGATTTGGAACCCCATAACCTACGCCAAGTATAACTTGGATTAAAACCTCTATTCGCCTTCAGAACCGAGCTGTGTTTAAATAATGAGCCTTTAAGATTGCATGGAGTAAAGAGGACTGATCCGAAAAAATTTGCCACATTTGCTTAGCTAAAAGAGCTTGGTTCAGAACTTTAAGGTCATGAAATCCCATACCGCCCATCTACTTTGGCCTGTATAAATCTTCCCAACTATGCCAATGCATTTTCCTAGCCGAATCCCCACCCCACCAAACCGTGCTAGAAGTGACTGAATCTCATCGAGTAGTCCATCAGGAATTTTAAAGATATTCATCATATACGTCGGAATTCCCTGGGCCACGACTTTAATCAGTATTTCCTTTCCAGCTCTCGATAATAATTTCTCCTTCCACCCTTAGATTTTCTTCCAAATCCTCTCCTTTTATCCTCCAAAAATCATCTTTTTCGATTTTCCAATGATAGTAGGCATTTCTAAGTACCTCTTTAACTCCAAAAATATCAACTATTTCTTGTCGTGTTGACGAGTCTACACATTTACAGAAAACCACATATGTTTTATTTAGGTTGACACTTAGACCGGATGCCCTCTCACATTTGCTGATTAAATCAGCTATCACGGAGCATTCTCTAACATTAGCTCTAGCAAACAATAAGCTGTCACCTACAAAAATAAATGTGATACTCTAGGGGCTCCCCTACAAACCTTCACTCCAAGAATCAGATTTTCATGAGCTTCTTTGGGTATCAAAGTTGAAAAAGCATCGGCAACCAAGAGAAACAAATAAGGAGATATGGGATCACCTTGCCACAAACCTCTGGACGAAATAACAAAACCTGAAATCTTCACATTAATCTTGAAAGGAAAAGAAACGCTCGAAAGACAATCTATTATCAATCGAATCCAGTCACCACAAAAATCCATTTTGTACATAACTTTTTTAAGAAAGATCCATTCAACCCTATCATAAGCTTTTGCCGTATCCAATTTCATGGCAATAGAACCCGTCTTACCTACCCTCCTCCTCTTCATAGCATGGAAAACCACAAAAGCGACTTGGGCATTAGCTGTAATTAACCTTTTCGGGACAAAATCACTCTGATTGATAGTGATAATGTCACCCAGAATAAGTTTCAGTTTGTTTGCCATAGTCTTGGATATAATCTTGTAAAGCACATTACAGCAACTGATCGGACGAAATCTAGTAATACGTTGAGGATTGTTGCATTTCGGAATTAAAACAACACAAGTTTATTAACCTTTGATAAGTTCACCAATCTACGCCACCAATTTTTCACGAAAAAAAAAAATAAAAAATGTCCGGACCAACAATATGCCAAAATTTTTGAAAAAAAATAAGGGGTGCATACCATCGAGCCTTGTTCGGGTGCATTTGGAAGAGGGCGTGTCTGATATCCTCGTCCGAAGGTTCTGCAGTCAAGAAATCATTCATTCTATCTATGACTACCTTTTCGATCCCTTCTAGAGCTTGCTCAAAATTGGTAGGTGATTCAGAGTGAAACAACACAAGAAAATATTAGCCCACCAAGTTCTCTAGATCTTCCTTAGTTTTGGGCTACACACCACCATCATCAAGTAAGCCCTGCATACTGTTAAGGTGTTTGCGCTGACTCGCCTTCTGGTGGAAATAAGAAGTATTTTTGTCCCCGTCTTTTAGTTCATTCACCCTTGCTCGAGCATGCCAATACGAGTCCTCCAACCTATGCAAGTCGTCCAGCTCTGCAGCCAGAGATGAGCACTCATGTAACATGTGCGCATCTGGGGTTCTTCCCTGAGCCGTTTGCAACTTCTTTTCGATATCTTTTATTCTCCTTTTAACATTACCAAAACAGGTAGCAGCCCATGAAGAAAGCTTATCCGCGCATACTGATAATCGTGTAGTTGTTTGCTCACCGATACAGCTCGCCCAAGCCTTAACCACTACCTCGCCACATTCCTCACTGGACAACTAGAAAAGCTTTGAACTTAAACATTTTGCCTTTCTCCCCTTTTTCATAGTAGTTGCTAGCCGCTAACATAATTGGTGCATTTTCTGATCTATAAATTGGAAAATGACGCACATCATACAAGCGGAACAGAGAACACCAGTCTGGATTGCCTAAGAATCTATCAAGACGCTCCTTCAAATAAGTCTCCAGGAATAGCCCTCGATACCACGTAAAAATGCTGCCTCGAAAACCCAAATCTCTCAACCCACAATCATCAATAGCTCCCCGGAAAGCATCTATATGTCTCTCTTCTCGAGGCACTCCACCATCTTTCTCAGCCAAACTAACTATTTTATTAAAGTCTCCAAACATAATACATGGTTTTAAACTCTCAGCCTTCAGACGGGACATCAAAGACCAAGTAAGATATTTATTTTCCCGTTCTGGCAACCCATAAACCCCTACAGCTCTCTACATCGGATTGTTGTTCTGATCACAAATATCAGCCACAAAATGATGAGCAGAAAAAAGTGGTCGACACGTTAAAATCCCTCCACCAAAAAAGCAATGCCACCTGAATTTCCTACGCTACTAAGACACACACCATTTACAAAACCACCAATATTTCGAATTCTTTATAAAGCGACAATGTCTAACATTGTTTCCATTAAGAAAACAATATTTGGCCTTTCTCTCCAGCACCATTCTTGGAGAGCTTTTACTGTCCAAGGGTTATCAAGCTCCTGGCAGTTCCAACTTAAAATTTTCATGGTTGTTCGAGGGTTTGGTCATCACCAAAATCCTCTACTTGATTTATCCCGTCTCCGACACTAGTTGAAAAATCCACTTTCACTCTTTTCATTATACCTAAACCAAATCTCAGGTCAACAAACTGAGAGGTCTCCACATGAGCCCTTGTTACACCATTCCTACTATCACACTCCATAATACTTTTATTTTCCATAACACTTTTATTTTCTGTAGGGACGATAATGCATGGGATGACTTTAATTCATTGTGCTTTATTGTATATCTATATTAATTACTTGCACTTCTCACATTAGTAGACTTGGCAATCCTGACCCAAACCCGATGACCCTACCCAAATAACCCGACCCATGACCCGAAATCAACCCAAAAACATCAACCCGACCTGACCTGTACCCGACTTGAAAACGGAGTGACCTGATCATGACCCAACACCCGAACTAACCCGACTCGATTTTACCCAAACAGAAGTTTACCTAATACTCGAAATGACCCGACTCGAAATTGACGCGACCAAAAGTTGACTCGATGTGTTTGACCCAAACAGACATGATATTCGAAATGTCCTGAACGAAAATTACCTTATAACTGAACTAAAAACATCTGGCGCCAAAAATGACTCAAATTGTTCATTTCCAACCGTAGCCAATCTCATAAACTGAATTGATGGTTCTTATTATTATAATAATATTAAAATATAAAATTATCAATTTGAGTTTGATCCACAAATGGAACAACCCTAACATGAAACGACTCTATTTTGACCCGACCCGAACATACTCAACCCAAAAAATAAAATGACCCGAACAGAACCGACCCGAAATTGACCCAACCCAAACTTGACCCAATACCTGACCCGATTCATACACGAAACCCGAATTGACCCGACCCGTACCTGAACCGAATGTTAGCTAACTCAAAAGTGACCAAATCCAGACCCGACCCGAATGATCCATTTGTCAAGTCTAGTTATGAACCTCTTGCAAACAAACTAGGTCAAAAATTGGTTAAATATATTAGTAAACAACTCATTTAATATATATATTCGTAAACAACTCATTTAGTTTGTTTGTCAGCTTGTTTACGTTTTAATAAATATATTAATATATAATCTCCACCATTGGATCAAGATATGGAGGGTGGAGATTACGTGATTTATGAATGTCTATTGAGGGAAAAAAAACGCGCGAGCTCCTCATAATTGCTTTTAATTCCAAGTCTCTATACATGACTTTCTCTCTCTACTTCATTCGTTTCTCCCTCCTGTTTGAAGCTCCATCACTATGATTGTACTTCAACTTTCTCTTAAATCATCAATCAAATCACATTAGCTCAAGATTTTGAATGCAAGATTTGTTGAATGTGAATTACACAGATTATATTTGGAGGTAAAAGTTCTTGAAAATCATAATTGTTGGTTTAATTTTTTTGATTAATTTCATAATTGTGCTAAACTGATGGAGTAGTTATATTTTAAGATTGTTAAATTCATTATGAATTTAGTTTGATTGTTGAATTGCAGTATGGATAACCGAGTTGTTGTCTAAAATTACTGCATACTTAATCTAGGTTTTGATTTTTCCTCTTTTGCTATATCAGTCAAAATTGTAATTTTTATTGCTTCTCCTAATTGATGCTTAATTGATTTAGATTTTATTTTAGCTTGCTGTAATTGTTGCTCATAATCAAGGTATGTAATCAATTGTAGTTATCATGATATGCTTAGTTTTTTTGGGTAAATTTTCATCAATTGTCAAAAGTTTTCCAAAATATTATTAGTAGAGATCAAATCTTAAAATGTTTGGTGCAAAATATTCATGTCAGCTATTTCGATTACTTAAAAAAAAATTGGCAGTGGAACGTCAATGCAATCAATTGACTTTGTGAAAGACTATGGAATTTAATTGAAATATTGTGCAGGTGATGTATTTTAGTATAACTGATTTTTGATGTACCTATACTAAATAGTGGATGTATCCGCAATGTATTGTTATTGTACCTAAACTAGTCTTTGATGTATCTATATAAAAAGTTTGATGTATCTGCATTGTTTTTTTTTTTTTTTTGTTTAAATGTATCTCTAATGTTTAGTCGATATACTTGCAATATATTTTCAATGTATCCGATTTTTTGATGTACCTAAAATAAATATTCGATGTATCCATAATGTATTTTTATTATTTCTAAACTTATTTTGATGTATCTATACAAAAGTAGTTGATCTATTAGCATTGTATTTTTAAAGTATCTCTAATGTTAAGTTAATTTAGCTGTAATATATTTTTAATGTATTTGATCAGAGAGAGAGAGATTGGATCATGTGAAAACAAACCTAAAGCTGAAAACTGAAAACAGATGATCTGGACTATTGAATTTTCATCTGACGGATTAGATTACATTCGCGTTATTTGTAATCTTGTCCATCCATTCTCTCTGCTCTATTTTTATCTTTCTTCAATCTCACGATCTCACTGTTTCTCTCTCCTTCTCCCAAAAAATCATCAAATTTCAGAGGAATTTGCTTAAATCTTCATCAATAATTTGCTTCAATCTTCATCAATTTCGTCTTTAGCTTCAAAGTTAAACCTGAAAAGTGAGTTTTGCGTTTCAACAATCAATTATGCGAGTTAATCATTTTCGTCACTGAATATTCATCCCATTGAAGCAAGTTTTAAGCTTTCTCCTCCATTGAAGCGAGTTTGAGCTTTCTCGATCCTCCATTGAAGCGATTTCTTCCACCTCTTTCGTTATTTTTGTTTTTCGATGGTCTAGGTTAAATTGCTTGTTTTTTTGATTTTATTACAGTAGTTGTTAATCGATTTGCTAATTATCGCTAATCGATTCGTTGATTATTGCTACTCAATTTTTTTAGTTGCTTATTTATTTGATTTTTTTTTGTGGGTGTCGGTGGTTGTGGTGGTCTGGGTTTGGGGATTTTGGTGGTGTCGGTGGCGGTGGTGGTCTGGGTTTGGGGTTTCGGTGGTCTGGGTTTGGGGGTTTCTAGAAACCCGGCAGAGGCTGAGCTCTTGTAAGATATTGGGAAGCAGGGGACACACAAGCTTGCTGCTATCTTAGGGGACATTGGAGAATTGCTCAAAGGTTCCTGCAAATTCGAGTTCAGCTATGTTCACAGAGAAGCCAACGAAGTGGCTCATTAACTTGCGCAAATGGCAATTGAAATGGAGGGAGATATAGTCAAGCACAACAACATTCCGACTTGCGCTAAGAATGCTTATGAAAATGATATGGTGGAAAGCTGCATCTAAGCTGACATTGGGTTTTGTTGGATTGAAGTAGAACAAGTTTCTTATTTGCACTCGTATGGTTTTTTTTATTTTGGAGCTGCTATAATTGCTCCCTTGAACTCTTTGTGGTTGATTGATTAAGCAATATGATTTTCCTTATTTAATCTTTACGTAAATGTTGTCAAAATTGACGTAGTTACCTTATTTTTATATATAGCGACCTTTATTTTTGTATATAATGACCTTTATGTAAATGGTGTCAAAAACTCAGTCGATATAGTTACCTTATTTTTGTATATAGTGACCTTAATGTAAATGTTGTAAAAATTGATATAGTTACCCTATTTTTGTATATAGTGACATTAATGTAAATGCTGTAAAAATTGATATAGTTACCCTATTTTTGTAAATTATTACGTTATTTTTATATATAGTGACTCTACGTTATTTTTTTTTTAAACCGTTAGATCTTGTTAGTAATAATGGATGGTTGAGATTTTCTGTTTTTAGTTTTCACTGTAAGCCTTGTTTTCAGCGGAACCATGTATATATATATACATATACATATATATATATATATATACATATATATACATATATATATATATATATATACATATACATATATATATATATACATATATATACATATATATATATATATATATACATATATATATATATATATATATATATATATATATATATATATAATGAGAATTAAGAACCAATCTCAGCCGTTGATCGCGCTCCATCTGATGGCTCACGTTTCACCCACCCTCATTAATGGCATTTTCGTAATTTTGCAGCTTTTCAAACTTTTTTCCAGTTTTATTAACTTTTCAGCCAATTTCATTTACTTTATGACTGATTCCATTTACTTTTACTGATTTTTTATTTACTTTTTAGAAATAAAACTGGAAACTAATTTGTAAAGTGGAAATATTACGAAAATACCATTAATGACACTAGAAGTATGTGGACCGTCTGATTAACATAATCTAAGCGCCTAGATTAATTCCTAGTTCTTATTTTGGCCTTGGTTCTCATTATAACTTAGTTCTATATATATATTAAAGCCATAAAAACATATGGAACTTAAAACTACTTAACTGTCGTTGACCTCGTTGTATATATATTTTTTTATAAGAATTCAAAATTTTCATTACACATGAAAATTTGGTCATAGCATAGAACACTTTTTTTATAGAAAGATTGGGATCAGAAAAAACTTAAATTAAATTAAGTTAAAGTTAGCTCAATGCTCATTTTAAAAACTTTAAATTGTTTTTAAAAGTTTGCTCAATGCTCGTTTTTATAAAAGGTTGATTTAAGCTCGTTCAAACTTGAACTAAAACTCAAAATGCAAATAAGTAAGTTCGTGAACATGATCAAGCAGCCAAATTATTAACAAGACAGGCTTGAACAAGAATTTTCAAAACCCTTCGAGCTCAAATTAACTCAAATGACTGACAATTTTTTTATCAAGATTAGATGGAACGAATAGATTAAAATTTTGCTCAGTGTGACTCATTTGCAAAGCTAAAAACAAATCAATCGGCTTTCTTTTTATCTTTTTACTTCAATATACCTTTCTTCGGGCTCCTCAAAAACTATTTTGATTTTGTTAAAAGAAGATTGTGTTCTTATAATTTCTTCTAGTAAACTATCCTTTTAAGATGGAAATGATTACTGCACGGTTTTGATCCGGAAGAAAGTAAAAAAGAAGACCAATAACTTAAATTAACATTAAAAACAAATGCAGCTTTTCCTAGTTAGTAACTTTTTATTTGTCATGTAAAATTGTAAAGTTACTCAAATCTAAAGCTAAAGTTAGCAATAAATCTTCGTTAAAATTGAGTAAAAATTGTACTAATAAGGCCTAGTATGATTTTTGAACTTGTAAAAAATCAATAAAAAGGGAAATTCGAAATAGTATTTGACTCTTTAAATTTTCCCAATGAGGATCTTTGTATTTATGCTTTAGCTTATAACTTTGCTAGCCTTTTTTTTTTTTTTTTTTTTTTTTTTGTGTGTGCTAATAATCATGATTCATCTTTGATCTTTTAATTTAGGAAAATGCTATATGTAGTCATAAGGGCTCTGTATAAACAGTTAAAGAGGATTATTAATGAAATATATTCATTAATTACATTGATTTGCGCGTGATTTTGTCATGCATTCCTAAACTAATACAGTACTAAATAAGGAAAGCTATTTAATGCTTATTTGTACCCCTAAAGGCTACATATAGCATTATCCTTTTTATTTATAGTTTTTCATAAAATCATAGGCTTTCTTCTCTTCCTAATATTTATTTTATTCTACTTAATATTTTTTTTTTTGAAACATTATTCTAATTAAATTAAAGATGCCTAGTTTCATAACTTTCATTTCACTTTCAGATGATCTGATGATTTCCATCAAGAAATTTTGTAGCCTATATATTTACCCTAACTTTCCTCCATGGTTTTACTAGTTTATATTAGTCATCCACGGTCAATCTTGGGAGCACCTGTAAAGCTGTAAACAAATGGAAAAAGAATACAGTAATAATATTTATTTTACTAAAGGAAAATTTGTCGAAAAGAAAGGCCTGGAGTCTTTTTTAATATCCCGTGCCTATCACGTGTCGGTCAACTCTAACAAAATGGAGTAAAGTTACCCCTAAATAAAGTTAAAAGATGTCTTAAATTGATCGATATACATTAATATAATTGTAAATTGGGTGTACATAAAGTTTTTGTTAAATAAAAATAAAGTGGTGTATTTAATTATATTGGGACGGATGAAGTATATGGTTCTCCCCGTACAAGAAGGTGAAGAGAAACAAATAGAGCAATCAGCTTTTTAAATTGTAGCATTCATGCACAAAGCATCAAAAAGCCATTTGATACTCTCAAGTCTCAATACATATAAAAGTAAGCACATAAAAGATAATGAAATTGACATATTGGCCCTTTTTTTCCATACTTGCCCGCCAATAACTATCATTTTTTAGTCATTTCCAAACGCATTATCAACAAAAAAGAGTGTTATGAGTACCATCATTTTTCATCTATTCACATTACAATTTACAGATGTACCTATCTACCTCTATATATATACTATAACAGAGGACACTCAACTTAAAACTGACACATGTTGCTTTTATAATGAAAATTTTCCCGCCTAGTAACATAAGATTACTTATGGTAATTCTAAAGTTTATTGTAGTATATTAATATGCAATCTAAAATAATCTTTTTAGTTAGTAATAATCACTAATCGATCTCATTAAATTGACAGTAAATAATGTATAGGCTATCTTATATAACTAAATAGGGTAGTAACAACAATAGATATACTTCGTATTATATATATAAAATGATATCATAGATTTTAGTTAACAAAATAATGCATTTGAGTGTTGTATATAAATTATAAAGATTCCTAATAGTAATCTTATTTAATTAATAGTAAATAATAATGTATATGCCGTCATATATAACTAAATGTATACAAGTATTATTGTGTGATATTCTAATTTTTCAACTTTTGATTTTAGTAATTTTTCAAGAGTATTCATTATTTGATTCGTCTAATATTTATTGTGCCAATTTTAGATTTGAATTTAATAGTAATAATATTCATGAAAACAATACATATGCCAAAATGATACTTCGAAATGTTAATGTAAAAGATTCATCTAGATGAGGTAGAATATATGACTCTTAATACATAGTAAATAAATGAGTCCTACACAATAATAGACAAAAGATTCATTAACTTTAGTGGAACGCTAAACATCGCCCGCAATTTACCATATAAAGCCCACAAATATGTTATGATTTGACCATTATGCCCTTTTGCTAAAATTGAGATAATCTCGGTGTAAAAAATGTGGAGCCGTACTGGCTCGCCGGGGGAGACCGGATGGCAGGCCGGAGATGCGGGGGACGCCGGAGGTACGTCGTCGTCGACGGAAAACGAGGTAAGTGACCGCCAAAATTCACGGTTTACCGTCGTAGTGGCTCCGGCGCCTAGGGTGGACGCCCAAACCGTAGCCTGGACGTCCAAGCCGGACGCCAGAACCACCAGAGTGGCGTCCAGGCTAAACGCCCAGACCAGAGTGGCGTCCAGCCCAGACGCCCAGACCACCAGACTGGCGTCCTGGGCAGACGCCACTCCACTGGGTGAGGCGGCCCTGCCAGGCGCCAGTCCAGTGGGTGTGGCAGCCCTGGCAGACGCCACCTTTAATAATTAATTTTTATTTTTTCCTTTTTGATTTTGTTGTTGTTTTTTATTTAATTTTTTTGTGAAAATAAAAAAATCGAAAATGATTTTTTAAAAAAATTCGAAATGGGTTTTTTGTAAATTAAATTTGAAAATTCGAAATAGGTTTTTTTTAAAATTAAATTTGAAAATTCGAAATGGTATATTTTTAAATTTAGTTTGAAAATTCGAATTGGGTTTTTATAAAAATTAAGTTTGATTATATATAATTATGTTTTTTTTTGTGTTAATTATGTGGAAATATAGAAATTAAATGTATTATCCGTTAAATGTATTTATTGTAATATATAATTGATGCAGGAATATGGTGGAGACGGAAATGATTACAGTGAGATATTTGGACATGATGGTCCATTCGAAGAAGCTCAACAGGCGATTGATTGGGCAAAACAGGTTGCAATTGCAGCTGGATTTTGCTTGGTAGTAGCAACTCATAAATCTCAACGGGATGGTAGAATGGATCGCATTTTGAGATGTGACCGTTATCGCAAAAGAGAAGAAAGAGATTTTCGTACAGCCACTCGGTTTGACACAAAGCGGAAAGGTTGTGGGTGTGAGTTCAGAGTAAAGGTTCGACAACTACGGAGTCGTGACGGTTGGGAAGTGATAGGTTACTCTAAATGGGGGTATCACAACCATGAGATGATAGTATATGAAGAGGGTCATCGACAACTAAGCGGCTTAAGTCCTGCTGCGAAACTAGTTGTGAAAGAAATGAGTGATGCTCAAGTGAAGCCTGCTAAAATATTAGCATCTGTGTTAGAGAAATTTCCAGAAGACCATCCAAACCGAAGACACATCTACAACGTCAGACAGCAACTCAGGTTTGAACGGTCAGAGGGAAGGAACCCTATACAGCAGCTGCTACACCAGGCACAATCACGTGGTTACCTGTTCTGGTTTGATTCTGATGAAGATACAGCGGAGGTGACTCATCTTTTCCTTGTGCATCCTGATTGTGCTGATATGATCAAGTCTTGGCCATTTGTGATTTTGATCGACTCAACGTACAAGACAAACAAGTACAAGTTCCCTCTGGTTGAGATGGTTGGGATGGCTCCAACGAACCAGAACTTTCTGATTGGTCATGCAATCATCAGGGATGAGACGGCTCCAAGTTATTATTGGGTTTTGGAGAAGCTGAGAAACTACATCGGGCCTAATGTTCATCCAGCAGCCATCGTCAGCGACTGTGAGGGAGGTCTCTTTGCCCCCATAGCAGAGCTGTTTCCCGAATCGAACCACTTATTGTGCACATAGCACATCAACAACTGCGTGAAAGTGAAAGCCTACAACCTTTTCAAGAAGAATTTGGAAATGGCAGAGAGATTGGTGAATGGTAAGTGGCGGAAGATCCTACAGGCTACCACAGAGGAAGCGTATGAGCGAGCATTGGCTAACTTCAGGGATTCGTACCAGTGGTGTCCGGCACTGGTGGACTATGTGATGCATCAATGGGTCCCTCATAGGGAAAATTTTGTCAAATATTGGACAAACCAGGTACTTCATTTTGGGAACACTACAACATGTAGAGTTGAGAGCGCTCATAGAGCTACCAAGGA
Source organism: Chenopodium quinoa (assembly GCF_001683475.1). Lineage (NCBI taxonomy): Eukaryota > Viridiplantae > Streptophyta > Magnoliopsida > Caryophyllales > Amaranthaceae > Chenopodium > Chenopodium quinoa. Next base: position 782,124 of record NW_018745403.1, read on the forward strand.
CTGGATTGATTCATCGACCGCTGCTTTGGATACACTGTTCGCTAGACTGAACAAGTCAATTGAAACTCAGAAGAACGACATCAGGAACTCTCTAGAGGACTCCAGACGACGACATGGTACGATGTATAGCCATTTTATATTTAAGATTCTCCATGGTCGTGTGTCGCACTACTGCTTGGGGTTGATTCTCACTGAGCTGAGCAGGGTGAGGGACTAGGGTTTAGGCCGAAAGGAATCCAGTTCACCTGTACAATTACAACATATAAAATATAATAACATGAATATAATATGTGCAAATAATAAAATGTAGACTCTATAAATAAATGTTACCTCTAAGGGGGACAGCCTGTCCAGTCGCTCGAACATCTCGCTCTCCGCCGGCCAGGCCTCAGCCCATGTACGCAAAAAACTACAAGTCTTTTCCCGGGTATGACATTTCAACAACCCCGTAACTGAAGGCCTCTCCTGGTCCTCCCAAATACGGGCAGCTATGTGTCCTAGAAAGCTAGGAATCACACTCCCGTCAACAGGCCCACCGGGCACCTCACTCCTAACAACCCAAGAATCATTACCCGCCCTCGACCGTTTCCTGCTTGCCCTAGATACAGTGGACGCAGATGATGTGCCAGATCTACTAACAAACCTACCACCCCTACCCTTACGCACCTCCACCATATGCGTCTCGTACATGTCATCAACCCTCTGACTGAATGGACCGTAATCATCATACGGTCCACTGCCATCGTCCACATCCTCATCCTCATCTGCGCCCTCCTCCTGGTCACCCTCCTCAGCATCATCATCGTCATCGTCATCCTCATCCCGACGGTGGATCCGTTCTCTACGAACTGAGGCCGAAATACCACGGGATCTGACATGTCTATGCCCCGACCTCTCCACTGAATAACTTCTACTAAGAAGCTCTATATTCTTCCCCCCACCATGACGACCCTACAAAAAATTTTAAAATATATAAACATACAAAAATTTATACGATAAATAATCATCATCGCAAATCAAATACACTAAAAACATACAAATAATTGTAAACAAAATATAAACGTAGAAAAAATACAACGAAATTGAAAAAAATTATAAAAATAAACAACAAAATATAAAAACAATTCAAAATTATATTACCAAAAAAAAAAAAAAAATTAAAAACAATTTTTTAAAAAAATTAAAAAAAAAGGGGGGGGGGCGCCTTGGCTGGACGCCCAGCCGGCGGTGGTGGCGCCAGATGCAGACGCCGCCACCAGTTGGCTGGCGCCTGGGCTGGACGCCACAGCCACGGCTGCGGCGCCTAGACTAAACGCCACAAATTACTACATAAAGCCCACAAAATATGGGAGAAAAAGAGGTTTTTATGACGTTGATTAAACCAAAAGTATACATAGCGCTAATATTAGGGATGCCAATGGGTCGGATCTAGGTCGGGTCTGACAAGATCCAGACCCAGACTCGGATTTTTAAGAGGTGGATCTAGATCCGACCCTAATCAACTAGGTCTAAATAAATCAGTCCCAGACCCATATATACTTGGTTTAGCGGGTCTAAGTCTATAAAGGGTCCAAAATGGGTCTAATTATGATTTTTTTTAAATCACTTTTTTTTTTATATTATAACTATCCTAATAATTGTGTAACTATACATATAGATATATTAAACAATCCTGTTGCATAGTGCATATTAAAATAAACTTCATATAAAAAAATATACAATAAAAAACATAATACTAAACATATGATAATCGACTTGATGAGAGTAGGACACTACTATAAAACAGGCCATTTCCGACGACAAAATTCCGTCGAAAACACCCTGAAATCCGTCGGAAAAGGCCGTTTCCGACGGAATTTCCGTCGGAATTTCCGTCGGTACGGGTTGTCGGAAAACCTTTTGTAGGGGAAACGGCCTTTTCCGTCGGAAAACACTGTTCCGACAGAATTTCCGACGAACTTTCGTCATCGGAAGAGGAATTCCGGTCACCGAAAAGTCCGTCGGAAATTTTCGACGGAATACAAATCCGCTAGAAATTTCCGACGGACTTTCCGTCGAAAATTTCATTAAAAAAAAAAAAAAAAAAAAACCCTACCACCACCCGAACCACCCTATCCAGCCACCACCCCTACCACCATCCCACCCCCCTGCCCCCTGCCCCCTGCCCCCTACCCACCCATACCCTCTACCAGCCCCACCCACCCACCCGCCCACCCCTACCACCACCAGCCCTAACTTAAACCCACCCACCCACCCACCATACCTGAACCCACCCCCCTAACCCACCACCCTTAAATCGACACCACCCTCTACCCACCAGCCCACCCCCCCTGCCCCCCCCCCCCCACCCACCCAGACCCACCACAATCCCACCGAAACCAAACGCCACCACAACAGCCCACCACAACAGCCCACCCTACCCCACCACCACCAACACCACCACACACCACCACCATTCCAAATATTCATTAAAAATCGAAATTAAGCCCAAAAAACCGAAAATTTGCCCCAAAAATGCGAAAATGAACAAACGAAAAACCAGATCTACATATTAACAAACGAAAAATTTAACAAAAACAATAATTAACAAACGAAAATTTAAAGAAATAAATTAATATACAATTTTATTCTAAATTTTATAAATAAATAGCTATTACAAAGCCATATTTAAATTAATTACAAGATCTAAAAAAAAAATCTTGAGAATGGCGGTGCAGTGCCTCGCGACGGTGGTTACTCGGTGATTATTTATTATTTTTAGGGTTTGTTTTTTTTTTATTATTTTTCGACGGAATATTCCGTCAGAAACTCAATATTTCGACGGAAAATTCCGTCGGAAATTTCCGACGGATTTATTTTCCGCTGAAAAATAATTGTTTCGACGGAATATTCCGTCGAAAATCTCCGACGGATTTTATTTCCGTTGAAACATTTCAGTTCCGACAAAATAATTCGTCGGAAGGCCCATAATTTTCAACGGATTTTTATTCCGTAGGACATCCGTCGTACATTTCCGACGGAATAAAAATCCATCGTAAATTTTCGACGGAAAACATGTCCGTCGGAAATCAGCCTGTTTCTAGTAGTGAGGAGCTAGGAGCGTTTGACTTGGAGCTCTTGGAGAATTGGCGGCTATAGTTTGGAGTTAGGTTCTTTAGGGTTTTCTTTCATCTGATTCTTTGGATTAGATAACTTATGATTTATGTAATATTTTATAAAAAAAAATATCTACAGGTCTATAGGTTGGATCTGAGTCGGGTTCTGGGTCTAAACATTTCAAACCCGGACCCATTACTCTTATATTTAGATCCGACCTAGATCCATTTAAGACCCATGCCCTAAAATATGGGTTGGGTCTAACCAGGTTTAGGTCGGGTCCTAGACCCATTGCCATCCCTAGGTAATAATGCAATTTTGAGATAAATGAATAGGCATGACTTGCATGAGTCATTCTTATCTAAGAGGTATAATATGGTAAGACCACATAAACCCTTTTATATCTCTAAATTTAAATTTCAACATTAAATTAAAATTATGATACGTAATACCCGTACCACGATACACATTATTGTAAATGAATAATCAAATAATGTAAAAACTATCACTATTATGCATAAAGCTAACTTTGGTTTTAATCTTGTGAGATTTAATATTTGAACTATCAAAATCGCGCAATTGCACGGGTACTATACTAGTATATTAACCATTAATTAACAGAAACTATTGGGTGCGGACGTCCGCACCCAACAGTTCGTGCGACAAGGTTAAAATCTTAGCCCGGCCCATTTTTATTTTGTTTTTTGTTTTTGAGAAAAGGCCCGTATAAGTTTGAACTCAACTGTCAGCCCATATTTATTTCACTAGGCGAAAAATGGTAATCAGCACCGGTTCAAAACCCCCATTTAGCACCGGTTTTGAACCGGTTCTGATTTTAGGGATGCCAAAAACCAAGACATTCCGCACCGGTTCAAAACCGGTGGCTTTTCAGAAATTTCTTCCACTTATGCTGCCATTTTCAACTTCATTTTCTTATTCCAAAAAAACCGTCATTTTCAACTCCATTTCTTTTTCTTCTTCACTGTAGTTTCTACTAATTTTCTCTCTTTTCTTTTTCAGCTTTTCTCCAATTGTTTCACTTCTGCAATTTCTACATTTTTCGCTTATTTTTCTTCATTTTTGTCTATATTTTTCTTCTTTTTATGAAATATTTCTCAATTCAATATTATCATAAATCGAAAAAAGTGAGGTCGAAGATTGCTAATCGTCCACCATTGAATGTTACAGAAGAATATCCTGATGATTCACTTCTTTTAAACATTAGGTGTTCAGTTTTTTCCCGAATTCTTAATTTCTTGCTTTGAATTGTTTTGTTTTAGTTTTTTTCGTTTTTTTACTATGATTCAGTATATATTTTTATCGTAATTCAACTTATGCTTTGTTTGTGTTTAATTGATTGAATTTCCGATTTACGATATTGAAATTTAATGTATCTGTTTTTATTTTTAGCATTTGCTTTTGTTTCTTAAGTTTTGATGATACCGTATTTTGTATCGAAAATTTCATTAGGTCTTTGTTCAAATTTTTATCCCCTTTTAGATTTTGTTATGTATTTTTATGTTGTTTTTTTATCATTTATTTTTATTGATAGAAAATATAAAGTGGGAAAAGGTACTTCATAAAGGAAAAATCAAACAGAATCTAGGTATGATCTGTTTAGCTTTTCTAATTTTTGTGCTTGGTGATATTTTGATTGTTTTACTTGACATCTTCTGTTGGCTAAAATGTTTTTTTAATTGCCTGATATATTTTTGTTGTTAGCTTATATTTTTCTTATGTTGTGTGATAAGATTTTTCTGTTGGCTTGTATATGGTGATATTGATGGATGATATATTTATTGTGTTGCCTTATATAATGATATTGATAGCTTATATGATGCTATTGATGGCCAATATATTTATTGTGTTGCCTTGTATAATCATTATGATTGTTTAATTGCTCATATGTTTTATATGGCTAACTGATATGTTTTTTATATATATTATTTGTTGGCTGATTTGTTTTTAATCTTTCTTATATGCTCTTTTTATTTGCTGAAATGTTCTATGTATTGGGTTACATCTTTTTTAAATTGTCTGAAATCATAATATACTAAGCTAAAATGTTATCTTTGTTAGCTTACATATTTTTTTTGGCTGGCTAAAACTTTTTGATAATGTTTTTTGTTGGCTGATTTCGTTTTTGTTTGGCTGATATGCTCTTTTTTACTTGCTGATATGTTATATTTGTTGGCTTACATCTTTTCTAAATTAGCTGAAATCATAACTTATTAAACCGAAATGTTATCTTTGCAGGCTTATATGGATTTAATGTTGGGTGATATGTTATCTTTATTTGCTTATATGTTTTATTTGGCTGGCTGATACGATTTTGAAATATATTTTTTGTTGGCTGATTTGTTTTTTATTTGGCTGATATGCTTTTTTTTTTTTTTTTTTTTGCTGATATGTTCTATTTGTTGGCTTATATCTTTTTTAAGCTGGTTGAAATCATTAAATACTAAGCTGAAAATGTTATCTTTGTTAGCTTATATGGATTTTATGTTATCTTAAATTATTATAATGAAAGATAATATTCTTATTTATTTTCTTATATATTAGTATAGTATTTTTCTCCTGTTAGCTTATTTGTTTCTTTTTTTTTATGATATGTTTATGTTGTTGGCTTATAGGTTTCTTGTATTGTTTGTTAAGATCACTATAATGATTGCTGATATTCTTTTTCAATTGTTGATATTTTAATATAATGGTGGTTGATATTGCTATGTTGGATGATATGTTTTCTTTATTGGCTGAAATGTTTTCATTGTTGTCTGATATGTTTTTTTTTTTGGTTTATGATAATATTTTTCTTGTTTTTCTTTAAATACTTTACTTGTTTTTTCAGTAAAAGTACTAGTGATGTTCCCAAGGTTGGAAAGAAGAGAAAAATGGAAAAGGAATGATTTGATTTTAGGTATTTTATTTTTCATATTCCTGATACGGAATGCAAATGTGTTATTCTTTAATTAACATTTTTTTAATTGAATTTTCAGCAATATTACAGAAGATGATTTGTCATATATTTCTATTGGAACTCAATCTAGTGTTTCAAGTATTACAAACATGGTCAAATGTTTCACTAATGAACAAAGAGCAGCTGTTGATGAAATTGGTTTTGGTGGTTTGTTAAAAATCAATCTACCTGAAGATCTCAAAAGAACATTGTATCCATACTTAGTTTTACATTACAATCCTACAACAATGATATTGTTTGTTGGAGATCAAAGGATATCGTTTAATAGTGCTGATCTACATAATGTGCTTGGGATTCCTTACACTTCAACTCCTGTGATTGAGTTGTCTAAATTGAAATCTGATAAAAATTCTGACATGGGTATAATGAAGGAATTGAGGGATTATTTTGGGCTAGGCCCTATTGAAAAAACTGATGATGTTAATGCTAAGAAGCTAAGGAAAAAGAAGTTTGATTATAAGATTGGAGAAGTTCAATATCAAGCTGAAAGACTTGGGTTAGGTAACTTATTTTATTTTATATTTTATGGTTTTTTTTTTTTTTTTTTTTTTTTTTTTTTTTTGTTGGCAGATATGTAACATTTTCATGGCTGGTATGTACGTTATGTTGGGTTATTTATTTTATTTTTTAGCTGATTTGTTTCTTGTGTTGGCTTATTTGTTTTATTGGTTTGATTATATGCTTGTAATATTGGTTAATATTAGTTTTCCTGTGTTTTTTATTTATAAATTACATGTATAAAAAAATCACCTGCTTCAGAGAAAATAAAGACATATCCATAAGAAATGATGGTATATTTTATTTATTACTTTTATATAGTCATTCTTACTTAAATTATTATATTATATTATTTATTACTTTTATATAGTCATTCTTACTTAAATTATTATATTATATTAAAGTAAGAAGAAATATGTTTCACTTGATGTTTAGAAGGAGAAGTTTATGGAATTCAGAGATAGTGGAGATGAATTGAGGCTTTTTGTTCTTTTTGCGCTCACAAATTTTCTGACACCTTTGAGTGACAAGTCTCTTAACATCAATGCTGTTAAATCTTTGTCTGATGTTCAGAAGATTAAGGATTTTGATTGGTGTGGCTACATTATGAAGGTCATGTGTCATTCAATTGAAGAATTTCATAAATTTTTGGTTGATAAGAAGAACAAAGACAAAACTGAGGGCAAAAAAACTACAAAAAATTTTAAAAATATTGGTGGTTGTCTCCTTGCTTTGCTGGTGGTTTTTGTTTAAAAAATTCATTTTGGAGAGAGGAAAGTGGGTGTTAAGCTGCCATTCATAAGCAATTGTGAAGCAAGATATTACTGTATCTTCAACTGCATTATTTCCTGAAAATTCACAAGCTCCTAAAGAAATTGAGAAAGAAGTTCCTTTAACTCTTGAAATAAAGGATGGATTCCAAGTGTCAGCTGAGAAAGATTCAGAGTTGTATGTTCAATACAAGATTCCAAAAGGTCTTAAAACTGACAAAAAAATTCAAGCTATGGATATTTCAGTAAGTTTATCTATTCAATATTATCATATAATAAATCTAGTGAATAATTTCATATATTTTGTTTGTTTATACAATCATTTTGTTGCCTTATATGTTTCTTAGTTTGGCTTACATGTTTTATTTAGCTGGTTGATACGTTTTAAATAAATATTTTTTGTTGGCTATTTTTTTTTTATTTTTTTTATTTGGCTGATATGCTCTTTGTTATTTGCTGATATATTCTATTTGTTGGCTTACATCTTTTTAAAGTTGGCTGAAATCTCAAATGATATATGCTGAAATGTTATCTTTGCTGGTTTATATGGATTTTATGTTGGCTAATATGTTATCTTTGTTTGCTGATATGATTTATTTGGTTGGCTGATACGTTTTTGATAAATATTTTTTGTTGGCTGATTTTTTTATTTATTGGTTGATATGCTCTGTTTATCTTTGCTGGCTTATATGGATTTTATGTTGGCTGATATGTTATCTTTTTTTGTTGATATGATTTATTTGGCTGACTGATACGTTTTTTATAAATATTTTTTGTTGGCTGATTTTTTATTTTAGTTAGCTGATATGCTCTTTGTTATTTGATGATATATTCTATTTGTTGGCTTACATCTTTTTTAAGTTGGCTGAAATTTCAAATGCTATTAGCTGAAGTGTTATTTTTGTTGGCTTATATGAATTTTATGTTGGATGATATGTTATCTTAGTTTGCTGATATGATTTATTGGATGGCTGATACGTTTTTGATAAATATTTTTTGTTGCTGATTTTTTTTTATTTGGCCGATATGCTCTTTGTTATTTGCTAATATATTCTATTTGTTGGCTTACATCTTTCTTAAGTTGGATGAAATCTCAAATGCTATAAGCTGAAATGTTATTTTTGTTAGCTTATATGGATTTTATGTTGGCTTTGTCAGCTTATATTGATTTTATGTTTGCTTATATGGATTATATGTTGATTGATAAGTTTTTTATGTTGGCTTCAATAACAAGAAATGTTAGTTGATATGTTACTGTTACCTAATTTTTCTATTAAGATTATTATAATTTCATTCATTTTACTTATATATATTCTAATTTATTAATTGTCATTAATTTATATATATTGATATAATCTCTATCTTAATATGTTTCAGAAAGTTGATAAGAAAGTGTTGATTCTTCAACGTAATATGTAGATAGCTTGTACTGTGAATTTGGATCTACTTAAAGAGCTTAAGGAAGATTCTAATAAATTATCACAAGAAGCTTCTCAGCCAGAATCAGATTTTGATATGAATGAAGAATTCTTTGAGATTTTCGATACAGTCGAAAAGAATTTTAGGAAACAGAAAGAATTGGTTTATCAAGGCAAAGGTTATCTTGTGAAAATTGATAAAGTTAAGAAGAAATCAACAAGTTTGGAGAAATTAAATTATTATCTAAAGGTAACAATATATTTATTTTTTTAAATTAATTGTATGTAATGTTATTACTGATTTTGCTGATTTTATATTTAATGTACAACTTTTAGGATTCTTCTAATGTAAATAATGAAGAAGATGATAATCTGGATAATATTGTACATAATGAAGAAGAAGATGATCCGGAGATTACCGAAGATGATAATCCGGAGAATGATGTACATAATGAAGAAGAAGATGCTCCGATGATATGCTTACTTCCAAAGTAGGAGTTTCTAACAATCAGGTAATCATTTGGCTGATAGATTTAAAATTTTGGCTGATATTATTCATTAGTTGGCTCATATGATGGGTTATATCATGAAATTATTTGCTTTATATAAAATTGGCTAATATAATTGAATATTTGGCTGATGTATTTCTTTTACTATCTAATAAAGATATTTTTTTGATATGTAAAGTATTTTTTGTTTTCTGAGATCATCATAATGATAGGTTTATATGATCTGTGTTATCTAATAGCAATTGTTTATATCAGAATTTTGTTGGCTGAAATCATAAAATGCTAAGTTGAATGTCATCTTTGTTGGCTTATATGGATTTTATGTTGGCGGATGTATTTGTTATTTTGGTTGATATATTATCTTAATTTTGGACTGATGCTGCTGCTGTTGAAAGTGTCAACCTAGGTTGGATCATCATTGAAAGAGAACACTATTGATTTTCAAATTCCCTCTTTTAATCTATTTGGTAGTCAAGAAACTCTTCCTACTCCCCCTGTTATTCCCAATCCTACTCTTACTCTTCCTACTATTCCTCTTTCTATTACTCCTCCATCTAATTTGTCTAAAAATAAGAATGAGGTATCCTCAAAATAATTATCACAAACAAATTTTTATCATTTTTGTAAAGTTGTTAGTATTTTATTTTATCATTATATTGTTTTCTCTTGGAACATTTTTAATTCCATTTTGCACCATTTTTGTAGTTGTATTTTTAATTTTATATATTAATATCTTTATTATATTAAAATTATTTGGAGTTAAATTTTGTATATAATTTTTTATTTTGGAAAAATGTTTGATAATTTTATGAAATGTTGTACTCTGATATGTTTCTTTTCTTCTTCTTTTTTTAATTTTTTATTTTTTATTTTGTAGGCTTAAATATTTATGTTGTTGTCTTATATTATTATATTTTTTGGCTAATATAATGTTTTTGTTTGCTGAAATGTTTGATTAAATTTTTTTATATTATTATTTTTCTTGTTAATATTAAATTATTATATCGTCTTATATGTTTTATTTATTAGCATATATGTTTTTTTTCTATTATGTTATTTATGTTGGTATAATATCAAGATTTTGCTTACTAATAATCTTAATAGGCTTGGTTATGTATTCTTCTTGGTTGGCTGCTATTCACTTTTTTAATCTGATATGGTTACTTTGTTGTCTGATATTGTTACTTTGTTATCTTATATGGTTTCTTATGTTGGCTGGTTTTTAATTTTGTTGCCTTATATAATTATTTTAATTTGTTGTCTTATATATTTATTATATTGGTTTATATATTTTATTTCTTTTGTCATTGATTCATGATTTTTATTTTTAACATATGTCATTTGTTTTTTTCATTGTATCATTTTTTTTTCCTTACATTTCATTATTTGTAGGAGAATCCTGTTGTGTTAAGGTGCCCAAGTTAGATATTGCAGGACTTAAAGAGTATGTTACCAACTACTTCATCTGATGATATTGTTGTAACTCGTGTTCCAGTTTCTATTCATATGCCAATAAATACATCGGATGCTTCAACTGCTTCTGAAAAACATGATGTTAGTAAATCACTGCTTGTGTCAAAAGGTGTTGCAACTTCTGTGACCAATGATGATACAGCTAGGCTTGCTAAGAAAATTGCAGATGATACTTCATCAGATAAAAGTTTAAAGACGAGAAAAGAGTTACATGAAAAAAAGGTTGAAAAAATGAATGCTGATCTTGCTTCTTCTCCGCTAGTTGAAGTTCCTACTAACACAAGTAGTTTTTTTTGTGTCTAGAGCATTGCAGTATAGAAAGCAAGACTACAAATCATTAACCCATAAGAAAAGAAACAAGGTGATTTTCTCTTCTTTGACGCTTAGAAAGAGAATTCTGTTTTGAAGATTGATCCATCTGGAGAAGGAATTGCCAGAAATAAGGAGTTAGAAGTAGAGGCAATGTTTGATACATTGGCAGAAATTGGTGTCACAGAATCTAAACTTTGGATAACGAAGGGTGATATATTAAGCATGGCCCCTGGTTCTTGGTTTGAAAATAATGTTATTGATGATTGTGTATATTTTTTCAATTTAAAAGAAACTGAGCTTGAAAATAATTTGGTGATGTCCGGAAACTACCTGATGGAAAAATGCGGATTCCGAGATTTTGGTTTATTACAAGTTTATAGGTGAGTATATTTATATACATATTTTTTTTATATAATTTTTTCTTCTATATTTGATTATATATACATCTATATATTTAATCATTTAATCCATTTTTTTGGTTTCAAAAAGATGTTGTTAAGCAGCATGAAAGAATACAAAAGAAAGTAGAATATCTTAAAAGAAAAAAAGAAGTTGAAAAGATAATTCAGGATATGTATCACAATGATCATGCAGCTTACCTAGATGCACAAGTAAATTGGGAACAAGAAGAGAAGACATGGAAGATAGAAGATGTTACTTCTAAGGAGGTTGAGGAAGGCATAAAAGGATGGTGCATGAAGTTTCCAGATATAAACTTCATGAACCTTGATCTGGTAAATTCTTAAATATTCTATATTATTTATTGTTTTCTCTACTTTGTTTACTTATATGTTTTTTGTGTTCGCTTATATGTTAAATTGCAAAGAATGGAGTGTTAAATATTGTTTTTCTTCCAAGATAATCAACAACTTGAAAAGAATGGAGTGTTAAATATTGTTTTTCAATACTCTGTGTTCGAAACATAATCTTTAGCAAATTTCAAAAACAAATATAATGATGAACAAGCCGTTGGCATGAAAAAAAAACCTTAATCAAAGCGGTTGCCATTGTCTTTCAACACACTTTGTTAGAACATAATCTTTAACAAATTTCAAATACACAAAACCATGATGGACAAGCCATTTGCTCAACAATAAAATTAATAAAAGTGGTAACCCAGGGCATCCCTCGGTGACACACTAGTTGTGTTTTTATAAAATGATACGAGTACATAATATGTTACTGTTCCAAAAATTAATATTGAGAAAAATTGAACATGGCTACTATATTGCTTTCCATTACAAATGAGTAAATTACAAATGATTGTCAAAATAAAATTAGTAAACCGTGTCAAAAATTCAAAGTGTAAACATAAATACGAAACTTGCATTGGAGGGAGTAATTCATACTCCATAACTGCTATAAGAACTTAAATATGTATATGTAAATCCAACTCATGAATTTAAAATCAGGATTATTATTTAAACTAAAACATGTTCATTCATTCACCATGTAGAGCTAATTGAACACGTAATTACGGATCATAGACATGTATAATGCAGATCTACAATAGAAGGGAGAGAGAAAACGAAATTTACCTCACTAAAAAAAATTAACCGAGGAATAGTGAAAGGAAAACTAAAGGAAGCAGGAGAAAGTGAAGAGGTAGTTAGGGTTTTAAAAATATTTTTAATTTTATTGAAAAAAACATAATCTATCTTTATCATATAAGTCAGAAGGTGGGTTATGGACTTCTGGTGTCAACTCAAAAAGACATTATTATCCTTCTTGGATTATACTACAAATAAAATTGAATAATTAGGTAAAAAAAAATAACCAAAACATTATAAAATATAGAAATAAACATAGTATTACTCATAAATAATACAAAATAGTATTTGATGATACATGACAATAGGAGAGCCAGTGGCGGATGTAGGTTATTAAGTTCATTAATTAATTATTTATAATAATTTAGGGGGGTCAAGTCCTGAATGGCCCCGGTAAAAGGTCCCTCTCTAAGGAAAGCCATCCCCAAAAGCTACCAAAGCTAGGCCACGAGACATCGACACTTGATATTTCAACTTTTTGCCAAGTGTCGCGCCACGTAGGCAACAATTACTTAGTGGTATGACAAGTAGGATAAAAATGTGGATAATTTTAGATAGATTTTGTAAGATAAAAAAGTTAGTTTAGAGTTTTCTTTTCAATAAATTTTGGATAGATTTTTAGGATAATTTGCTGGTTTAGAATTTTATTTTTGATAAAATACCAATATTTTATAACTTTCAACAAATCTATTTTTAGCCCCTATGTTTCCTAATTATGACATAAGTGAGTAAATGAAAAAATAAAGTTTTTTTTTTATCATAATATTCATGTTAAAGAGTACTTCAAAATAAATCCATTTATGATATACTTTAAAAATTATAACCCGCAGCTTTATAAGCGGTAGTAATAACATTTTTTATTTTACAAGTTTAATTGTCACGTGATTATTAATCTATGAGTAGAAAATTCAAATAACATAAATATTTTTCTCAAATATAGTGTATATTTCTATAATATATATGTGCTCTTACAAAAATCAATGGTATTCTACGTCAAAATATCCTAAACTAAAAAGAATATACACCTCTTACGTAACAATATTTGTATCAATGATATGTTTTAAAATTTAGCATACATATAAAGATTTTATTTTAAAATTTAATAAACAAACCAAGCATCGCCAAAAGAATTAAAATTCCACATAAGCAATCGTCTTTCAAAAAAAAATTCTTAAAAGTCTAGCAGCCGAAGACTTACTTTCGAACTGAGAGTTTGAATAAAGTCTAGGAGTACTCAAATTGTTAAATGTCAACGAAACTGTAAAATTAAATTACTCAAATGTTAAGGAGCATTTAAACAACAAATGTTTCAAACGTTGATAAGTTTAGACAATAGTGTTAATGCCTTTGAGAAAATAATCATTACTTTATAATTATTTTATAGTAGCTAATTAATGTAAGGACTTGTAAAACATAAGGATATATATTACGGAGGGAACTCGGGGCATCAATCAAGTTACGCACTAGTATAAGAGTAAACCAAGCATTTTTCGGGAGCATTCGGCGTGCCACATATGTAAAGGGATTATTTGAACCAATTAAAAATTTAATTTGTATTTTATTTTAGAATTAAAAATTTTCATTCTCTATCTAAGAAAAAGCGATGAATGAGATTTGAGAATTTTTCTAGGTAAAAAACAACAAATAATAATTTAAGATTTAAATTATTTTAAGAAAAATAAAAATTATCTTTTGATATTACTAGTTATATAATAAAAAAAAAAATTATAAATTAAAAAATTTCTTTTGATATTAATGATTTTATCTAAATATCCGATTAATGAGATAAAGTTTTCATTATTTCAGTTTAATAAATGCAAGTTCTACCTTCGTAACTAATGAATGAGTTATTAAAATAAATCAAATAATTTAAAATTTTCAAAAAAAATAAAATAATAACCCCTATGAAATATAGCCACATTGTGTGGCCAGCAGCATCTAAAAATTTGTGTAAGAGTTTTATTTCAATAAAATAAGGATAGATTTTTAGGATAAAATTATTGGTTCATAGTTTAATTTTAGATTAAATTCCAAAATTTAATATGTACAAATTAAATTAATGATGGTTTTTGTGATCTATTATAATTTAATTTAATATAATTTTAGACTGTGTTTTTTTTTTAAAAAAAAGCTACTAATATTTCTTAGGTACAAAATCAATTACTACTTTCAATTAATATATTATAAGTGTGTTACGAAATACTTTTATATAATGAAATTTATTTTAAAATGTAATTTAAAATGAGAACCATTTAAGATTATTTAAATCAACTAATAATATATAAGTTCACAACCGATTGTTCTATTGTATTTTATAATTTTTTTTTAAAAACGTTGCGGATATTATTAAATCAAATCAAGATCCGCCAATTTTGAAGATTTTTGAGGGATATTTAGTCGTGCGTAAGTACTCTAATGCATATCAATCTCCCACTAAGCTACCAAAGTCGAACCACGAGACAACAACACTTGGTATTTCAACTTTTCGCCAAGTGTAGCGCCACGTAGGCAACAGTTAATTAGTGGTATGACACATAGGATTAAAATGTTGGATAATTTTATATAGATTTTGTAAGATAAAAAAGTTAGTTTAGAGTTTTATTTTCAATGTAATTTGGATAGATTTTTAAGATAAAATTGCTGGTTTAGAATTTTATTTTTCATAAAATACCAATATTTTATAACTTTCAACAAATCTATTTTTAGCCACTGTGTTTCCTAAATTATGACATAAGTGAGTAAATGAAAAAATTTCCTCAAACAAAATAAAAAATAAAGCTTTTTTTTTTATTTTTTGTTTTATCGTTATATTCATGTCAAAGAGTACTTCAAAATAAATCCATTTATGATACACTTTAAAAATTATAACCCACAGCTTTATAAGCGATAGTAATAACTTTTTTATTTTACAAATATAATTGTCAAGTAATTAGTAATCCATGAGTAAAAAATTCAAATAACATAAATATTTTTCTCATATGTAGTGTATATTTCTATAATATATATATATATATATATATATATATATATATATATATATATTGCGCTCTTATAAAAATCAATGGTATCCTACGTCAAAATATCCTAAATCAAAAGGGATATATATACACCTCTTACATATATAACAATGTTTGTATCAAAGATATGTTTTAAATTTGGCATACAGATAAAGATCTTATTTTAAATTTCAATAAACTAGCCGAACATTGCCACCAGAATTAAAATTCAAAATAGGAAATCGTCTTTCGAAAAAAAAAATTCTTAAAAATCTAGCAGCCGAAGACTTATTTTCGAACTGAGGGTTGAATAAAGTGTAGGAGTACTCAAATTGTTAAATGTCAATGAAACTGTAAAATTAAATTACTCATATGATTAGGAACATTTAAAGCAACAAATGTTTCAAACGTGGATAAATTTAGACAATAGTGATAATGCCTTTGGGAAAATAATTATTACTTTATAATTATTTTATAAATAGTTGAATAATGTAAGGACTTATAAAACATAAGGATATATGGTTCGGAGGGAACCCGAGAAATCGCTCGACTTACGTACTATTATATAAAAAGTAGGAATATTTCTGGAGCATTTGACGCCACATAAGTAATTGGATTATTTATAGCAATCAAAAATTGGATTTGTAATTGATTTTAGGATTAAAAAATTCACTTGTCATCTAAGCAAAAGTGACGAATTGAGATTTGAGAATTTTGCTAGATAAAAAACAACAAATAGTTATTTATAATTTAAATTATTTAAAAAAACTAAAAATTATCTTTTGATATTAGTATTTAAATAAATTTAAATATAATTTAATAAATTAAAAAAATATCTTTTGATATTAATGATTTTATCTAAATATCCGATTAATAAGATAATATTTCATAATTTATTTTAATTTAATAAATGCAAGTTCTACCTATGTAACTAATGAATGAGATTGTAAAATTAATCAAATAATTTTAAAATTTTAATAAAAAAATAACCCTTATGAAAACTGGCTACACGATGTGGCCAACCACATATAAAAATTTGTGTTAGGGTTTTATTTTCAATAAAATAAGAGAAAATACAAGTTTATAACCTTGATAAACAAAAATTGTTTATTGAGGGGTGTACATGTAATGTAAATTACATCTAACTTTGGTTAACTATTGTTTTCTCTCCCCTCCTTCAACCTTTTGGTATTTTTTATTTTCTCTCTCCTCTTTCAACCTTTTGTTGTTTTCTCTGTCCTCCTTGAATCTTCAATTTCAATGGTGAAAGTACATATTTCCACTATGACATCGAACAAGTGACATCTATAGAGGAAGAAAGCTTACCTACCCTTTAGGGTTAACCATGTTTGTTATTTTCAGTTTGTTATTTGGTTTGTCGTTTAATTCCAGCTGTGAAACCGCCGGAAATGATGGTACGAAGTCGAATTTAATGAAAGAAGGAAAACTCAGCTACCCTTTAAGGTTAACCATGCCATTAATTTCTCCTTTTGTTATTAGGGTTTTCATTTAATTTCGCCGGCGAAGCCGGAGGAAATGGTTTCGAACGGACATGAAAGAGAAGGTGAAAGTGGGCAGAGATTGGATGAAAAAGAATAAGGGTGGGAAAAAAAATTGCTTTAAATAATACCACCTTTCACCCGTCCGCTAAAAACAAGTCCACCTTTTGTTTATTTCAGAATAATACGACCTTTGGGGGTGTCCGCTATAAACAAGTTATTTTACCTACAACCTGAATAACCAGTTAAATTTTTTTTTCCTTTTTTTAAAAATTCATTTAACAACTCTTAATAACAACTTTAATTATGATTTATTAACATTTAATATATTTTTAAAAAAAATCTTAAAAAAAAACCACTCCTCCGGCCACCCACCAGCCACTGCCCCAGCCCCCGGCGCCGGCTACGCTCGGATTCTTTCTTCCCCAGCGCCGGCGTCGGCACCAACCCCCTTCCCCTGCGCGCACCCCTTCCCTCTTCCCCGGTGCTAGCCTGAACCACCGAAACCCCTTCCCCAAAATCCTCCCTCCCCGCAAAACAACCAAAAACCCATCCTTCACCCTCGAAAAACCCTAACCAAACCCCTAGTGGTGGCTGGGGAGGTCCGATTTGGGCTTTTCAAGGGTAGGGGATGGGTTTTAGGCGGTTTTGCAAGGGAGGGAGGGTGCTTGGGTGGGTAGGTGGTTTGTCGGGGTGGCTATTGGGGTTTCTAAGTGGGTAAGGTTTTCGGCAACGGGTGGGTAGGTGGTGTTTTCGGTTGTACGACCGATGGTGGTGGAGCTGGGCGTCGGCTGTACCGTCGCCGCGCTGCGTGTGGGGGAGGGGGAGAGGGGTGACTGGGTCGTGGGGGAAGGGGAGAGGGATAGGGATGGTGGTTTCTTAAAAAAAAATTAAAAAAATTATATTTTTAGATCAATAAAATGATGACATGTGTCCATATAACCTATTAATCAGGTTACCAACAGGTTACAACTTGTTTAAAGTGGACACCCCCCAAAATTCGTAAGCTGAAATAAACAAAAGGTGGACTTGTTTTTAGCGAACAAGTGAAAGGTGGTATTATTTAAAGCTAATTTTCCAAAAAAATATGAACAAGATCGAGGAAGAAGATGAACATAAAGAAGAAGGTGGGAGGAAGAAGATGATGAATAGTAGAAAACGGTGAGTTAACGGTGTCAACTTTAAAAATTTGTCCAACTTGTCATAGTGGTCCACAAATAGTAAAAATATATTATTTCTTTAATCAATAAACACAATTTTCAATGCATCTTATTTACGAAAATGCCATTTGGTAAACATAATTTGTTTATTTAGGTGATAAATTGAGGCTTGCTCATAAAATAAGGATAGATTTTTAGGATTAAATTATTGGTTTAGAGTCATATTTTCGATAATTTAATTTACATTATTTTTAAGCTTAAACTTTTGAAATAAATAAAAAAGCTACCAACATTTCTTAGGTACAAAACAAATTACTACTTTCAATAAATATCTTATAACTATGTTACATAATACTCTTATATAATGAAATTTATTTTAAAAAGTAATATAAAATGAGAACCATTTAAGATTATTTAAATCAACTAATAATATAAAGTTCACAACCGATTATTATATTGTACTTCATAATATTTTTTTAAAACGTTGCGGATATTATTAAATTAAATTAATATTTTTGAGGGAAATTTAGTCGTACATAAGTATTCCAAATGCATATCAATCTCCCACTTAGCTACCATATCCAGGCCACGAGACAAACGACACTTGGCATTTTAAATTTTCGCCAAGTGTTGCGTCATGTAGGCAACAATTGATTAATGTTATGACCCGTAGGATAAAAATGTTGTATAGTTATAGATAGATTTTTAAGATAAAAAATTTGGTTTAGAGTTTTATTTTCAATAATATTTGGATAGATTTTTAGGATAAAATTGCTGGTTTAGAGTTTCATTTTCGATAAAATACCAATATTTTATAACTTTCAATAAATATAGTTTTAGCCCATATGTTTCCTAAATTATGACATAAGTGAGTAAATGAAAAAATTAACTTAAAATAAAATAATTTTTTTAATTTTTTTTATCATATTCGTGTTAAAGAGTACTTTAAAATAACTCCATTTATGATATACTTTAAAAATTATAACCCACAGCTTTATGAGCGGTAGTGCTAACTTTTTTTATTTTACAAGTATATTTGTCAAGTGATTATTAATCCATGAGTAGAAAATTCAAATAACATAAATATTTTTTGTCATATATAGTATATATTTCTATAATAATATTGCTCTTATAGAAATCAATGGTATCCTACATCAAAGTATCCTAAATCACATAGGATATGCACCTCTTACATAACATTGTTTATATCAATGATATGTTTTAAAATTTGGCATATAAATAAAGAATTTATTTTAAAATTCAATAAACAAATCAAGCTTCGCCCTAGCAATTAAAATTCCAAATAGCTAGGCAATCGTCTTTAAAAAAAATGCTTAAAAGTCTAGCAGCTGAAGACTAACTTTTGAAGTGAGAGTTTGAATAAAGTGTAGGAGTACTCAAATTGTTAAATGTCAATGAAACTGTAAAATTAATTTACTTATATGATTATGAACATTTAAAGCAACAAATATTTCAAACGTGGATAGGTTTAGACAACATTGATAATGCCTTTGTGAAATTAGTTATTACTTTATAGTTAGTTTATAAGTAGCTAATTAATGTAAGGACTTATAAAACATAAGGATATATATTACAGAGGGAACCCAGGGCATCGCCCGGGTTACGTACATATAAATAAAGTAGGAATTTTACGGGAGAATTCGGCGCGCCACATAAGTAAAGTTATTATTTTGACCAATTAACAATTAGATTTGTATTTATTTTAGAATTAAAAAATTCAATCGCCATCTAAGCAAAAGTGACGAATGAAATTTAAGAATTTTTCTAGATAAAATACAACAATAGTAATTTATGATTTAAATTATTTTAAAAAAACTAAATATTATCTTTTGATATTTGTATTTAAATTATTAAAAAAAAGTAATTAAAAAAATTAAAAAATTATCGTTGATAATAATGATATTATCTAAATATCTGATTAATGAGATAATAATTTTATAGTTTATTTCAATTTAATAAATGCAAGTTCTACCTAAGTAACTAATGAATGAGATAGTAAAATTAATCAAATAATTTCAATATTTAAGAAAAAATATAATAGCAAAAGAAAAAAAATGTAAAAAGAATAACGAATTGTGATTTATGATTTAAATTATTTAGAAAACAAAAAAAAAATTATATTTTCACATTAAAGATTTTATCCTAATATGTGACGAATAAAATAACATATTTACAATAGATTTAAATTTAATAAATTCAATTGTCACGTAACTAACTCTTTCAAAAAAAAAAAATTGTCAGGTAACTAACAACAACGAATAAGGTAGTATTAAGAATTACATTAAAAGTCGTTTAATTAATTTATTATGTGGTTGTTTTTTTCTTCTAAAACTATTAAATAGAAAATTAATTAAATAAAAAAATATAAGAATCTAACTAGAAATATATATATTTTTTAAATTTATGTATTAACAACTGTGCATCGTACATGCTTTCATCTAGTAATCTTTAATGGAGGAACGTTGTTGACATCTATAAAGATTAGAGAATAGAGACCGTAGTCGATCCACAATTGTTACAATGAGGATCCAAGTTTATTGTGGCTTGTGAGAGCTTGCAAATCAGGTCTTGTTTACTCTACCTTATTTTTATTAAATTGGAATTGTTTTTATTGAACTAAATTATTTTTGCTGAACTTAAATCAACTTTATTGAACTGAAATTATTTTTGCTAAAGTGAAATCATATTTACTATTGATTAAGAAACTATTAATTTGAAATTGAAGGATGGAAAGTCAGTTTCTGAGCATCTTAATGACTTTTAGGATATTATTAACAAGTTGACTACTATGAAGATTGTTCTTGATGATTAGTTGCAGGCTTTGTTCTTATTGAGTTCTTTGCTAGGCAATTGGAAAACATTGGTTGTGACTATTAGTAACTCTGCTCCGAAAGGTGTGATATCATTGAATGTGATAAAAGAGAGCATGTTCAATGAAGAAATCAGAAGAAAGGAGATGGGAATTGATAATTCACAAGCTCTTGTTATTGAGAACAGAGGAAGAGGCAAGAGTAAAGGTCCCAAAGGCCGTGATAACTCAAGGAGTAGGTCCAAATCCACTAATGGAAGAAATGTGACTACATGCAACTACTACAAGAAGTTTGGTCATATTAAGAAGTATTGTTTCCGTTTGAAAAAGTAACAAAGAAAGAAGAGTGGTTCACAAAAAGAGGGAGATGATAATAATACTGCAGCAACCGCTTCTAAGAGTGATGATGAGGTCACTTTGATTTGTGCAACTAGTGAGTGTCATCATCCACGTTGATAGTTTAGACACAAAGTGGCTTGTAGATACAGGGGCTTCATACCATTGTGTTTCCAGGAGAGAGTACTTCATGAGCTACAAAGCGGGTGACTTTGGTAGTGTGAAGATGGGAAACCAGAGCTCAGCAAGCATTGTTGGGTTAGGTGATATTCGTGTGAAGACAAGTGTTGAGTGCATGCTTACATTGAAGAATGTGCGCCATATTCCTGATCTATGGCTTAACTTGTTGTCTGCTAATGTTCTTGATTTAGAGGGATTTCGACATACCTTTGGTGATGGTAAATGGAAGTTGTCTAAGGGCTTGATGACAGTTGCTCGAGGCGAGTTGTGTTGCTCCTTGTATAAAACATAGTTGAGTGTATGTTTTGGTGAGCTTAATGCAATGGAAGAGAAGAACTCTCCTAATTTATGGCATCGAAGATTGGGACATATGAGTGACAAGGGATTGAAACTTCTAGCAGGTAAAACATTGATTCCTATTGATAAAACTGTTTCTCTTGACCCTTGTGATCATTGTTTGGAAGGAAAGCAACATAGAGCTTCCTTTTCCAGGAAGTCTACTAGAAAGCAAGACAAGTTGGAGTTATTACACTCCGATGTTTGTGGTCCCATTTGTAGACACCTTAAAAAGTCTCCCCAACCAAAACCCGAGGATGAGTAAAACCTTTCATCACTATTTGGTTAAAGTAGAGTGTTGAAAGAAAGGAACACTTGATTTTTTCTTAGAAATTCATTTGATTTCCATTGTATATCGTTTCATAATCCATTCTAGTCATTTCAATAGCCCCACCACTTTTCTTAACTCAAAATCCTCATATCCTAGCCCATTTTCATCTTTTCATAATTGCAACCCCAAAACCAAGCAAATGTGATTTTTGTCCCTCATAAATTTTATTTAAATCTTAAATGTTTGGATAGCCCTTGAAATAAGATTTCCAATGATATATCATAAGCCCAATTCCGAGCTATAACGAAAAAGATATGATAAAAATACCAAACTCTATCCAAAACCGACTTCCTTGCACTATTATTGTTTCGGGGTTTTTTTATGTGTCCTGCGGGAAAGTTACAACACCGAGACTGACCTCCGGCTGCCTGTACCTGTAAAACAACGGAGACTCCCAAGGGTGGGAGTTCCGCCTCCGACGATCAAGTTAGAATGTGTATGAGGAGTATATTGCGAAATGTAAATACTTCTCTCTGATTCAGAGAGAATTCTACAATGAATATTGCTCGGTTTTTGTGTAGATTGAATATGTATTCAATGTATGTTGTTCCATAAATGAGGATGGTTCCTCTATTTATAGGGAAGGGGATCAGTTCCCCTTCTAGGGTTTAAGTGACACGTGTCAGGAGAGGGTTGGATCCCCCTGGGCCTCTTTGAGGCTGACACGTGTACACGTGCTGCATTATCATTGGTCCATTTGTCAGGGGTATTTTTACCCCTAAACATTATCCCCTCGGAAGGAGTAATCTCTCTTTTAAGAGGGATTTCTCCTTTCGAATACGAGACCCCTTGAGCCTCTTTGGTCGACATTTGTCTAGTTCAATTAAGGAGAAATTTGATTGACTTGGAAAATTTGATATGTTGAACGGTATGACATTTTTCGAGTTAATCAAATCATAATAATGATTTACACTGAACTAGAAAGATGTCGACTATTATTGCTTTTAGCCCCACTATGCTGATAGCCCCAGATTAGGCGGACTGTCGACCATCGAGTGGGGGTTAGCGTGCAATATTATCTGGCCATTGGCCTCTATCTGATCATCCGGCCATTGGCCTTCGTTTGATCATTCTAGCCATTTGACTCAATTTGATCATCAGGCCATTGGCCTTCGCTTGATCATTTGAGTGCATAACCGTTTGGGGTGCTTTTAAGCAAAGCTGGTTATGGCACGACCAAGACTTCATGTGTCGTCTGTACCATATGGTAGTAAGGGCGGTTGTATTTTTCTGCTGGGAGTACCGGCTGTATTACCTTGAGGTAAAGCCCGGGGGTACTGCTTTGCAAAAAAGACCGGTTGTACTGTTTTGCAGTGAAAACCGGTTGTATCTTGGTTACAATGGATCATTCAAACAGCCGTGAGTTATCTTTAACCTTAGCCGGTTATAGCCGTTTGAGTTATGACCGCTAGAACAATGTACCACTCGGAAGGGAGATGTTCTCTTCGATGAATTCACCCCAAATGGGCGTCGCCGGATGTCTGCTGGAACAGACAGATTGTTTTATTTTAATAAGATCATCCAGCCATTGGTCTTCGTTTGATCATTCCGGCCATTGGCCTCAATTTGATTATTCGGCCATTGGCCTTCGTGTGATCATAGAGCAATGTACCACCCAAATGGGAGAGGCTCTCTGCGACGAATTCACCCGAATGGGCGTCGCCGGACTCCTGCTCGAGCAGAAAGATTGTTTTATTTTGATAAGACCATCCGACCATTGGTCTTCGTTTGATCATTCCGGCCATCGACCTCAATTTGATCATCCGGCCATTGGCCTTCGCTTGATCATAGAGCAATGTACCACCCAAATGGGAAATGCTCTCTGCGACGAATTCACCCGAATGGGCGTCTTTGGACGCCTCCTCCTGCTGGAGCTGCCGGATTGTTTAAATTTTGCCGCTTGCACATTGCATAGGCGATGGTTTTACTTAAGCCAGTTCAACATACTTTTAGAAGTTTTTTGGTCGGTATGCTGCCCTTGAGGGAGACTTAAACCAATATTGAATGTTTTCAAAAAATCGAGTAGGATGCGATATTGAAAACCAATCAATAATAATAAGGAAGCACACAATACTCATACTGAGTTATTATAATGGTACCTTCCGATGGAGGATTTTCGCCAATACGCCGGACGACATTGAAATGCCTCCTGCTTTATTCATGATATCGAGCTCTTCAAATGGAAATAGGCGGCCATGGGACGACATTGAGACACCTCTTGCCTGATTCTTAGAATGAGCTCTTCAAATGGAGATAGGCAACCATGAGACACCGAGCAACTGAGCTCGATAAACGAATTTGCTCTCGGCTTATACAGACGGCTTTCTATGGGGATGTCTCCTGCTAACCGGGCTACACTAGGCGGTTATTCTAACATGCCGCTTGGTTTCAGATTCAAATTCAAGAGCCGGGAGGTTGTCAACCTATATACATGCGGCAAGACTTCAAGCAACATACACACGGAAAGAAAACAAGAAATTGTTGAGGTACCCAGGCGACACCATCTCTACCTTTTTCTTGAAGATGCTTTAGAAATGAAAGAGGTTGGTTAGCCGCATCAGCAGGCGGAAGTCAATCAGTTGCTTTCTAGGTACCCAGGTGTTTCCCTGAAGCCTTGCTTGACGATACCCCAGACGATTGATTTAGGCGGCAATGCCTTAACCCAATTTGGCTAGGCTTCAACCCATATACATACACTCGGCTTTAATGGAGTAAAATATGCGCGATCAGAGCTGATCATGACGTTGTAGAGTATGCAACCACAGGCGGTTGCAGTGGTGCAACACCTGCAACACTCATCCGGCTTTTCCATGGCTCAGCTTGATATATACAGCCGTTTTTTTTTTGAATAATCATAATAATGATTAATCATTTTTCCTAAACAATGATTTGATCAATGATTAAAATGTGTGCCACCCAACCGGTGCCCACTAAGTGCCACCCACTAAGTATTATCAAAATGTTATAATAATACTCATGATAAACATCTTCTAAATACTCATGATAACCAAGCTAAAACGCAGCTCGTAATCATGCTTTCTTTGCTTTAAACCGGCTGGAAACCGAGCGCATGTGGCAAGCAACAATAGAGTTTGAGCTCGACATCTTCTTTGCATAAAGGGGCTGGACACGCAAGGATGGTGGGTGAATGGGACAACCTTCATGGTCATGCGGTCGTATGCCGCTTGGCTACTCACAAGGTGAGTTAGCTTGCTCCACCTCCATACGGCTGCTCACCGACTTTATTGAGCTTTTTCCGCCTGCCAAGTCGATTGCGATGAACAATGTTCCAGCCTTCATCATTACATCCGGCTTTTCTTGATTAACATCTTGGATGGATACTTCTTGCATATAAGGTGCCGGGTGACACCATCAAAATCGCATAGCAGCAGCAACATGTGATCAAGAGCTGCACACACAGTCGGGTTATACGTGCCGAGTGAATGGTTAGAGCTGGCCAAGGCATGAAAACGTGTGCTGGCATCCGGAATGATGGAACCTATGCTGGCACTCCACACACATGCGGCAATCTCCACGCATATTCCGGTTGTGTATGCGGGAATGGGGCTGGTGGCTGCTCTTATGATTGCCGCTTGACTCATGCCTCTTCGCAAGTAAAACAGCCAGCCTCAATTTGTAGTGTGAAGGTTCAATGGGCACTCAAGAGGGGGGGGGGGGTGAATTGAGTGTTAAGTAATCGTTGGCTAATTTTGCTTCTTTTCGGATTATGTGTGAGGAACCAGTTGTGCTGGTTCCCGTACGCAGCGGAATATAAATAAGCAATAAAGAAGACAACAAATTTAACGAAATAAAACAAAGCAATAAAGAACACAACAAATTTAACGAGGTTCAGCCAACTCAGGCCTACGTCCTCCTATCCTAAGTTCTTTATTAATCTACTCCGAAAAACAAAGACAAAGAACACTCTGCTGTTCCCTACTCCGGGAACCAGCAAACCCCACACTCTACTCCGAGTGTGCTCTCGACTTACACTCGTAAGCCCAATGTGTTTGAACTCACAAACACTCACCCAGCCTTTAACCCCTTTGTTAAAGACTCAATACAAAAATCAAGAACTCCCCTTTGATCTCACTTCTACGAAGCTAATTAAGAGAAAAAGTTTAAGTACTAGAATACTCTTGTATATGACTTGATGAATGGGATTAGTGCTTAAGTATATGCTCTCAAATAATTGCTCCTTTAATTTCTAGAGAGGCACCCGAAATATGTGAAATAAGATGAGTTTATATAAGCTTAGATTCCTAAAACCTAGTTTCCTTAAATCACACAATCTTAGAGAATAAGATATATTGTAATTTTAGGAAAGTATTTATCTTATTTGATTTAATCACAAAGATAGAATCAATTAAGATAAATACTCCTAGTTTTTAGGTAACCAAGAATATTTCATCTTATTTCCAGCTGCACAAAATATTTTCAAGATAATCTTTTCGAAAAAATCTTTTTGTAAAATCTTTTTCAAAAACGGCAGCTCGAATATCTCGTACAGTGAACCTGGTTCCCCGACCTGGTTCCCTGAATTGAAACATGTTATGAAACCTGTTCCAACTTTGTACCAGATTTCATATCATACTTCAATATACTTTTAAGCACTTATATAACCCAAACATGCAAGCATACTACGGAGCATATTACATGAAAACCTAGATAACATATTAAAGCATAAATCGTCTTTTCTTCATGTAATCTTCAAGACTTGAATCTTCCTTGAATACTTCTATTATGAGCAAACAATCTTTCTTCGAAATATCTTCGAAAGGCTTCTATGCTCCAAGTCTTGGAATCAACTCAACTACTGCACATGTAACATGGTTAATGCACAACATAAAGTAAGTGACTGCTGTACCACGTAGCAACCATGGAAACAGTACATACTGGTTCCCTACCAGTACATAACACTTTTATCATATAACTGTTCCCTGTATAAAGACAAGTTAGTTCAATAAGAAAACTCATGTAAGTAATAACTTGTCTGGGGAAACAGTGTTCTATGTTAGCTGGTTCCCCCAACTGTATCGAACACTTTCAAGGACCTGTTTCCCTTAGCTGTTTGTCATCATTCAAAACTATCAATCAAAACCTAAGGGACTCAACAAATTCCCCCTTTTTGATGATGACAAACTCTTGAAGTTCCTGAACCTGTGAACATGCTCAAAAGGAAAACCGTCAAAAACTTCAAGGACTCAAGACTCTTTGGAACAAGTCAGTTAGGCCAACTGGTTCCCTAAACAGAAAATAGAAAATACGAAATAAAAAGACTCAAACTGACTCAATCTAAACTAGCTAAACCTTAGGCTTCAAACTTCAGACTACTTCCCCCTTTTGGCATCATTAAAAAGTATCCACAAGTAAAAGCAATGTGCACAAGTTAATGTGCTTATCCATACAATGGCATCAACCACCATTCAAGCATTATGCTGCAAAAAGAGATTAGTCAAACAGTTCATACCA
Organism: Chenopodium quinoa; assembly: GCF_001683475.1. NCBI lineage: Eukaryota > Viridiplantae > Streptophyta > Magnoliopsida > Caryophyllales > Amaranthaceae > Chenopodium > Chenopodium quinoa. Next base: position 809,867 of record NW_018745403.1, read on the forward strand.
TAGCAGAGTTAGTAGTTCATACAAGCCAACAAAGTTCAACCAAAGAAGCCCAAATCCATCCAAAAAGAAAGTTCATGGAATGGAGAGAAGTAGACAGACCAACAAAATCAGTTATTTTAGAATAAACATGAGGGTGAGGAAACAAGAACAGAAACAGCATCACTCCTCATCATCATTCTCGTTCCCTTCCTCCTCCTCAAACTTTGCAACATCTTCTGTATTATCATCTGATTCCTCTTCATCTTTGTCACCATGCTCTGCTTAAACCAAAATCATTATATTACTAAGCATATTCTTGTGATTCCCCAATCTGTTTCAAAACCACTTCCTGACCTGCTGGTTCCTCTATTTTTTTTTCTTTTTTTTTTTTTTTTTTTTTTTTTTTTTTTTTTTTTTTTTTTATAAAACATGAGAGATATGTACTGATTCAGAATGTTCTCCTTGTTGCATAACGAGTGCAAAACTGTTCTCCTTGTTGCATAACGAGTGCAAAACTAGCATCACATCAATCAAGCAAAGAGGTTCTTGCTGGTACCCTTTTTCTCTTGGTTCCTGGAACAGCGTCAATGGACTGTTCCTCCTGCACCTTCTCAGTGAACTTCTTTAATTGAGTTACTCTACTTCGTACCATGGTCTTAGCAGTGGGTGTCTCCTCATAATAACCAACAACCTCTATTTCATCCTTTTCACTCTGACTTTTCTGAATTTCCTCCAACTTCGGGCTTAAGGACATTTATGCTTCCTTCTGATGTTCCCCCTGAGACTGAGCTGGTTCCTTGAGTGAACAGTAACCGAATGAACAATGATGAATTTAAAGCATACGAGAGAGAGAAAGAGAATTTCGAGTGATGATGATTGATGATCTGCACAAAGGGTTAGTGTATATTTTAACAATGAAGCACAAAGAGAGAAGAAGGAAAGAAAAGAGTTAGTTGAGCCAATAAAAAGCAACTGTAAAGGATATTTTTAAAATTGAAATCAAAAATTTGGTAATTATCTTTTACCATAATTATCTCAACCAACTATAAATAAGGCATATGATATGTTTGCCTTTTATATGGGATTAAATAACTGAAATAAGATAAATTCCTTCCAAAAGGAAATATCTTATAGTAATCTTCCGAAAATAAAAGATATTATCGGATGACATATCAGAGCTGGTCTGCTGTTTCCCTTTGCTGGTACCTGTATAGAACCATGTCACGCTGTTTCTGGCAATTCAGCCTGATTTCACCTGTTTCTTACAACAATGATTCTCAATCCTTTTGAGATTTTGAACCATCTACACAACACTTGAAAGATATCAACATAAGTATGTACACACACTATACAAGAGAATACCATTCTAACCAATCATTGAAGGAAGTAATTGAAGCCAATACCTAAAATCTAACTAGACCTAAAAGGACTCTTAACCTACAAAAAGACTCTCTACACAAAGGCTTTGTGAAGATATCAGCAATTTGATCTTCACTTTTACAAAACAACATCTCCACCAATCCTTTTTCCACATTGTCTCTTAAAAAATGGTGTCTTATTTCAATGTGTTTTGTCTTGGAGTGTTGCACAGGATTCTTTGAAATATTGATTGCACTAGTGTTATCACAGAAAATAGGAACACTTTTATAAATAACACCAAAATCTTTCAGCTGGTTCCTTATCCACAGTAGCTGGGAACAGCATGAAGCTGCAGCTATATATTCAGACTCTGCTGTGGATAGGGCCACTGAATTTTGCTTTTTAGAACCCCATGAAATTAGACAAGAGCCAAGAAAGTGTGCCATACCTGATGTGCTCTTTCTATCAACTAAGAAACCAGCATAATCTGCATCTGTGTATCCAATAAGATCAATGGTACTGCCTTTGGGGTACCACAATCCCAGATTTGCTGTTCCTACAAGATACCTAAGTATCCTTCTAACAGCCTTCAAGTGAGATTCCTTTGGATTGCTTTGAAACCTAGCACACAAACCAACAGAAAACACAATGTCAGGTCTACTAGCTGTTAGGTAAAGTAGAGAACCTATCATTCCTCTATAAAGAGAAGCTTCAACATCTTTTCCCTTAAGATCAGCATCTAATTTTGTAGATGGGGGAACAGGTGTATCATAAGCTTTGCTGTTCTCCATGCCGAATTTTTTCAGCAACTCTTTTAAGTACTTTTGTTGATGGATCATTATTCCATCATCCATTTGCTTAATCTGCAGCCCTAGGAAGAATCCTAGTTCTCCCATCATGCTCATTTCAAATTCACTCTGCATAAGATTAGCAAATTCATCACATAAAACCTGATTAGTAGCACCAAATAAAATATCATCAACATAAATTTGTACTACAATCAAGTGTTTCCCCCTGGTTCTTATGAACAAGGTCTTGTCTACTGTTCCCCTCTTGTAATCATTTGCCATCAAGAAATTGGACAATCTTTCATACCAAGCCCTCGGAGCTTGTTTCAACCCATATAATGCTTTGTCCAACTTGTACACATGTTGGGGGAACAGTGCATCTTCAAAACCAGGTGGCTGCTCCACATATACTTCTTCCTTTAAATATCCATTGAGGAAGGCAGTCTTTACATCCATCTGAAACAGCTTAAAATTCATGTGAGCAGCATAAGCAATTAAAATCCTAATAGCCTCTAGCCTAGCTACTGGTGCAAACGTCTCATCATAGTCAATTCCTTCTTGTTGATTGTACCCTTGCACCACTAGCCTTGCTTTGTTTCTGACTATAGTACCAAGGTCATCTAACTTGTTTCTAAAGACCCATCTAGTGCCAATGACTGATCTTTCCTTGGGACGGGGAACCAGGTGCCAAACCTGGTTCCTCTGAAACTGATTTAACTCATCTTGCATAGCTAGTACCCAATCAGGATCAGTCAATGCCATTTTATAGTCAGTAGGCTCTACATTAGACAGGAAAGAATAGAAAGCACAAAAGTTTTGAAAAACATTTGTTCTCGTTTGAATCCCCTTATTTATATCACTAATTATTTGATCAGTGGGATGAGAAGATTGATATCTATAACTTTTAAAATTAAGACTGTTTTGTGTTTTCTCATTAAGTTGGGAACCAGCATGTTCATGGATCTCTCCTTCTTCTGAGGAGCCAGGAGGATTCACATTCATGCTGTTTCCTCTATCATTACTTACCTCAGGTTCAGGGGTGGTACCTTCTTCTGTTCCCCCTGAACTCATTACCTGTCTATTATTTGAGGAACCATCAGGACTTGGTTCCCCTTCAGAGTCCTCATTATCTTCATTTTCTTCTCTAGGCACTTCATCATTATCATCTGGTGGAGTATTTGGTAGGCCTAGATCTGCTTGCACTTCATCCGTGGGACCAGTATACTGGTTCCCCGTGAAATCCATCAATCCAATCACTTCATCAGGTTGTACCTGCGCAATCTCAGAAGACATGTTAAATTCATCAAAAATGACATGGACACTCTCCTCAACACGAAGAGTCCTTTTATTAAAGACTCTATATGCTTTGCTGTGAGAAGAGTATCCAAGGAAGATTCCCTCATCACTTCTAGGATCAAATTTATCAAGCTGGTCCTTCCCATTATTATGCACATAGCATTTACATCCAAAGACACGAAAGTATGTGATGTTGGGCTTTCGACCTTTAAGAAGTTCATAGGGAGTCTTATTTAACTTTGGTCTAATGAGACCTCTATTCAATATATAGCAAGCAGTGTCAACAGCTTCTCCCCAAAAACTCTTTGGGAGACCACTCTCAATGAGCATCGTCCTCGCCATCTCCTCAAGAGTTCTATTCTTCCTTTCTACAACACCATTTTGTTGAGGTGTTCTAGGGGCTGAGAAGTTGTGATTAACTCCATGTTCCCTACAATAATCAATAAAGTTAGCATTTTCAAATTCAGTACCATGGTCTGATCTTACCGAGACCAGCTTGTGGGTGAGCTGGTTCTCCACTTGTTTCACCAATGTTACCCATTCTTCAAACGTTTCATCCTTTGTGTGTAACATCATTACCCAAGTGTACCTGGAATAATCATCAACCATAACACAGACATATCTATGACCTCTTCGACTTTGTACTCTCATGGGACCACACAAATCAATGTGTACAAGTTCGAAGGGTCTGCTGGTACTCAAAACAGTTTTAGACTTAAAAGAATTTTTGACCTGTTTCCCCCTTACACATTCAGAACAAACTTTATCAGCTTCATACTTAATGTTAGGAAGGCCTACAACTAAGTCACGTGTTTTAAGTTTGTTTAGAAGTGTTAGGCTAGCATGTCCAAACCTCTTATGCCAAATCCATTGATTATTGTCAGAAACAGCTCTCAAACAGATGGACTTGTCTTGAGGGATTTTATCTAAGAAGGTAATGTAAACATCATGCTTCCTGGTTCCCTCACATACAAGTTCTCCTGTTTGTGAGTTAACTATGTGACATAGGTTGGCTTGAAACTCAACTATATTACCTTTGTCACATAATTGAGAAATACTCAAGAGATTATGTTGCAAGCCTTCAACATAATAAACATCATCTATTGCGTTAGAAAGTGTCTTACCAACCTTACCTAAACCAGTGATGGTTCCCTTGCTGTTATCCCCAAAGGTGACACTTCCTCCATCAAAGGCCACTAGTGAAAGGAATTGATCTTTATCCCCGGACATGTGTCTTGAGCAACCACTGTCCAAATACCAATAGGTGTCTCCCTTCACTCTAGCCTGCAAGAGCAAATCAAACATTAGTTTTAGGAACCCAAACATACTTGGGTCCCTTTTCAACAACATTAACATCTTGTTGATCCTTTCTTCTCCACACATATTTTACACCCTTGCTGTTCTTATTAGCACTAATTTTCTTAGCTGGACATTCATGTATCTTATGTCCATTTTTACCACAATGAAAACACACATGCATTTCTTTAGTCATGACATACTTGCCTCGTTGATATTCTTTGATCCAGGTGGTTTCTCTGGGAGACCAGTTAGTCCTGGTTCTCTGTCTAGTATAACCAAGACCAACTTTTCCTCTGTTTCCTCTTGATGAAGTCAGGTAATTTAAGGATTCTTGAGCATTCAATAATTTGTCCACATGTCTATGACTATCATTAAGTTCTTTTTCTCTGGTTTCAAGTGTTTTAGTTAACAATTCGTTTTTCTCTTTAAGAAAATCAAAGTTACTTTTTAAAGCTTCGAATTGTAGATTAAGTTTTGAAACCATAGAGTCAATAGACATGTCAACAATCACTGGTTGCTTGTCCTTTTTCAGTTGATTGATTTCCGCATGCAAATCACAAATATTACTTTCATACTTATCAATCGTATTACTGACATCTACACTGGTACCTGTAGGGGAAACAGTGAACTGTGCAGCTTTAAGTGAAGCAATTTCCTTGTGAGAGTTTTCCAGGTTGTAAGCCAATGTTTCAAAGGCCTTCAACAAGGAAGTTCTAGTACACGAATTTGCTTTACTTATAGCTACTGAAAAATCAAGAGTATCACTAGTGGTTGATAAGTCTCTAGGGAACCAGGAGGTCAGATCCTCTTCACCATCAATTGGTTCAAACGATCTTTCCTTTTCTAGTTCCACTTTACACTTGTCCAATTCAACCTCTAGTTCTGCTACTTGATTTTTTAGTTCATAACAGACTCCTTCTAGATGATCACAACTAGCAATAGCAATATTACATTCACCACGTTTTTCTTTTAATTCTCTTTTGCAAGTTATGTATGTTTCACTTAGTTTATAGCATTCATCTAGTAAGGAATCAATACAAGCAAGCATATTTTCTCTATCATATTCATGCATATCTTCTCTAATTTGCTCTAAGCTTACCTTGCGTTCATGTAGCACATCCTTCTTTGCCATAAAGCATTTGTTGAATGTACTGGTTCCCCCTCTGGTTCCTGGACCAGTGCTGTTTTCCTTGATGTTTGTAAAGGCAGTTAGGCAAACATCTGAGTTGGGTGATCCTTCTTCTTCATCTGACCCTGAGTCAGAGTCTCCCCACATGGAAGCTATCATGGCATTCTTGTATGCTTGTTTATCTCCGGATTTAGACTGTTTGTCATTCCACTTAGGACAATCTCGAATAAGATGTCCTTTTTCTCCACACTTGAAACATCCTGTAGAAGAAGAATTAGAGTTAGATTTTTTATAATTTTTAAAATGCTTACCTTTGAAATTCTTTCTTTGATCTCGAAGAGATCTCTCAAATCTTTTTGCAATCATGCTAATTTCATCTTCATCATCTTCTACTGTTCCCTTAAGCGCCATGCCTCTTGCTGGTTCCTTCTCAGACTTAGAGTCAATCAGCATCTCATGAGTCATAAGGGAACCAATCAGCTGTTCCAGAGACAAGGTAGACAGATCCTTTGCTTCATATACTGCTGTTACCTTGGCTGTCCATGCATCTGTTAAACTACGCAATAATTTTCTCACAAGATCCTCGTCAGATAAATTTTTACCAAGAGATCTAAGATCATTAACAATAGTCATAAACCTACGAAAGCAGTCATTGATTTTTTCATTTTTATTCATGGCAAACAATTCATATTTAGACATGATTAAATCAATTTTAGACCGTTTTACCTCGCTGGTTCCCTCAAACGCAAGTTCAAGGGTGTCCCATATCTCCTTAGCACTACTACAGCCAGAGATACGATTTGTTTCGGTCTCACCTATTGCTTGTTGTAGTATTGACATTGCCTTAGCATTCTTTTCCAGCAACTTGTAATCAGCAATGACCAATTCGCTATCCTTCTTGGGAACCTGGTTCCCCTCAACATCTGTCTTGAGAATGATATTAGGACCATTTTTAACTACGAGCCAGCATTCATAATCAATACCCATGATAACATTCTGGATCCTGTTCTTCCACCAAGCATAATTATTTCCATTAAACTTGGGTGACTTGTTGTCATAACCGATTGCACTTAATTCTTGAGTACTCATTCTTAACTCCTCTAGATGTTACTCTTTCGAGAAGCTTAGGCTCTGATACCAATTGAAGGTTCAATGGGCACTCAAGAGGGGGGGGGGTGAATTGAGTGTTAAGTAATCGTTGGCTAATTTTGCTTCTTTTCGGATTATGTGTGAGGAACCAGTTGTGCTGGTTCCCGTACGCAGCGGAATATAAATAAGCAATAAAGAAGACAACAAATTTAACGAAATAAAACAAAGCAATAAAGAACACAACAAATTTAACGAGGTTCAGCCAACTCAGGCCTACGTCCTCCTATCCTAAGTTCTTTATTAATCTACTCCGAAAAACAAAGACAAAGAACACTCTGCTGTTCCCTACTCCGGGAACCAGCAAACCCCACACTCTACTCCGAGTGTGCTCTCGACTTACACTCGTAAGCCCAATGTGTTTGAACTCACAAACACTCACCCAGCCTTTAACCCCTTTGTTAAAGACTCAATACAAAAATCAAGAACTCCCCTTTGATCTCACTTCTACGAAGCTAATTAAGAGAAAAAGTTTAAGTACTAGAATACTCTTGTATATGACTTGATGAATGGGATTAGTGCTTAAGTATATGCTCTCAAATAATTGCTCCTTTAATTTCTAGAGAGGCACCCGAAATATGTGAAATAAGATGAGTTTATATAAGCTTAGATTCCTAAAACCTAGTTTCCTTAAATCACACAATCTTAGAGAATAAGATATATTGTAATTTTAGGAAAGTATTTATCTTATTTGATTTAATCACAAAGATAGAATCAATTAAGATAAATACTCCTAGTTTTTAGGTAACCAAGAATATTTCATCTTATTTCCAGCTGCACAAAATATTTTCAAGATAATCTTTTCGAAAAAATCTTTTTGTAAAATCTTTTTCAAAAACGGCAGCTCGAATATCTCGTACAGTGAACCTGGTTCCCCGACCTGGTTCCCTGAATTGAAACATGTTATGAAACCTGTTCCAACTTTGTACCAGATTTCATATCATACTTCAATATACTTTTAAGCACTTATATAACCCAAACATGCAAGCATACTACGGAGCATATTACATGAAAACCTAGATAACATATTAAAGCATAAATCGTCTTTTCTTCATGTAATCTTCAAGACTTGAATCTTCCTTGAATACTTCTATTATGAGCAAACAATCTTTCTTCGAAATATCTTCGAAAGGCTTCTATGCTCCAAGTCTTGGAATCAACTCAACTACTGCACATGTAACATGGTTAATGCACAACATAAAGTAAGTGACTGCTGTACCACGTAGCAACCATGGAAACAGTACATACTGGTTCCCTACCAGTACATAACACTTTTATCATATAACTGTTCCCTGTATAAAGACAAGTTAGTTCAATAAGAAAACTCATGTAAGTAATAACTTGTCTGGGGAAACAGTGTTCTATGTTAGCTGGTTCCCCCAACTGTATCGAACACTTTCAAGGACCTGTTTCCCTTAGCTGTTTGTCATCATTCAAAACTATCAATCAAAACCTAAGGGACTCAACATAGTGCCACATGGGTACTTAGCTGATGACGCTGAAACAAGCACTCATGGCCGGTTTCAATGGTGCAACGTGTGCCACCCAACCGGTGCCCACTAAGTGCCGCTTGTATACGCTGCCCCTCACCTCCACATTGTCGTTTTCTGCCTGACTTGTGCTCATGCAAGGGGGAGATTTCATTGCAATGGTGAGTAAAGAAGACGGACGAAGCACAAGCATTACATGCGGGATGCCTATGGCCTAGTTCACATATACACCGCCGGTGCTAAAGCCGGTTGTGTTGCATAGAACATGGGTTTCTATACAAAGTATACACGACCAGGTGCGATGCTCATGCTTGAGGATGCCAATTGCCGTTGCTTATTCAAAGCGTACACAGCTGGATGCGATGCCTAGAGTCAGCTGGATGCTTAGTTTGTTAGGTGCATCACATTGTTCTCAATGTTGACTTCGAGGGACGCCTCGCCATGCATAATAGTGACGGCTGACCCCTTATATAATATGCTCAAAAACCTCGACACTTATGGCCAATATACACATCAAGGTTATTGGTGCAATACATGCGCAACTTCATTCCCACAGCCAGTCTTAGCATCATACCCACCGTCGTATAAGTGTCGCTTGCTTTCAAGCCAAACATCCGTCCATTGCCTAAGCCATTAGCTGCTTACAAACGGATGCAAAGTCATGCTTGTGATAATGCCATACTTCTACGCAAGTTGCACAGCCGGGGTGTGATGCTCATGCTTGATGCCCATTTGCATGATGCCCAACCGGCCTTCTACGCAAGTGCACACAGCCGGGTATGGTGCCTAGTGCCGGCTGACTTCTTTGGCTGAGTCATTGAGATTTCTGGCTGTATAATTTTGGTGCAACAAGCCATTCAGCTTGCATTCAAAGCTCGACATTAAACGGCCGAAAGTTCATGCGAGTGCTCAGGTAGACGCTTGACTTGCCATTCGAAATCTCGCATATAGCCGGCCTTAGCCTCATGTATTCATTGGCTGGAGGCGTGATAATTATTTATTGGCTGGTCCTAGGTTCTTGACCAGCTGCTATTACATAAGTATCACAGCCACCTTAGCATAGTGCCGCCTGTGTAAGCCCATTCAAGGAGCACTAGGCAAGGATAAAGTTAAGCTTGTTGCACATTGCTCATCCCGTATACACCCAGACGTCAGCTACGCCGGTTGCATTGCATAGAGCATAATGTCTCTTGTATATGAGAGAAAGAGGGTTTGTTGGCTGCCATTAATGGCTTAACAGCCGGTTTTGATGGTAGCATAGAGTAGCAGTAGCTCTAGCACTAACATACGGACCTTGGATTGTTCACATGTGGCCATCATGCGCTTCTCATGCAATGAGTTTACCAAAATGGTATTCAAGATGGTAGTTAGGCGGCCTAACAACACAAACTCTTGAAATAATATTTTTTTTTTTAATAATCATAATAATGATATGATAATAAGAATAGCTTACAATCTCGACCGGCTGACCTTGACATTCGGTCATGTGATGCCTGTAGCACTTGACACTCGGCCTTATGACGTCTCCTGCACTAGATAGTCGACCTCACGACGCCTGTGGTACTTGGCCGCCTGGCCGGATGCTCGGAGGCAAATATCATGCTGACTGTAGGTGCTTGAGATAACAAGCCCTTAGCTCTTGCGTTCAAGGCTCATGCGCCTATGCCGGCTGGATGTTTGTGTTGTTTAGTAGTTGGATGTCGGTTGTACCCAATGGATGTCATGTTAATTGCATGTTGCTAATCCCACACATGCACAGTCGGATGTGTGGTTAAAGCAGGTCGGCTGCTTATGATGCCGCCTGTATATGGCTGGGCTTGAAAGTACCAACTTCCTTTAGTCGGCTTAGCTATTGCTTGTATGTCAACATGCCTGAGCATGCCGGCTGACTGAGAGGCTGTTTGGTGGCATGATGCCGCCTGTATAAGCATGGGGCAAGTATGACATCATGATGCTTGTATTATTTGGCATTCGGCCTCGTGACGCCTCCTGCGCTTGACAGTTGGCCTCACGACGCCTGTATTACTTGGCGTTCTAGCGCTTTCGCATTTGAGAACACAAAAGGTTGCTCCCCGAGGCTTTTGCAGGCGGAGCTGCTAGTCCTTATGGACATTTTTGCCGCCTGACCCCTGATAAGGGGCCGGCTGCATACATGATTGTCCACACGGCATGTATGGCTGCTGAGGCACATACGGGCCGGGTGAATAATCTGAGTCAGTTTGGACGGTCATACCGCCTGACCGACCCTCTCAGGTAGAATGTGAATACCCCCTTAAGGGATTCTGAAAGCTTTCTGGGTAGGTCGACTCGGTCTTTGACTTCGACCGTAGGCCGCCTCCTATCAGCAGGCGGTACAGACTGCCGTGAAGCCATCTCGGTAGTACTCTCCCCACAGACAGCGCCAAATGTTTTGGGGGTTTTTTTATGTGTCCTGCGGGAGATTTACAACACCGAGACTGACCTCCGGCTGCTGTACCTGCAAAACAACAGAGACTCCCAAAGGTGGGAGTTCCGCCTCCGACGATCAAGTAGAACGTGTATGAGGAGTATATTGCGGAATGTAAATACTTCTCTCTGATTCAGAGAGAATTCTACAATGAATATTGCTCGGTTTTTTGTGTGGATTGAATGTGTATTCAATGTGTGTTGTTCCATAAATGAGGATGGTTCCTCTATTTATAGGGAAGGGGATTAGTTCCCCTTCAAGGGTTTAGGTGACATGTGTCAGGAGAGGGTTGGATCCCCCTGACCCTCTCTGAGGCTGACACGTGTCAGCAGGCCATTGGGACACGTGCTGCATTAGCATTGGTCCATTTGTTAGGGGTATTTTTACCCCCAAAACAATTATGATCATATCTTTAGACTAAATAAGATATTAACCTGATTTGAATTGGGATGAAAAGTTGACTTCCAAAGAGATATATTTTATTCCTTAACTTAACTGTGGGATTAAAAGTTATGATAAAAACAAAAACTGTATAAAACTAAAATCCGGCGCCACGCGCCAAAATTGCCGCAGTGCGATGAAAACTAACGCGATGCGATGAATGCTGACTTGGCACGATGGCTCTCTTATTTTGGCGATGCAATTTTCTATCTTATCCCGTTTTACTTCTATAAATATCGTAGCCTTTCGGGGTTACGAAAAACGTTTTTCTGCTCATCTTGTCTCTCACACTCTTGTTTTCTTAATCTTTCTTCTTACTAAACCTTTCAAAAGTCCTCCTTCAAGTGTTCAAGATAGTAGATTAAATTATTCTTCTCGTTTAATTAATTCTACGATATTTGTTCCTGTTAGCATTATGTTTAAGATCGTTATTATTAATTATTAGTATCATACTTAGGCATTATATTAATCTTGTTAGTATCATGCTTAGGATTTTATTAATAACTGTTTAGTATCATGTTTAGGGAATTTTTAATTCGTTCCTTTAATTATTATCGAGTTGCTTCCGATATTGTTATGCATGAATATTTAATTTATTTGATTTATTCTATTTGTTTTGATCACCTATATTGCATGTTTAATGGGGAATATGTAATTGAAAATGACGCCTAATAAGATAATTTGGACAACTGATATAGGTTCCTATTAATCTTGTTGCTAAATTCAAGTGATCACAATAATTAGATTTATGTGTGCATTAAATATTCAACCGACTTAAATTAATTAGTTTGAAGCGAATTGAATGTTGTTCATATATCTTTTGATTTGCAATTAATACATGTCACTATAAGAATCTAGTAGAGGCCAATACGGGCGACATCGGGTTCATGACTCAATCCGTACCATCATCCCCGAATATCCAGTTATGGTCACTATGGAGTTAGTAATCTCATGGATTATGAATGGGGTGTAACTTTCATGGATTAAATCATTGTTTCCTTTCAGTTTGTCCATTTTCATGGTTGCCTTTAATGATCCATGAACGGTTTACAATTTCCTTAAAAACTTGTTGGAGGCTCCCTATTTTTTGTCCCTATCGTTATATGTCAAATCCAACATCCTATGATTGCCAAGCATATTTACCTATGCTCCACGTAGGCGCACTTCATGCGACGCCTACACCATTGAAGTTGAATCTCTTGGCGATAATAGATATTTTGTCACTTTCATTGATGATGCTACTTGAAGAACTTGGGTGTATATGTTGAAGACAAAAAGCCAAGTGTTTGAGGTCTTTCAGAAATTTCATGCCATTGTAGAAAGGGAGACAGAAAGAAAGATGAAGCGTCTTCAAACTGAAAATAGTGGTGAGTATACTTCGAAAGAGTTTAAGTATTATTGCTCATAGCATGGTATTAGACATGAGAAGACAAAGCCCGGTACACAACAACATAATGGAGTTGTAAAAAGGATGAACAAAACCATTGTGGAGAAATTGAGATGTATGCTTAGATTGTTGATCTTCCTAAGAAATTCTTGGCTGAAGCAGTTTAGCGTGCCTTGTATTTGATCAACTGTTCTCCAACAATTCCTCTTGGTCTTGACATTCCTAAGAGAGCATGTAAAGGGTGTGATCCTTCATATTCACACCTGGGAGTCTTTGGATGCAAGGCATTCATGCATATGCCGAAAGATTAGAGATCGGAGCTTGATTCCAAGACCAACCCATGTGTTTTTATTGGCTATGGTGATGAAGAGTATGATTTCAGACTATATGATCCTGAAAAGAAGAAGGTTGTGAGAAACAGAGATGTAGTATTGTTTGAGCATGAGAAGGGTGCATATCTTCTGGGTACAAGGTGTACTTCTAATACTACTGATGATGTTTCTTCTACTACACCTCCTATGAATCGGCGAGCAGATGAGAATGTTGAGGAGATTCATGATGATATTGGTGAGATACAACCTGATGGTGATGTACCAGTTCATGATGATGATGATGATGATGATGATGGTGTTGATCTTGATGAGCCTTCATCGGATGAGGAAGAAGTACATGATGAAGAGGCTCATAAGTAGAGGGAGCATCCTTCCCCTCAAGTTGAGGATACACAGGTTCGAAGGTCAACCAGGGAGCGTAAGCCTTCAACAAGGTATCCAAGCTCAGAGTTCATTTTACTCACCGAGGTTATATGGAGAGCCACAAAACTATCAAGAAGTGTTGTCTCTTGAAGAGAAAGATATGTGGCTCAATGCAATGAAGGAAGAAATGAAGTCCTTACAGAAGAATGAAACTTATGAGTTGGTGAAGCCTCCCAAGGGTAAGAAAGTCTTGAAAAACAGGTGGGTTTTCAAGAACAAGAAAGATGGTGAGAAGATAGTGAAGCGCAAAGCTAGATTGGTGGTAAAGGGAAGCAACCAGAAAAAAGGCATTGACTTTGATGAGATTTTCTCTCCTGTTGTCAAAATAACTTCTATCAGAACTTTGCTGGGATTAGCTGCAAGTCTTGATCTTGAGTTGGAGCAGCTTGATGTAAAAACTTGCTTATTTCTACATGGTGACTTGCATGAAGAAATCTACATGGAACAACCTGAAGGATTTGAAGAGAAAGAGAAATAAAAGTCCGTTTGCAAACTGAAGAAGAGTCTTTATGGGCTTAAACAGGCACCAAGGCAATGGTACAAGAAATTTGATTCATTTATGACAAGCAATGGTTATAAACGAACTTTGGCAGATCCTTGTGTGTATCTTAGGAAGTTCCCTGAAGGTAACTTCATCATCCTTATTTTATATGTAGATGATATGCTGATAGTTGAACAAGATGCAGGCATGATTCAAAGTATGAAGAAAGAATTGTCCAAGTCATTTGACATGAAAGATTTAGGTCTTACGAAACAAATCTTAGCCATGGAGATTGCTCGTGATAGAAAAGCTAGAAAATTGTGGCTATCACAAGAGAAGTATATTGAATAGGTGCTTGAAAGGTTCAATATGAAGCATGCCAAGCCTGCTAGTACACCATTAGCAGCTCATTTTAAGCTAAGTAAGAAAGCTTGTCCTACAACCGAGAAGGAGAAAGCAAGTAGTATGTCTTCTATTTCTTATTCTTTGATGTATGCTATATATGGTGTGTACTAGGCCAGATATTGCACATTCTGTTGGTTCAGTGAGTAGATACTTATCCAATCCGGGTAAGTCTCACTGGGATGCAGTGAAGCGGATCTTCAAATATTTGTGTGGTACCTCCAAACTTTGTTTATGTTATGGAGGTGGTAAACCCATTCTTGAGGGCCATATAGAAAGCTTGCAGAATTAAGTTTCAAGTGATCAACGAAGCATGATTGTCTTCCCTATGTTGGGCTGGTGGGGCAAATTTGTTATGGGTCCAGCCCAAGTGGTAGTAAAATGAGTCTTACTTTGGGTCCAATAGCTTGGTCCATTTCAAGTCATTTTACCAAGTTATGTAAGTCCTCTTTGAGGCTTATTTTTGTGGCTTTTCTTGGAAGCTTTTTAGGTGAGATCTTGTGTTAAACAAGTGACCAAGTAAGCAGCTAAGAGCTGAGCATTCACACGCACAAAATAGAGAGAGAGTGAGGGTTTATACAAGAGCTTTCAGTCACGGATTTTTTTGGACAATTTTCAGTAAATTGCTTATTTTTGGAAAATTCCACCGTTGGATCGTGCTCAAATTTTGGTAGCTTATTTTTGACATCAAGTGGCTAATTTTGGACAGTTGGATCGTCTATTTGAGCTCTGGTTTGATAAAAAAAGGTCTCTAGACAGAATTTTATTTTTTGGGTGAATTCTACTCTTTTCACTCTCTAATTTCAATCTCTTATTGTTTGTTGTTGTTGGTGGGTTGTGAATCCTTTGTAAACTGATTTGGTATTCTTTTTCCTTCAATTTATCAATAAGATAAGCTAGGATGGACTCCTTAAAAACCCGTGGTTTTTATCCTTCACATCGAAGGGATTTTCCACGTATAATCCTTGTGTGTTGATTGTTATTGTTTCTTCATCGTATTGTTGGTGTTATTGTTGTTTTGCTATTTCTCTATTGCTAATTTGGTTGTGTTATTTTGGTTGTGTGAGAATTTGGATTGATTGGATTGAATGGCTGGTTGATTGTCTTGTGTGTGTGACATTGTGGGTGTTGTAGTGACCCCTTTCCGATCCTTACACAACAAGCATGGCCGTCTAAGAGGATGCACAAGGCCTCACATTATGAAGGGCCCCTAAATTCCTTTTTTTTCCCTCCCATGCGCTATATATCTTTCTCACAACCATTAATGCTAGTCTACTACATTCTCTATGATACTTTTATTGTTTTATTGCAAATTTATAGCTTTTCATCTTTTAATTTCTCATTAAACTTGTATTAAACTTTTAGATATCAAAAGTTCCAGCTAATTAAAGTCGCTAATTATACATTTATAATAAGAATTTTACATTTTATTAGTTGGTTTTTACTAGAACCTAAGTTAGATTAAACTTGTGTATATGACATATTACCTCAGTTTTCCTAAGTTCTACCCATGTAATATTCACTACCTAGGTCAAAGTTTAAAATATTGACCATGTATAATTGTGTATATGTAGGAAAAATCTTTTTCAAGTTTGATCTTATTAGATTCAAATTGATATGAATTTTTAATACATCAACTTTATATAATTTTTACTCCGTACTAATGCACAATAAAAGAAATTAATTGTCAAAGTAATGATTGAAGACCGCGTAAAATACAAGTGGGTAACACTTATCAAAATAGAGGTTTTACAAGTATAAAGTTTAGTCAAAGAGATCATAGATGCATTAACCATTAGAAATTTGAATAGTCAAGCTTCGATCCTTTTGCTAGAAAAATTATCCTAACGATCAAATTTAATTGCATATTTGATTAGGGCAAACATTTTGTGATAGAACAAAGCTTCCAAAGAATTTAAGACGGCCCTAACAACAAGAGAAAAAAATTTAAGCTAAACGAAGCTCGATTTGAATTCAAATACAAATAATATGGAGTAATGAGTTAAGAGCAAATGTGAATTACAAAATAACATATTTACATTTTAAATTTCTTAAATTAATATTAGGTAATTTTCCCAACAAATATCATTTAAATGTCCACTTTTGAGAACAAATACCATTTATTTTTTTTATTTTTTTTTTAAAACACTACCACAAAAATACAAATACTTTGAGTAGCACTACCACATTTAATTTTTCACCAAAAATATCCAGTTGAGGGTGCTTACTTTATAAAATTTCAATCGATTGCGGTAGAGAAAACAAGGGAATTTGGTGGCCGAACACAATTGTAGGTAAATTGTCATTCATTTTACATATTGTATTTGATTTAACTTCTCAAATGAATCTAAAAATTATGGTTCATGGCCAAAAAATTAAATTTAGGATTTTGCGAAATTAGGGAAGGGGCAATTGAAGTGTAATATCCAATTTAGGGTTTATGTAGAGCAATTATGTCATTTAATATGAGTTTTTTGGAAGGATATTTTATAATATGAGCTCCAAAATCGGAGATTCTTGCCGGAAAAACTAAATGTGGTAGAGCTACTCAAAGTTTTTGTGTTTTTTTTTGTAGTAGTTTTTTTCAAAAAAATATAAAATAAAAAATAAAAAATAATTAAAATGGTAGTTGTTTTCAAAAGTGGTCATTAAGAGAAAATACAAGTTTATAAGCTTGATAAACAAAAATTGTATATCAAGGGGTGTATTGTGTATATGTAAATTACATCTAACTTTAAATAACTATTGTTTTCTCTCTCCTTTTTCAACCTTTTGGTATTTTCTGATTTTCTCTCTCCTCCTTCAACCTTTTGTTGTTTTCTCTCTCCTCCTTCAACCTTCAATTTCAATGGTGGAAAGTGCACATTTTCACTATATAACGTCGAAATCAATGGAGGGAGAAAAGCTTATCTACCCTTTAGGGTTAACCATGCCCTTTTTTCACTTTGTTATTTGGGTTTTCGTTTAATTCCGACGGCGAAGCCGCCGGAAATGGTGGTGCGAAGTCAAATTTAATGGAGGAAGGAAAACTCAGCTACCCTTTAGGTTAACCATGCCATTAATTTCTCCTTTTGTTATTCGCCGGCGAAAATGGAGTTGAACGGACTTGAAAGAGAAAGTGAAAGTGGGCAGAGATTAGAGCCAGAAGATTAAGGTGGGTGGGAAGAAAAAATATGAACAAGAGGAAGAAGATGAACATGAAGAAGAAGAAGAAGGTGGGAGGAAGAAGATGATGAATAGTAGCAAACGGAGAGTTAACGGTGTTAATTTTGAAAATCTATCCAACTTGTCATAGTGGCCCACAAACAGTAAAAATATATTTTTCTTAATCAAAAAACACAATTTTTCAAATGCAACTTATTTACGAAAATGTCATTTGATAAACATAATTTGTTTATCTAGGTTTTAAACTGGGGCTTGCTCGTCATTTAAATGGTAGTTGTTGGCAAAATTTCCTTAATATTATCTTCGTTTTATTAATTTAATACGTTTTGAGTTTAGTATTAATCACACACTTTCCTTTGACAGTGTTTTGTGAATTATATGTAATGAAAAATATAGTCATGTGGATATCATGATATATATTTTTTAAATATCAACTTTTTTATAATTTTTGCTTATCGGTAATTTAAGATATTAATGATTGAATTTGTGCATAAGCAAATGTGACTAAAGAAACGTGTCAACTATAGAAAAATCGAGGAAGTACATGTTTAGATTTTTCAACATTCACAAGGAAGGTGTTGGTGATAGCAGCTCAGATCAATTAATGTTTCTGCAGAATCACATTAAAAATCTAGCATGTTTATAAATCGCAATTACATATCTAAACTTTTTAATAAGTTTGGACGAGGAATTTACAAATATACTTCGTATTGTAGAGCTGGATTACCTTGTAAAAGATAAATTTTGATTGGGGCAGGCTGATTGTTGCTTTGACAATCAAGATTTATGGACAGTCATATCATGACCATTCTTTTTCACTAAAAAATAGGCCAAGTATTTTTCATGATTAGAACTAATACAACAAAGTAAGTATTAAAAAAATTAAAATTGAGCTACATGTAAACGTATAAGGCCCCGTTCTTTTGGACTGGATTTCGTTGCGTTGAACTGAACAGAAAATTGCTGAATTGAACTAAACTAAACCGAATTGAAATTAAATATTAAATTTCATAATAATAATAATAATAATAATAATAATAATAATAATAATAACAACAACAACAACTAAACTGGATTGAAATGAATTGAACTGAAATGAAATAAACTGAGTTGATATTTGCTGAACTTAACTAAAATTTGCTAAACTGAATTGATAAAATATGCAGAGAAGTCCAAAAGAACAAGGCCTAAGTCAATTAATTTTTTTCAAGGAAATTTATTTAATCTATTACATTATCATAATGAGTTTGGATTGGGTCGATTAAGAGGCTATTCTAGAGCAATTTAGGTTACATGTTGAAGATGCTATACCCTAAGTCAAAGTTTGGGTTTGGATAGATCAACCTAAAAGGTTTAACATCAACATCTTTTAAGTAAAAATGTAAAGTTTCAGCTTTTCTTATTTTGTTTTCATTTGTCATGTTTCTATTTACAAATTTGTCAATATAATATCAAATACATGATACATGAATCAAATAGTCGAGAACAATAAGCCAGGGTTTAAGATTTATAGTAACACTAGATAATGCCCGAGCCGTGCTCGGTTTTAAAAATTAATACGGAGTAGTAATTGAATTATATAAGTCTCTATATAAATGTAAGTTAATAGTTATCCTTCAAAATTAAATAAATTGTTAGTTAATAATCAACATAAATAAATAAATAATGAATTTTATAGATAAATTAATGATTTTGCCAAAAAAAAAAAAAAAAAAGTTTAGGAGGGAAAATTCCCTCCAAAAAAAAATCCTACTTTAGTATAGGACTAGTTTAAGTCCCGTGCAACGCACGTTTTTTATTTAATATAATTATGAATTACAATGTCAATTTAACAATAAATTTTTTAAAAAATCATTTTTTTTTAATTGAAACAAATACTTGAACTTCTTTTCAAAAAACACTAACTTGAATTCAAATTATATTGATACCAAAAATTTAAAAAAACGCAATTTTAATGATTATAGGGTTTATATTTTTTTTTGAAACACTTATAGGGTTTTATATAAGAATGAAATTTTATGTTAGTTATAACCCATGCAATGTACTTATATATATGTCCCTATTTTATTGGCATATTTTGACCGGCACAATATTTTATAGCATACTTAATTTGATCGGCAAAATGTTTTATACAAATTTAATTGACTAAATTTTTGTGACAATTAATAAATTTTTTTTAAAAAAAATTTACAGTTATTGAATTGTAGTGTTTTATTATAAATAAATCAACAATATGTAATAAAGGCTAAAGTTTCAATCCTGATTATAGCAAAAATAAAAAAAAATAAAAAAAAAAAAAAACTTTGAAAGAAAAAATACGACGTATAATGATACGGAATATAGGAGTACATTATTCTAATATATATATTGACTTATACGTAATATATGTTTGTTTATTAAATATCTATTATAAAATATATAAAAGACATGTTAAAATATTTTCATTGAATGCGTATAGAATATACTTCGTATTTAGTTGTCAAATTAAAAGTTAAATAATATGGGATATAAATTAATACTCATGAAGATTTGTAATTTAAAAAAAAAAAAAAAGTAAAAGTGGCGGGAAAACTTTTAATCAGAACATGACAAGTATCATGTTAGATTCGCTTTTAGTATTATACTAGATGGAAAGTAAAAAAAGGAAAGTAAAACGGTTTATTCATCTAAAATTTTTAATTATTTGATTTATTGTATTTAATACTTTTAGACAAAATTACAAAAGTTTAATATTTATTTTTTTTACTATAACTTATAATGAATTTATTAAATATAAATAACTTGTAAATATTATATTTTTCCGTTATATAAAATCTTTAATGTGAAATGATAAATTTTTAATAATTTAAATCCTAAATCATTATTCATTGTTACCATATCTTTTATTTCGATAGAATCACCAACCTCATCCACAACCAACCTACTACATCCATGGATAAATTGAACCGTGAAATGTTAACCAAACTGAAATTGATATAAATCAAATCTTTACATTTATATAAAATTAAATCAATATATTTACGAATAAATGAAAAATTGTTGCGATATAAAATCAAATCTATGCATTGGAATTTTTTTATCATCTCCAAAAATAACCAAAGCCATCCATATATTAAGTATACAACATCTAATCGTATGCCATTACATAAACAAATAATCGTTAAGTATCCTAAATAAATACAATGTAACTAAAAATTACAAATATAAATTTAAACATAATATTCTAAAAATTACCCAGACATTGATGACCTAAAACTAACACAAAATTACTAACACAAAATTCGCTTGATGGGGTTTTGTATTGATACCAAATTATATTTGTGTCGTATGATGTGTTAGATCTGCATGTAAAAACACATTTAATAAATAAAACATAAACATATAATCGTTGAGTATCCCAAATTAATACAATGTAAGTAATAATTAGAAATACTAATTTAAACATAGGATTTTAAAAATTAAGCTAAAAATTACCCGCTCATTGATGACCAAAAAATAACACAAAATTACTAACGCAAAATTCGCTTGATGGGGTTTTTTATTGATACGAAATTTTGTTTGTGTCGTATGATGTGTCAATTTATAATGGTAGGTATCACAAATTTTAATTTAATTGTAATTAACAAACAATTTGTATTTCTTATCATAAATACTATCAAAATTTATCTTATAATGATAGGTATCAAACTTTAGTATAAGCGTTTACCATTCAAATTTTTTTTAGTATATTTTTTTGGATTTCTTGTACTCGTAGTATTGAATTAATATATTTATCTTTTCCTATTTTTACTTTATTTTTTTTCATAAAAATAATTTAATTCGTGGATTATAATCTACGTGGCATTAAAATTTTAGATATATCAAATCTAATTCATTACTTTTATCTAGGTGGCGACATAATTTTTTAATTCAAAATAAAATACAACTCTTTCTTCTTATTGGTCGAAATAAGTATATTTCTTATGTGGCGCTCCGAATACTCTCCAAAAATGCCTACTTTATATATACATATATATATATATATATATATATATATATATATATATATATATATATATATATATAAAAGATTAAATATTAGATTATTGATAGATATAAATTAAATTAATTTGTTTGGCCCAATACATGGAGTTTGACCCTGATTTGAGCCAAGTCATGTGACTCAAGCAAAAGATATATTACGTAAGTAACAAACAGTTATAATTAGGCAAGGCTAAACCTCAAATAAACTATTCAATTAGATTCAAGCCACATTTTAGGCTAGAGAATAGAGATACACTTTCAAACTCGATCAAAACCTGGTGTGTCTAAATGCGAGTACTTTATAAGTATCACATGCAATCGAATTTTCGACAAATTATGGCTCACTTGTGATGCAAAATCCTTGTATGTGTGATATAAAAGAAGAGATGTAGGGGAAACTTGTTAAATTATAATCAGCATTATAGAGGTACAAACATACAACATCGTTAATACACATTAGTTCTCACAAGTCGCAACAAAATATCATTATTTTATTACAGAGTAATAGAAAATCATTGTCTAAACAAATTTCCTATAAACAAAATTATGCAAAAGAAGTGCATTACAAACACAATCAATACAAAATGGTTTGACTAATTATCTACTTCGCCATGTTTCTAGAATTGATTCCGCAGTTACTTCCATCTATGATCTATCAACTCCAACATTTTTTTTTTTTGAGGAACTCAACTCCAACAATTGCAAAATTACATTGAAAATTCTAATATAGTCTTATAATTTTTTACTATCACAATTTTTTTTAAATGGACAGCTGAGATTATTTATTTTTTGTTTTATTTTTAATTAGTAATTTTAATTAAAAATTATTTTTTTAAGTTATTTTATATATTTTTTTATTTTCAGAATTTCGAAAATACTAAAAAAAATCAATTCTGAAAGATAAAAATATATTTAAAAAATTTTAAAAATTATTTTAAAAAAAATTACTAATTAAAAATAAATTAAAAAACAAATAATCTCAACCCTATAAGATGCTTCCATCTCCATTTTGGCTAACAGACGATCTCCTTTTGTGTTCTTAAGACTTTCAAATGAATGGTCATTATCATGACAAACATGAAAGGGGAAAAAGAAAAAAAAACAGCTAGCCATCCAATGAAAGCTACGTGCATGGACATAACGACATAAATTCGACCTACATTTTATGAATGAAATTGTGACAACAAAGTTTACTTAGATTTAAAAATCATATAAATATTTTCCAAAAAGTGCCATGTGGACTGTGAAAAGCTTGACAGCCAATGAGATGCTTCCATCTCCATTTTGGCTTGCTATTAGATATGATTGACCTTCATATTTAATGCCACCGTGGCGCACATATTTGGGCCCACCCCATCCAAAATCAGATTCATTGTAAGGTATGGTGACCCAAGAATTTATTGTAAAATTCGGACTCGTAAAAGTATGGGCCCCACGAACGAGAGTATTGAGGTCGGGTTGTGATTCAAGGTAGTCGATTGCCGATCTTAAGTATTCATCGCTTTTCACTCTATTTACGGCTTGGTGAACCTTACGTACGGGGTACCATAGTGGTTTGTTCATGACATCGCCTGCCTTGGCTACACAAGCCGTGAAAAAGATTACATTGCCACAATATCCTTGTGGCAATGGTGGATCCTTCATTCTTGATCTGCCGTCACTTGGTATGTAGAGTTTTACGTCTTGATCGTCTGTTAGTCCACGTGCCTTGCATGAAGTACGCCATGCGTGCCCAGCTATGACCTCAAAAGTACTAGGTCTATAGTTCAGTACTTCTTGGGACATTGCTTGTAGCCTTAGGGTATTAATTTGTTCTTTGGTGAATCTAAATAGACCTTCTATTATGGTAGTTGCCTCACCTGTAATAAAATTACACATATAATGTTAATAACCATCTAATATTAAAAATAAAAGGTGCTTGGCATAAATATTATATTGAAAATAATGGAGTAGAAAAGAAACAAATAAGAGTGGGGAAATGAATTATTTAACTTTCACATTTTTATTTGTTTGGTTTAATTAGGAAAAAAAATAATCACTTAAACCTATCTTCCTTACTTTAGGTTTGAAGGTAAGGGTAATTAATTAATTATTAGATGAGATTTAACAAAGATAACAAATAGATGAAAACCATTAACCCTATATATTATTAATTGTTATCCAATCTTTCTAATAAAAGATTCGTCAATAATAGTAATAGTCTAACTGAATCGGTTTTACAAAAACAAAGAACAAAAATAAAAAAAAATAAAAAAAAATAAAAAAAAATAAAAAAATTAGAGCTTATATTCGTGCAAGTAGATAACTTATTAGCTAGCCTCACCTGAAAACACCTTAGGTGGTAAGGGTGGCAAGGGTGGCTCATACTCCAAATGTTGGAACTTAATTTGGGGCGGATCTCGCGGCGCAAAGCAATTATACCTATCATGAAACGGCAAAACATCAAGGTCAAGCCCTTTAGTTAGCCTTGCCCAAGAGTTGATAAAATGCACATGAGAAGCCCCATCAGCTACATGGTGATGTTGCACAAACCCAAGGCTTATCCCACCACACTTAAACCGGGTCAGCTGCACCATTAGTAGAGGGGACGACGAAAGCCCCCCAGCATAGCCATACTTCGGAAACACCACCTTTCGTAGCTCAGGAGACGGCTTAAAGTCACCAAAATCAGTGAGAACATGTGTTGTCTCGACTTCGATGAACGAGGCCCCTTTCGCATTGCAGTCGATCTCGATTCGACCAGTTTTGTTGTTGGTCTTTAATCGTCCTGCCATAGGGTAAAATGCCACTAGGGCTTTACTAAGAGTTTCTTTTATAAGATTGGTGTCAAAAAATGGTGTAGAATTTGTGTTTTGAGCCTTGTTTGGTTCATAGACGAACAAAACATGAGTATGTGTGTAAGGTGAACGAGTAATTAAGTCTAGGCTTGATAGCCAAAGACTTCCTTTTGGGGTTTCTTGTTCAGGGCATATAATTGTGGTTTCTTTAACTTTGGTGCTCATTTTGGCTTAAGATTAGTTGGAAAAAAAAATAAAGAAGTTGGCTAAGTGATGATAGATGCAAGTCATGCAACCAACTTGTAGATACTAGGCAGTAATCGTTGGCTATTTATATACTTTGTAGAACTTTTCAACCTTTTTCAAGTTATTTGCATTTATTATTATAATGCGAAGTAATAAAATAGATACGATACAAAAATCATAAAGTCTATCTTTATTTAAATGGATATATTGCTAGCATTTACATTTCAAATGGGTCGGATGGGATGTGCATGTGCTTATCTTACTTTATACGGAGTACTTTTGACTTTGTATTAAGTTGTATTTATACTTATACATAGTAAAAATGTAATTATATCATACTTCGTATTTGAAGAATTGGGTTATTGTGTTTATGCTTGGATTGACTCAATGGCTTAGTGCATTTTAAGGCTTCAAAATTTTCATTTAATTTAGTATGTTCTCTTCACCTTATTGGACCTGAAATTAATTGAATTTATTGAAAATCATCTTATCTTATTAAAACTTATTAGACCTAGTTGAACTTATTACAATTTTATAGACCTTATTAAACTTATTATTATTAAAATAAGTACATATATTTTTTTCATATACTATTTTTTTGAATGTTATACTAAATGACGATACTGGTACTATTAATATGATATATAAAATTTAAAATTTTATTATTTAAAAAATTTTATTTAATATATCAAGATTGATATTTGGATGAGAATTCACCTTTGACCAATTTTTCACGCTAACTGTTGATATTATTTTTTAATGCTAAATTTTGACATCATATTAAATGACCAACTTAAACTTGAAAGTTGAGACCTACTCCATACTCATTACGTATAAACAAACAAATTGACCCAACACCCAATAATTGTATGGTGGAAAGTAAAATTGCCACTCTGTTGTAAGAATAGGCAGCTACCATCAAAGCCCAGTCCCACTGTCCCAGGCAACTAGGTTCCTAGACCTAAAACATACGGATTGGATGAAGGATGATGTTACAACTCAAAATGCACAAATGAACTACGTTCGAACTACTTCTACTCGTATGTATCACTATGAAAATACCTAACACGTAATTGCAAATGTTTTTTATTCATAAATTAGGGCAAGCTAATGCAAAGTTCGTATTACAAACATGGCATAGGAGAACTTGTCATTTTCATCCGTTTGTATGTACTCCGTATTTGATAAGATTTAATCATTCACACGTATATGGCAAGGGTAAAAAATTGAATAAAGACTTTGTTGTCTCATCTACTTGTAATATTTATTAAAGTATTTTTACCAAATCGTAATTATTTATATCTAACTTATATTATTTTTGATGAATACATAGTGCTTCTTATTACTTTGTTAAGGTGAGAAAACATGACCTATGGTTAGCTTGGTGGTAATATAAGTATATTATTGCATCCCGTACCTTTTAATTTTGTTGATGTAAGGGTACAATTTTTATTAAATTAGGATGGGGGCGTTTTACGAGCATCAATTGTCCTTTGAATGACTTTAATTTATATATATAATAGTTTTATGTCCAGGTGATGTCCGAATTGTTAATAAAATTTTACGATAAAATTTTTGGTTTGAATGTTAAATACGGTCCTATAATCCTTTTTGATAATGTAGAATATTTAAACATACAATATCATATTGTTTATTTATATAATATTTTTATTGAATTTAAATTATTTTTCTGAATTGAAAGCATTTTTAGCAAACTAAAATTATTTTTATTGATTATAAATATTTTTACATATTCTCTATTTTTTAAAATAAATTAAATATATTATAAATGGATCTTATTTTAAAGAACTTTTTAAAACGAATTTAATGATAGAAATAGAATCTAGTTATAAGATATTTATTTAAAATTATGATAAAAATTTTATATGAAATATTAGATTATATCGATAATAAAACTCTATACAATATTTTTATCTTAAAAAATCTATCCAAAATTTTCTTACTTAGCATCATATGTGTCACAGTAATACCTGTTTGTTGCTTGTGTGGCGCGACACTTGGCGAAAAATTGGAACGCCAAGTGTCGTTGTCTCGTGGTATGGCTGCGAGACCGGCTTTATTTATTAGTGACTAGTTTTGTGCCCGGGCAATGCCCAGATGATTGATAAAATTTTAAGATAACATTTTAACTTGAATGTTAAATACGGTCAAATAATTCATTCTAATAATGTAGGATATTTAGACATATGATATCATATGGAGTGTACTTTGTGTAGTTTTGTTTGTAAATAGATATCTATGTTATTATTGTCTCGAAATTATTTTCATTGAGCTAAAATTATTTGCATAGAATTGAAAGTATTTTTACCAAACTAAATTTTTTTTTACAGATTAAAACTTATTTTACTGATTTTCTAATTTTTTTTAAATAAACTAAATAAAAATGCATTTTGTATGCGACTAACCACAGCTTCTGGCCGGACAAAGTAACCCCTATAAAAATGATCAAGTAACCCTTGTAATATTGATTGAGTAACCTCTAACACTGACTAAGTAACCCCTGTAATATTGATTGAGTAACCTCTAACACTGACTAAGTAACCCCCATCTATAACACTAATTGAGTAACCACTATAACACTACGAAATAACCCCTATAACACTAACAAAATAAACTCTGATCTTGTAATAATAGTTGACACGGTTTGGCCAGCTACGTATAAAAGTTTGTGATTAAATATATTATAAATGGATCTTATTTTAAAGAACTTTTTAAAACGAATTTGATGGTGGAAATAAAATTGAGTTATATGATATTTATTAAAAATTATGATTAAATTTGTATATATGAAATATTAAAATTTTATCGATAAAAAAACTCTATGCAACAATTTTATCTGAAAAAATCTATCCAAAAATCTCTTACTAAGCATCATATGTGTCACAATAATACCTGTTTATCTCCTACGTGTCGCGACACTTGGCGAAAAATTAGAATGCTAAGTGTCAGTATCTCGTGGCCTGGCTGCGAGACCGCCTTTACTTATTAGTGACTAGTTTTGTGCCCGGACGATCCCTAAATGGTTGATAAAATTTTAAAATAACATATTTACTTGAATGTTAAATACAGTCAAATAATTCGTTCTGATAATGTAGGATATTTAGACATATGATATCATATGGAGTGTAGTTTGTGTAGTTTTGTTTGTAAAATCTATGTTATTATTGCTTGAATTTATTTTTGTTGAACTTAAATTATATTGCACTAAACTGAAAGTATTTTTACCAAACTAAAATTATTTATATTGATTAAAACTTATTTTACTGATTCTCTAATACTTTTTTTAATAAATTGAATAACAATGCATTTTGTATGCGGCTAACCACATCATCTGGCCAGACAAAGTAACCCCTATAAAACTGATCGAGTAACTCCTGTAATACTAACTGAGGAACCTCTAACACTGCCTAAGTAACCTATATCTATAACATTAATTGAGTAACCACTATAACATTGACCAAGTAACCCCTATAGCACTAATGAAGTAACTCTGATTTTGTAATGGTTGGTGACACGGTTTGCCAAATACGTATAAAAGTTTGTGATTAAATATATTATAAATGGATCTTATTTTAAAGAACATTTAAAACGAATTTGATGATGGAAATAGAATTGAGTTATAGGATATTTATTAAAAGTTATGATTAATTTTATATATATGAAATATTAGTTTCATCGATAATAAAACTCTATGCAACAACTTTATCTTAAAAAAACTATCCAAAAATCTCTTACTTAGAATCATATGTGTCACAATAATACCTATTTATCTCCTACGTAGCGCGACACTTGGCGAAAAAACTGGAATGCCAAGTGTCGCTGTCTCGTGGTCTTGCTGCGAGGCCGGCTTTATTTATTAGTGACTAGTTTTGTGCCCAGATGGTTGATAAAATTTTAAGATAACATTTTTACTTAAATGTTAAATACCAAACTATTTGTTATGATGATGTAGGATATTTAGACATACGATATCATATGGAGTGTACTTTGTTTGTTCTTGTTTGTAAATAACAGATATATATAATATTATTGACTTAAATTTATTCTTATTGAACTTAAATTATTTGCACTAAATTGAAAGTATTTTTACCAAACTAAAATTATTTATACTAATTAAAACTTATTTTACTGATTCTCTAATACTTTTTTTTAATAAATTGAATAACAATGTATTTTGTATGCGGTTAACCACATCATCTGGCCGAATAAAGTAACCCCTATAAAACTGATCGAGTAACTCCTGTAATACTAACTGAGGAACCTCTAACACTGACTAAGTAACCTCTATCTATAACACTAATTGAGTAACCACTATAACACTGACCAAGTAACCCCTATAGCACTAACGAAGTAACTCTGATCTTGTAATGGTTGGTGACATGGTTTGGCCAGATACGTATAAAAGTTTGTGATTAAATATATTATAAATGGATCTTATTTTAAAGAACTCTTTAATACAAATTTGATGATGGAATTAGAATTGAGCTATAGGATATTTATTAAAAGTGATGATTAATTTTGTATATATGAAATATTAGAATTTTATCGATAGTAAAACTCTATGCAACAATTTTATCTTAAAAAACCTATCCAAAAATCGCTTATTTAGCATCATATGTTTCACAATAATATCTATTTATCACCTATGTGGCTCAACAGTTGGCGAAAAACTAGAATGCCAAGTGTCGTTGTCTCGTGGCCTTGCTGCGAGACCGACTTTATTTATTAGAGACTAGAACATACCCCCGGGCGATGCCCCAGGTTCCCTCCATAATATATATCCTTATGTTTTAAAAATCCTTACATTAATTAGCTTCTTATAAAATAATTATAAGGAATAATTATAATCTCAAAGGCATTATTACTAATGTCTAAATCTATCCACGTTTGAAATATTAGTTGCTTTAAATGTTCATAATCGGATGAGTTATTTAATTTTACAGTTCCATTGACATTTAATAATGTGAGTACTCATAAACTTTATTTGAAACCCTCAGTTTTTTAAGTAAAAATATATTACTACCAATCTTAATAAAGTTGTGGGTTATAACTTTTAAAGTATATCATAAATGGATTTTTTTTTAAGAATAAATGGATTTTTTTAAATACTCTTTAACACAAATATTATAATATAAAAATAATAAATTATTAAGATATTAATTATTGAAAATTATAATTCATTTTTTAATAGGATTATAATTTTATCTATACATATAAAATATTGGTATTTTATCGAATATAAAACTCTAAACCAGTAATTTTATCCTAAAATCTATCCAAATTTTATTGAAAATAAATCTCTAAAATAACTTTTTTTTTATCTTACAAAATATATCTAAATCTATCCAACATTTTCATCCTACGTGTCATACTAATAAATTAATTGTTTTCTACGTGGCGTGACATTTGGCGAAAAGTTAAAATATCAAGTGTCATTGTCTCGTGGCCTAGCTAAAAGTTTAGCTTTATATATTAGTTATATGATATTTAATTTATCAAAAAGGATTATTCAAATAGTATAAAATAAGATATCTATGTCATTATTGAATTGAAATTATTATTATTGAACTTAAATTATCTTACTGAACCGAAAGTATTTTTACCAAACTAAAATTATTTTTACAGATTAAAACTGATTTTTACTAATTCTCTATTAATTTTATAAAATAAATATATTATAAATGGATCTTATTTTAAAGAACTTTTTAGAACGAATTTTATGATGGAAATAGAACTGAGTTATAGGATATTTATTAAAATTTATGATTAATTTTGTATATATGAAATATTAGAAGTATATCGATAATAAAACTCTACACAACATTTCTATCTTAAAAAATTTATCCAAAATTCGCTTACTTGGTATTATATGTATCACAATAAAACTTATTTGTCACCTACGTGGCTCGACACTTGGCAAAAAACTGGACTGCCAAGTGCCGCTGTCTCGTGGCCTGGCTGCGAGACCGACTAGATTTATTAGTGATATGATATGATATGATATGATATGATACAGTACGTGCCTCGCGCGTTGCCTCGGATACCCATTTTAAAGAGTGTACTTATTTATAGGCATCTTTTGTATAATTATTATAATTATAATAACAATAATAAAAATTATTATTATTAGTATATATATTATTTTTAAATGTTAGATACAAAAAGAGAGTAGAAATACTACCTAAGATTCTTTTTTCACGTTTGTTATTATTTTCTATTTTTGTAAGTTGCACTGTATTCACTTGGTCTACTAAGACCAATGTTTGTGAATCATACATAAAAAAAAATATATAACTAAGATATTGTTTATCAAAGTTCTATGTCGACATAGGGCTAAATTTCAATGGGACACTAAAATAATAATGGGAGTATAATTTTGTGAAAAGAAGAGTGCATCGGTAAAAAAATAATAAAATAAATAAAAAGTAAAAAGTAACTATTTTTTAACACGTAAAATCAACGGATTATATTATTGGTTTAATTGGACTATTTGTAATATATGGCTGGTAAATGGGCTACGAAGGCTTTGTAAACCCGTAAAGTTCTAAAACCTTGCTACCATTGATCTGAATTCACTTCAAGATTCCCTTGTATTGTACAGTTTCTGTTGTGTCCTAATTTTAGTAGTTTTTTACTTCTTTAATTTCATTAACAAAATCACAAAAATACACAAAAATATTACAACTGAATATGAAGAATACCTGATTCAAAATCTTTAATGGTAAATCAATGGTAGACTAAAAAAAATTAATGATACATGGCCTTATTTATAATTATAATTATGTGGTTATTCGTATAGGAGAAATTATATTGCTAATTGGATTTTTATATTAATTATAATATGTGGTGTGTTACTATAAGTAAAATCCTATTGTCGATAAAACGAAAAAAAAATTTCAAAAGAATTATAAATTATTTTATGTATACTTTTTTTTTATCCTACACAAATCTATCAAATCTAATCTGGCATCTAATCTAATGTGGTGTGTTGCTATAAGTAAAATTTTACTGTCAATAAAAAGATAAATTGATAGGCGGTCGCACACCTAACAAAAATAATACCTAACTAGACCTCCTAATTATGTAGCAGGGTAAGTCAGGGTCGATCCCACAGAGACTATGGTTCACCTAAACTATCTAGACTCAAGTTATTACTAAGCAAGTAACAAATTCAAAGATGAAGAGTATTAACTACTAACTACGGAATATTAAGAAAACAAATTAACACGAAGATTAATATAAACTAAAAACACCTAGAATTAGGAATCCCCACTAATATAGATCAATACGTCAAAATAATCCCTTTTCCACAATCAAATCAATAGATATTCCACAGGACGGGTGCTCCCTACAACAAATACTAAGAGTTTCTTTCGATCAACTAATAGCTTCCCTAATATGCAATCATACCTATTTTCATGGAGTCATACATATTAAAGACATTAAGAACGACATCCAATAAGTCCTAGCAAGAATAATTAGCTATTTTCATGCATAAAGATTCTTACTTTTAATTAGGGTTCTAAAATCGATTAAGAATCAACTTTCATTGTAAACCTAATCACATTCAATAATACTATTTCTAGTTAATCATTGATAATAAAACCAACCCTAATAAAGAGGAATTATAAATTAATTAGATATAGGATTGAGAACCAAACAACATATTAATCCATATTAGGGTTCAACCTAATCCTAGATTATAAAACTACTCACACATGTTGATTAAATAAACGAAATAATTAACAAAAGAAAACATCATAACAATAATAATAAGAAATAAAGAGAAGAAGAAATACTTGAATAAATGGAGAACTTGAATTAATCTTCAATGGAACAAAGTTGGAAGAACAAGAAGAAAAACCAACGTATAAATTGGAATAATTGTGATGATAAAAGTCCCCCTTTTCTATCTTGTTATTAGTCTATATATATCCTAGGAATTTTAGTGGGTTTAGGACTCCAAATTAACATAATTAAGGGCCTAAAACGCAGCAATTAGGAGCCACCACGGGTAGGCTGTGGAGAGCCGTGTTCGACCACAGGTAGGCCGTGGAGAAGGCTGCCGTAGCTGCTCTTTGCCATATGAAAACGAGTTGGCCACAGGATGGCCGTGGAGAGAGTTGTACGCCCACAGGCAAGCCGTGGAGGTGGCTGCCATGTCCATTATTGTATGTAAATTTCTCCCTTTAACAAGTTGAATCACGATCAAAGCAAACCTCTAGCAAATCTAGCCCAATTCCTACAAAAATCAAAATAAAACAAACCAAGGAGAGCAATATCGAAATATAAAGAATAATAGCTCTAAAAGATTAAAAGTATGTAGAAAACATGATAAAAACCCGCAAATATAACATATAAAATGAATATATAAACGTGTTATCAAATTCCCCCACACTTAACCTTTGCTCGTCCTCGAGTAAACAAGACAAAATAAGAGAACTACTCTAAGAAAGCAATAAAATCCTAATACTCACTGTCGTAGGAATCACGATTGCATTTAGCGTATGCAACAAGCCCTTTAAACCCCTAGGCTACCCTAGTGGACGAGTAAGGTCTCGTGAAGGTTTTCAGAAGGCGTACCTACAAAGCCTAGTTATGAAATTCCAAACCAAATTGCTCAACCAAGTGATTAATTTGAAAAAAACCAAAATAGGAAGATCGTTTTTATCACAAATCAATAATATGGATGAAACAATAAAGCATAGCACCTTTTTAATGACCAACCAATCTTACCACACATCTCCCCATACCAACTCACACAAACATGAATAGCTCTCACTTTAGTTGTGAAAAGTAAAAACAAATAACGCTCATGTGTTTACGGGGTGAAATATGATGTCACTCAACCTAAGCATAGAATGCATGTCAACTTCACATGAATTGGCCTCTTTAGGCTTGCAATGTGACTTTCTCCACTTCTAATGATTGATGTAATTACGAAAATCATGAAATCCAATAATGGTAAGCTTGGTAATCAAGGGTTGGACGACGTAATTTGGGAATGTGGTGCTCAAAACATATAACAAATCCTAATCCCACTACACATTCAAATGTCGGGTTCAAGCCAACCTTATTTCCTCCAACTTCATACAAAATAAGCATAGCCCTTTTATTTCTTTCTTTTTCCTTCTTTTCTTTTCTTTCAATCATACTTTTGTTTTTCTGTTTTTTTTTTCTTTATTTATTATTTTTTTTTCACAAAAAGAAAGGGACTCATAGCAAATTAGGAATTAGGAAGACTTTTAAAACTCTTTTTCTTTCTTTCTTTCTTTTCTTTTCTTCCTTGCTTCTAATAAATCAATTCCCTTCTTTCTCTTTGTCTTTTTTTTTTCTTTTCCTTTTTTTTTTAAAGAATTACATCACTCATAGGGCTTTAACAAGTGTAATGCACCTTCAAAATAAACCTAGGAAAATAGCTCTATGGCTTTAAACGTAGGGTATCAAGAAGGGGTTAAAACACGGCTCAAATTGGCTCAACCTACGGGTGAATGAAAAAAAAAAAAAAATGTAGACCTAGAATGTGGAGGCTCTATTCTCTACAAGGAAATTTCAATCATTTTTTCGCAACATGCATCATTCAAGTCTCAAACAGTCAAAAAGCAAGACCAAGAATTCAATTATGTGAAGGACAACTAATCACACATGAAGAAACACGACTGAGATAGAGTGAAATTAGTCAAATATGGCTCAAAAATCTCACTGGGTACACAAACTATTCACATAAGTAGAGCGGGGAGACCATCCTGGCCACAAACCATTGTCATCAAAAGGATTTACGCTAATTTATTGAAAAGTTTGTGTAAGATATTATTTTTTTTTTTTTTTGAAAATTACTTGATAAGCAAATTGGAAAGGAAAATCAAAAGGTGACACTAAGACAAAACACTCTAGACTAACAAAATAAAATTAAACCTAATATTTACAAAAGGTGATATCCCTCCCCCACACTTGAAAATTGCAATGTCCACAGTGCAATAAATATATCATGATTAAAAGGGGAAGAATACTCACAAAGCCTTATCATGGAAAGAAGTAAGGAGGATTTGCAACTCCTCCGAATTGGATCCAAGTGCTCAAAGTGGCAAGAAATGTGGACATGGACTTCAATTGCTCCTTGATCTCCTTTTGCTCAGTTTTAATTTCATCCACCGATGTCAAAAGAATGTTGAGTGTTCCCTCGATCGGTGCGGGTGTTGGCACTTCGGTCATAGGAGGTGGGCTTAATGGTTCATGAGGAATTGACACACAAGCTAGTGGCTCGACCTTTCCAAACGACCAATTTCCTTCAACACAGAGGGACATATTTTCAGCAGGCGGTAGCACATCTTCATTACCCTTGATACACCAAAGTGTGGTGCCATCTTTTTTCACAATCCAGTTCATAAGGGCACATGCAGAGATGTCTAAAGCATCGACTCCCCCAATGGACTCTTCTGTTACAAGACGTTCCTTATGTCCTAGGTAGAGAGCAATAGGGGTTATAAGGCCTCCTAACACTATTTCTCCACTAGTGGTGGTCTTGTTTGCTAGATCTCGCATTTGTTTGATAAGGAATGCACCGGTGTTGATGGGTTGACCATGAAGCATTAGATCAAGCATAAACAGTTCATCTTTTCGAGCCTTTCCTCCTTCATAGCGACCAAATACAGTACAAGACAACAATCGTTGTACATATCGAAGTGCATGATGACGAATGTGGTTACCTGGACTGTTATTGGAGTCATATTCTCTATCATCGGTAAGAGTTCGCCAAATAGGATCAGCAGACCAATATTTGGATGTTAGTCTTGGTCCTTCATTAGGTAAGCCTAACACCTCATTGAATTTTGTAAGGGTCCATGTGTGTTCCTCATTGTATAATTGGAAAGTGATGGAGCCTTCACCACAACCCTCTGCTGAGTGAGTAACCGCCTTTAAAGAACTTAAAAACTCCAATGTTATTCTTTTGTATGTGGGATACCTTTTCATAAGAAAATCACCCCACCCAACATTAGTAAAGAGCCAACATACATCTTCCTCAATACGTAGTGCTCGTAGGGCATCAATATCACAAAAACGAGTCGAATTTACTCCTCGCTTAAACAATGTCTCGTATTTTGATCGGTGAGCGGCGTCCCGAAATTTAATATCATAGTAATCAATGTTCACCTTTTCCTTGACCTTAGCACATGAAGTTGACAATGATGTTTTGCGGGTTAAAGTGTTTGCTCTTAAAACCGTCTTTTTAGTCTTGAAAAATGGTGGAATTCTAGAATTTGAAACCGAGGGAGTTGTCTTTTTCTTGGTATTTGTAGAACTACGAGCCATTTATAGTATACCACACAATGCTACTTCAATTAAACAAAAACCTCCCCTATATAGCCAACCAAATTTCACCCACTTATACTGCTTATTATTATTCTCAACTAGTCCAACTCCACAAAACTAACAGTAGTATAACACTCAAACAAGCCAGCACAAAATTAAATTGCTCAACAAATAGCAATTGTGAGGAAAGCAAATATGGGTACACACCTTCAAGGGCATAAAATTCCAGCAATTTCCGAGTTCAAATCCGACCGAATTTTATAGATGAAGACGTCAGATGCAAGCCAAAAATCCGACGAATTCGTTGGTGAAGTCCAGTAGGTTCGCTGCTTCAAGAAACCGGTGGTTCGCTGGCTAAATCCGACGGATTGAATGACGGAGATTGAGGTTATTCGCTGACCAGATTCCGTCAAATTTAGGTGCTAAACCGGAGGGTTTTGCTGCTCAAGAATTCCGTGAATTTCAGGTCAAATTCCGGAAGGTTTCGCAGGCCAGAATCCGGTGTGTTTGGTGCTCAAGAAACGGCTGAAATTCAGGCGCTAATCAGGGAGAGTTTACAGGTAGTTCACCGTCAAATTCAGGCGCATAAACCAGAGATTTTCGTAGCCTAGTTCGGCGGTGTTCGTGGCTGAGTTCGTGAAGGCTCTGAGGCAGCAGTTCTTGAAGGCAGAAGGTATACAACCCCTTCTTTTTATTATTATTATTATTATTATTATTTTTTTTTTTTTTTTTTTTTTTTTTTTTTTTTTTTATATTTTAGAGAGGATATCAGTTTGCACCACAGGTGGGCTGTGGGCTGTAAGTGTAGGCTACGGGTTGCCTGTGGAACACGCTGCCTCTTCCCTTCAGCTTTTCAAATTTTTTTTTTTATTTTTTTTATTTTTTTATTTCATGAAGTACTCAGCCACAGGCTGTCCGTGGCTGGCTGCTTTTCACTGCGGGGTGGCTGCGAACTGCTCTGATTTTGATATACGATGAAGATGTTGCCGCAACAAGGCTGCGTAGAAGATGAGTTGCCGCAACAAGGCTGCGTAGAAGATGAGTTGCCGCAACCTACTTGCGGACTATACTGTAATCACCAAAATTAGGCTCCACTATGCTTGCTCCTCCTGCAATCACACGCTATTAGAGATGAAGGCAAAGAAAACTAAGAGAAGGAGTTAAAAGAATTAATTAAAAAAAAAAATGAAAAACTCTAGATTAGGCTACTCCACGTTACTTCCTAACCTAATAAAAACAAGAAAAAGGAATCATACTCCACTAAACTACAGCTATAGGAAAAAAAAAGGGCTACTCTACGTTTTTTTTTTATTAAAAAAAAAATAAATAAATAAATAAAAACTTAGTAAGAGTAGAAAAGAATGGGTTGCCTCCCAAAAGCGCTTGTTTATAAGGTCTTAAGCTCGACCACCTTTTCGTTCAGTTCGAAGTAGGATCAAAAACGGTAAAAACCGCTTTTGCTTCAATGGGTTCGCCTTCTCGATAGTGCTTGAGACGTTGCCCATTCACCTTAAAAGAACCAGTAGCTTAACTCCAAACTTCAACTGAATCATAGGGAAAAACCTTTCGAACCAGAAATGGGCCTGACCACCTTGATCGAAGTTTTCCAGAAAACAATTTCAATCGAGAATTGAATAATAATACTAGTTCTCCTTCATGAAATTCTCGCCTCATAATATGCTTATCATGCCACTTCTTCGTCCTTTCCTTGTATAACTTCGAGTTTTCATAGGCTTCTAGTCGAAGTTCATCCAACTCATTAAGTTGTAACAATCTCTTCTCACCGGCTGCCTTGGCATCGAAATTAAGGCTTTTGATGGCCCAGTATGCTCGATGCTCTAACTCAACAGGTAGGTGGCATGCTTTTCCATAAACAAGTCTATATGGAGTTGAACCTATTGGAGTTTTGAACGCCGTTCGGTACGCCCATAATGCATCATCTAGCTTCACAGACCAGTCTTTTCTTGTTCGTGCGACAGTTTTCTCGATGATGGACTTGATCTCTCGATTTGACACTTCAACTTGGCCACTAGTTTGTGGGTGATAGCCAATGCCAAGTCTGTGTTGTACTCCATATTTCTTCAACATTGCTTCAAACCGATGCTCCGTGAAATGTGTTCCCCTGTCACTGATCAAAACACGTGGTAAACCAAAACAAGGGAAAATAACTTTCTTGGAGAACTTACTTACCACGCGAGCGTCATTGGTTGGAGTAGCAATTGCTTCGACCCATTTTGAGACATAGTCAACGACCACTGGAATATATCGATTTCCATAGGAAGAAGGGAATGGTCCCATGAAGTCTATCCCCCACACATCAAACAACTCGACCTCGAGTATGTTGTTGAGTGGCATTTTATTCCTCCTAGAAATATTGCCCGTCCGTTGACATCGATCACATGCCTTGACATAGGAATATACATCTTTGAACATCGTTGGCCAATAAAAACCGCACTGCAAGATCTTTGCGGCTGTCTTTGAAGGACCTGCATGTCCACCACACGGTAAGTCATGACAATGAGAAATAATATCAGCAACCTCATTCTCCGGTATGCATCGTCGGATTACAGAATCCGCGCATTTCTTATACAAGAAAGGATCTTCCCAGAAATGTCTCCTCGCCTCATAAAGGAATTTCTTCCTTTGTTGAGATGAGTAGCCATGAGGCATTGTACCTGTGGACAGAAAATTAGCCAAATCAGCATACCAAGGTGATTCAGTTTTCAAAAGAGCTAATAAATGTTCAGCAGGAAAAAAATCATCAAAAGGGATATCGTCCTTATCCTCGGGGTCGAGGAGAAGGCGGGAGAGGTGGTCTGCGACAACATTCTCAGTCCCCTTTGTGTCCTTTATCTCTATATCATAGTCTTGCAATTGAAGGATCCACCGAATCAACCTAGGCTTTGCATGGGTTTTGGTCATCAAATACCTCAGTGCTGCATGATCTGTATGAATGATAACCTTAGAACCAACCAAATAGGAATGAAATTTGTCAATTGCATAAATAACAGCTAGCATCTCTTTTTCAGTTGTGGCATAATTCATTTGAGCCGAGCTAAGAGTCTTGCTAGCATAATAAATAGCATGAAGCTTTTTATCCTTTCGTTGCCCCAAAAAGGCCCCTACCGCATAATCACTAGCATCACACATGATTTCAAACGGTAAGGCCCAATCTGGGGGTTGCATAATAGGAGCAGAGATCAAAGCTTCCTTCAACCTGTTAAAAGCTTCAAGACAAGCATCAGTAAAGACAAATGGAACATCCTTAGCTAAAAGCTCAGTTAGAGGTCGAGCAATTTTCGAAAAATCCTTAATAAAACGACGGTAAAAACCTGCATGACCAAGGAAACTTCGAACTCCTTTTACAGAGTTCGGAGGGGGAAAACGCTCTATGACCTCTATCTTAGCCTTATCTACCTCAATACCCTTATTAGATACAACATGACCTAAGACAATTCCCTGTTGCACCATAAAATGGCATTTTTCCCAGTTCAAAATCAAGTTGACTTCCTTACATCTTTGGAGCACCTTTTTAAGATTTTCAAGACATACATCAAAGGTTGTTCCATAGACAGAGAAATCATCCATAAATACTTCCATAGAATTTTCTATGAGTCCTGAGAAAATTGCCATCATACATCTTTGAAAAGTGGCAGGGGCATTACATAGTCCAAATGGCATCCTGCGATATGCAAAGGTGCCATATGGACATGTGAAAGTAGTCTTTTCCTGGTCACAAGGACGGGTGGGAATTTGAAAGAAACCAGAATATCCATCCAAGTAACAGAAAAAGGAATGCTTTGCCAACCTTTCAAGCATTTGATCAATAAAGGGTAGGGGAAAATGATCCTTCAGGGTGGTCTTATTCAATTTTCTATAATCTATACACATTCGCCATCCTGTAACAGTCCTAGTGGCGACTGGCTCACCCTTGTCATTCTTGACAACGGTCATACCTCCCTTCTTTGGTACTACTTGTACAGGGCTAACCCACTTGCTATCAGAGATAGGGTAGATTATTCCTGCAGCAAGCAATTTCAGAATCTCTTTTTTCACTACCTCCATCATATTTGGATTAAGTCTTCTTTGAGGTTCTACAGAAGAGGCATGATCGTTTTCAAGAATGATTTTATGCATACAGAAAGAAGGATTAATACCCTTGATATCATCAATGGTGTACCCAATAACACTTTTATATGTTTTCAGAACATTGAGCAGTTGCTCCAATTCTGTGTCCTTGGGTTCAGGATTAACAATAACAGGGTATGAATTGTTTGGACCAAGATATGCATACTTTAAGTTAGAGGGAAGGGGTTTCAACTCTACCTCGGGAGGCTTAGTACTCTCCCCAATACTCATTACATTCAGTGTCTCTCTGATTGGATTCACGCTCGGGTCGGCCTTTGCTTCTTCAAGCAGCCTGACATACTCTCTTGATTCCCAATCTCCATCATCATCTTCCTTCCCTATTAGCACTTGCTCAAGGGCATCATCTTTTTGATTCAGAGGGAGTTGCTCACCTTGTAGCTCATCGAGCACATCAACCTGACAAACAGTATCTCCCATAGAGGGAGCACCCATAACATTCAAAAGTGAGTATTCCAATTTCTCATCACCTACTTCAAAAGTAATCTTACCTTTCTTCATATCAATAATTGCACCTGCAGTAGCTAAGAAAGGTCTACCAAGTATAATTGGAACATTCACATCTTCATCCATCTCCATCACAACAAAATCACAGGGTATGAAAAACTTACCTACACGAAGAGGTACATCCTCAAGTACACCCAAAGGAAACTTCACTGACCTGTCTGCAAGTTCTTGGGATATGCGTGTGGGTTTGAGTTCACCCATTTGCAGCTTCTTACATATGGACAGTGGCATGAGGCTCACACTTGCACCAAGATCGCACAATGCTCTGTTGATTTCGATATCCCCAAGCTTCACTGGAATCGAATAGCTACCTGGATCTCCTAATTTCTTAGGGAGAGTGTTCTGCAAAATAGCACTACACTCTGCATTCAAAGAAACTGTAGTATTCTCTTCTAACTTTTTCTTGTTAGATAGCATATCTTTTAAGAATTTTGCATAAGAAGGCATCTCAGATATGGCATCTAAAAATGGAATGTTAATATGAAGCTTTTTAAGAATATCAAGAAACTTACTGAACTTTTTCTCAAGTTTAGCTTGGGCTAACCTTTGAGGAAAAGGAACCTTAGGCACATACGAAGCAAGTGGCTTTGGTGGTGCTTCCTTTGATTCATCCTCGACCCTAGAGTTGTCAACTTCCTTCTCACTTGCACCTGCTTCTTCAACGACCTCCTTTGATGGCTCCTTGGTAGGAGGATCTTCCAATTGCTTTCCACTCCTCAGGGTAACAACATTCATTTGGCCTTTTTGAGGTTGTTCTGTCTGGCCCGGAAAAGTTCCTGGAATCTTTAAAGATTGGCTAACTTGATTGGCAAGTTGGCTTATTTGGTTTTCCATGAGTTTACTCTGGGCATGCAACTGTTGGATAGAGCTATTTTGGTGTTGGATGGCACTATTTGTTGCGGTTATAAAGCTCTCTTAAGTTATTTCAAGGCTAGATTTCTGAGGTTGTGGTTGCATTGGTTGTTGGGTGTTGGGTGGTCTTTGTTGGAAGCCAGGTGGTGGTTGGTTGTAGTTGTTGGGTTGAAGTGGATTTTGTTGTGCTTGGGTATTCTTGTATGAAAAGTTAGGATGGTGTTTCCATCCTTCATTATAGGTGTTGGAATAGGGGTCATAGGGCCTTTTGGGGTTAGAGGAGTAGAAAGCATTGGCCTGCTCGATTGACATGTCCTCTGTATTCTGCGAAATCTGCGAGCAATCTGGTGCAATATGACCCTGCACATTACACAATTGACACAACTCTTGTGGGCTAGTAGAGGTTCCAGCTTGGAACTTATCAAACCTGCTTGTTAGTGCCTGCACAGAACTGGTTAGCATAGTTAAGGCATCAACATCAAGTTTACCTCCCTTTTTCAAAGTGTTTCGGCCTCCTGGATGATAATTATCGTTGGCTGCCATCTTCTCTATAAGCTCCTTTGCTTCAGTGGGGTTCTTTGTCAAGAGAGAGCCCCCAGATGCAGCACCAATGTAGATTCGGAACTCATGAGTTAGGCCATTGTAGAAAGTTTGGATCAACATCCATTCAGGAATACCATGGTGAGGGCATTGTCTCTGCAAACGCTTGAATCTCCTCCATGCGTCATATAGGAACTCATCATCTGACTGCCTGAAAGTGGATAACTCGTTTCTCAACCTTGCAGTCTTTTCCTGTCCTAAGAACTTGACTAGGAAAGCCTTCACCAATTTGTCCCATGTGTCAAATGAGCCAGAACCTTCATCTCTCAGCCATTCCTTCGCCCTATCCCGTAATGAAAAAGGAAAAAGGCGAAGTCTAAGAGCATCGTCTGTAACACCATTCATCTTCATGGTATCACATTTCTCCAAAAAGCTATCAATATGACTTACTGGGCAATCATGTGGTAGCCCTGCGAATGAATCATTGGAGATGAACTGTATGAATTGCGGCTTGAGCTCGAAGTGCTGAGCCGTCACAGGTGGTCTTACGATGCTAGAAAGGATTCCGGTAGTCGTATCAGTAATACCGTACTCCAAAAGGGATTTCGTTGGTTGGTCTACCATGTTTCTATTGGATTGATTTCTCCTTCTTCTTCTACCTGCCCGTCTTCTTGCGGTTGCTTCGATTTCATAATCAAAAG
This sequence comes from Chenopodium quinoa, assembly GCF_001683475.1. NCBI lineage: Eukaryota > Viridiplantae > Streptophyta > Magnoliopsida > Caryophyllales > Amaranthaceae > Chenopodium > Chenopodium quinoa. The sequence goes on from NW_018745403.1 coordinate 852,553, forward strand.
GTACTAGATCTTCCGAACCTGAACTTCGTGTGGGCATGCAACAAGAAAACTAGAGAAAGAGTATAAAAAAACACAAGAGAAAATAGCCGAAGCAACGAAATAAGCCTAGCAAAAACGAATCACAAATAATCTAATGAAACCGTTAGTCCCCGGCAACGGCGCCAAACTTTGATAGGCGGTCGCACACTTAACAAAAATAATACCTAAATAGACCTCCTAATTATGTAGCAGGGTAAGTCAGGGTCGATCCCACAGAGACTATGGTTCACCTAAACTATCTAGACTCAAGTTATTACTAAGCAAGTAACAAATTCAAAGATGAAGAGTATTAACTACTAACTACGGAATATTAAGAAAACAAATTAACACGAAGATTAATATAAACTAAAAACACCTAGAATTAGGAATCCCCACTAATATAGATCAATACGTCAAAATAATCCCTTTTCCACAATCAAATCAATAGATATTCCACAGGACGGGTGCTCCCTACAACAAATACTAAGAGTTTCTTTCGATCAACTAATAGCTTCCCTAATATGCAATCATACCTATTTTCATGGAGTCATACATATTAAAGACATTAAGAACGACATCCAATAAGTCCTAGCAAGAATAATTAGCTATTTTCATGCATAAAGATTCTTACTTTTAATTAGGGTTCTAAAATCGATTAAGAATCAACTTTCATTGTAAACCTAATCACATTCAATAATACTATTTCTAGTTAATCATTGATAATAAAACCAACCCTAATAAAGAGGAATTATAAATTAATTAGATATAGGATTGAGAACCAAACAACATATTAATCCATATTAGGGTTCAACCTAATCCTAGATTATAAAACTACTCACACATGTTGATTAAATAAACGAAATAATTAACAAAAGAAAACATTATAACAATAATAATAAGAAATAAAGAGAAGAAGAAATACTTGAATAAATGGAGAACTTGAATTAATCTTCAATGGAACAAAGTTGGAAGAACAAGAAGAAAAACCAACGTATAAATTGGAATAATTGTGATGATAAAAGTCCCCCTTTTCTATCTTGTTATTAGTCTATATATATCCTAGGAATTTTAGTGGGCTTAGGACTCCAAATTAACATAATTAAGGGCCTAAAACGCAGCAATTAGGAGCCACCACGGGTAGGCTGTGGAGAGCCGTGTTCGACCACAGGCAGGCCGTGGAGAAGGCTGTCGTAGCTGCTCTTTGCCATATGAAAACGAGTTGGCCACAGGATGGCCGTGGAGAGAGTTGTACGCCCACAGGCAAGCCGTGGAGGTGGCTGCCATGTCCATTATTGTATGTAAATTTCTCCCTTTAACAAGTCGAATCACGATCAAAGCAAACCTCTAGCAAATCTAGCCCAATTCCTACAAAAATCAAAATAAAACAAACCAAGGAGAGCAATATCGAAATATAAAGACTAATAGCTCTAAAAGATTAAAAGTATGTAGAAAACATGATAAAAACCCGCAAATATAACATATAAAATGAATATATAAACGTGTTATTATAAATTTTATTCAAAAGAATTATAAATTATTTTATGTATACTGGTTTTATCCTAAACTAACAAATCTATCCAATCTAATCTACCGTGACATCTAATCTAATCACAATAATATCTATTTGTTGCCTACGTGGCTTGACACTTGGCAAAAAACTGGAATGCCAAGTGTCGTTGTTTTGTGACCTGGCAGCTAGATCGACTTTATTTATTAGTGATATGATATGATAGTGTACTTTTTAAAAAAATATATATTTAATTTATCAAAAAGGATTATTCAAATTTTTTTTTTGAACGGGTTATTTAAATACTATAAAATAAGATATCTATGTTATTATAGATTTGAAATTATTTTTATTGAATTTAAACTAAAATTATTTTTACTAATTAAAACTTAATTTTACTAATTCTCTATTAATTTTTTTAATAAATTAAATATATTATAAATGGATCTTTTTTTGAAGAACTTTTTAAAACGAATTTTATAATGAAAATAGAATCGAGTTATAGGATATTTATTTAAAGTAAGGATTAATTTTGTATATATGAAATATTAGAAGTATATCAATAATAAAACTCTATACAACAATTTCATCTTAAAAAAGTTATCCAAAAATCGCTTACTTAGCATCATATATTTGACAATAAAACCTATTGTTGCCTACGTAATGCGACACATGGCAAAAAACTGGAATGTCAAGTGTCGTTGTTTCGTCGACTAGCTGCGAGACGGGCTTTATTTATTAGTGATATGATATGATATGATATGATATGCTATTATGTTAATTCGGATCTAACTGGAACTATAACAATAAGACAGTTTTCTTATTTATGAAATAAAAGGTCGAGACAATAATATAGAGATCGAACAAATATATGTAACGACAGAATTTACTTCATGATCTATTCATTATTTTAAAATTGCCTCAATTTTCATACTTGTTTTGTTTCAAAGTTGCAATACTTTGGGTAAAGATGATTCATAAAGTTTTAATAATCTATTAATAAGAAGTAAAAAGATGATATTATGATATATAATATAAGTACCGATTAAATGGTGTTTAGCTAACATTATATGCCGTATCTATTAAAAAAACCTCTCCTCTCTCCTCCAGCCTCAATTGTTGTTTTTTTGAAGAGGCTTCCATCGATTTTAACCGGTGGAAAGCTCGAATCCTTGTTTCTTTAAAAGTTTTTTTTAGGTTTATAATAATGCTTCCTCCTTTTGGGAGAAATTTTCTCCCTCCAGAGAAAGACTTTCCGATCTCTTTCGAAAGACAAGGGTTTTTTCGACCTCATTCGAAATACGAGGTTTATCTCCTCTTTTTCGGGGAGAATTTTTTTAGGTTTAAATCCATGATATTAGATATAATGGATTGTCATGGAATTATTTCGTTGGTGAAAAATTATGCGAGGTCGCAAGGGTTATCAAGCTTTCAAATACAATCGGATGAATGAATCAAAAGGAAAACATCATCGTGGCTACCAAGGATTGTTAGATTGTCTCTCCAACAAGGCTATATTTACCAGCGGTATTAGCGGAAGATGTTCCACAGTGCAAGATCTACTCGACGATCGTAGTTTTTGTACAGAAAATTTTTATTTGATTCAATATCTTATATATTTGTTAAAATCGAATATCTTTTGTAGATGTCGTATGACTTTTTATTAATGAATTTTTTTACTATTCAAAAACATTATTTTACTCATTACTTGTTAACATTTGCATTCCATAAATTAGTAAAAAATTTCTGTAAGATATGATCAAGCAGTGTAAATCTAAAAGGATTACTACAAGTACGAATATTTGAAAGCAGAAAATGTATTTAATTAAATTTTACTTCAATACTTGTATATTATTGTCTCAATTTTTTTAGATCACACAATCTGAACAATCTTTCTTCTTTATTTCTTACTCCACATGCAAAATTATGGTATATCTGAGCGAGGCGGCTACTGACATTTGTTAGCAATGCATGGGAAAGTAGACACAATAATAATTTTAGAGTAATGTTTTTGCAAAGTTGTGGGTTGTTCATCACACATGATGTGTGCAGTGGATAGACCCAAACATAATGGAAGATTTGGGAGGAAACATTATACAGTATTAATTAGAATGAACATACTTGAAATGTCTAGAGTACGTTATAAAATTAAAAAATAAGGTATACAGCATTTCCTTTACAAATTATAATTAAACACGTCATTAACAAATATTTTTATTAAACATATCTTATTTCTTACACCTATAATACTAATTATATTCATCAACTAAAAGTCTTGTAGTGCGTGTGTGTGGTTGGCCATACCATGTAACCGCTTGTAAAATAACAATGTAACCCCTATAACATTGACCGTGTAACCCTTGTAACACCGACCGTGGAATTCCTATAACACTGACGAAGTAACCCCCGTAACTCCGACTAAGTAATCCCATGATAACTGACCACACTGTGTGGCCAACCACTTATAAAAATTTGTGAAAGTCTTGAAATGCTATATATATTAAAAAATTATTAATTTTATTTTGCAATAATAATTATTTCTTGTAAGTTGTAACACACGCTCAAATAAGTCGGCTAATCAATTTAATACAATTAGCCCCTAGCCAAGAAGTGAGAGCCAAACAAAAGTACTATCTTCAGAAATTCATTTTAAAATAACTTATACAGTACGTGCTAATATTTAATTTTTATTTTTTTAGAGAAAAAAAAAATAGTAAAAGAAAAACTAAATTAAAAGTAGTATTTCCCTCTATTTTTATTTGATTGCAACATTTTCTACTTTTGATTTTTTTTTTTAATTGCAACACTCTCTATAATGAAAATAATCTACATACAAATATACAATATTTAAATAATACAGAATGTTAAATTGTACACTGTATTAGTTACGAAGTATTACAGAACATAGGATTGATATATTGATATTGTAAGTTGATTGAGTACAAGAAACTTCTAAACTTGTACTCCCTCCATTTTTAAATGGTTGCTCCATTTCTCCATACGCGGAGTTTTAGGAGAAATTGAAGAAAGTAATTATAATATGGAGGTAGTGGGGTGGGTGGAGGAATTAAAAATTATAAAAAGCAAAAGTAGTTGAGAGAATTGGAGAAAAGAAAATATGAAATTAATAAAATATGATTATGTTGAGTCCACTAGTTAAGAGAAATAAATTAAATATTGTAAAAGTTTTTAAAACAAGGAAATGAAACAAATATTTAAAAACGGTCGGAAATAAAAAGTAAAGCAAGTATTTAAAAACGGAGGAAGTATTTAATGCAAAATGCAAAGAGAGATCTCTAACTTGCCACGACTCTGAATACACACCATTATAACTATTTTCTCTAGCCGTTTTGTACAAAATGTGGACGACGACATTGCCACAATGACCACAAATGTGTGAATCATTGGTCCACCATTACCAACTATAACTTCCGTCAATAATCTATTAATCTGACATAATTGTGCCACTGTGGAGTATCACTTTTTTCAATAAAGATGAACAGTTCATTTGATATGTTCTTAATTTCCCTGATTCCTTTGGTTTCTATATACGGCTAAATTGTTCGTGCATTACTATTAAAGAAAAAAAAAACAGATGAGCTGGCATTATATGCGTATTGATACGTATGTTTCAAATACACAGTTTTATTTACTACCTACTTGTATTATAGAATGATAGATTGAAAGATATTTAAGGATAATACGCATGAGACTTTTAAGCCTAGGGTTGGTTCATATTGAATATCAGAGTAATTTTATTTTTTTTGGACGGGGTTAGGGTGTCAATTTAGCAAAAAGTTTAAACTAATGATTTCATGATTGGTTTATTATTATTATCACTGGATGAAACTCGTTCGATACACGACTTGTTTGTATTTATTTCAGATAAAATATTTACTAAATATATATATCTGATAAACTTCCTAATATATATATCTGATAAAATTCCTAATATAAAAAAGATAATATTTTATTTCACAAAGTTTCATGTGTGGTTGGCCATCGTGTGGTTAAGATTACTTGGTCAAGGGTTACTCGATTGATCAGGGGTTACTCGAACGGTCAGGGGTTACACGATATGGCAAGCCACAAAAAACGCGCTGATTTTACTTTTATAATTAATACAAAATCTTAGATTCTAAATAAATAGCAATTCTATTTTTCATCGGCTAAAATATAACATTTTCGTATTGTTGTTATTAGTTATATGACAATAATATGATATCTTTCAAAAAAAAAATTGTAAATATGATATTTCATTGATTACATATTAGGATAAAATCTTTAATGTGAAAAGATAATAATTTTTTATTTTTAAAATAATTTAAATCCCAAATCATTATTCGTTGTTTTTTATACTTGAAATTAAACTCTCAAATCTATATATCATTTTGTATATTTCTTGTGATCTCTTGATCTCTAACAAATTATCTATCTTTTCAATTTTTTAGACATAAAATGTTTAAAGAAGGTAAAGTTTTTTATTGCGTTATAAGTTTTAAATTTTTTTTATGAAAAAAACATCTTATTAATTGGGTATGTAGATAAAACCATTAATTTCATAAGATAATTTTTATTTTATTTTTATAATAAATTTCTGATATCTCACGGTTTTTAATACATAAAATCTCATAAAAATAATTTTTGTAATTAGATCATACTCATAATATTTTTGATTACTTTGCTATTGTTTGTTAAGGATAATTTTTTATTAGTTTTATGTAATTTATTCTCCTAATAAATATTTTGATAAGAACATTTAAAATAATAGTTATTAGATCTAATATTTCGATGTAAAAAAATTTGTATTAAAAAAAATTTCGATAGGATCACCAACTTTGTTCACACCCATATCTCTTCCATCTAATAAAAGTGGATAAATAGAGCATGTTTGCAAAAATAAAAATTTATATAAAATTAATCTTTATAGTCTTATAAAATAAATTAAAATATTTACCAGAAAGTGAATAATTGTTGTAAAATTAATCTAAAAATTGTAATTATACAAAATTAAATCTATGCATTGGAATTTTTTCATTGTCCCCAATCACCCAAACAATAGTATTTTGGAAAATCGAATCATTATTTTGTTGTCGCTGACAATGCGTGAGATATTGCTTCTTATTTGTAATGACTGGAAAAATATCTAATGGAGTAAACTTTTCCTTCAATCAATTTTGAACAAAATTATAAAACAAAGTTGACTTGATTGAGGCATGAACGTAATCACCCTGTAATTAAAAATAAAAAATTAAGTTAATTTTATAACTTAATTAAGTTGCCTAAATCACAAAAAATTTGTTTTAATCATGAAATTAATTGATAAAAACTAAAAGTTCCATTAAAAGATTTAATAAATGTAAACGCTTTATAAAGATATAATACCTCCTCATCCAATAGGATTATCAGGCGAGAAACTCATACTATGATATTCCAAAGATTTTTGCTCGAATATAATTCTCTATTTAAATTAGATCTGCATGTAAAAACAAAATTCAGTAAAAAAAAACATAAATATATAATCATTAAGTATCCCAAATAAACACAATTTAAACAATAATCACAAATATACATTTAAACATGGGTTTTAAAAATTAGGCTAAGAATTACTTAGCCATTGATGACCTAGTAAAACTGACACAAAATTTGCTTGGTTTGGTTTTGTATTGATACGAAATTTTGTTGGTGTCATATGATACGTTAACTTATAATGGTAAATGTCACAAATTTTAATTTAATTATAATTAAGGAATAATTTTTATTTCTTATCATAAACACTATCAAAATTTATCTTATAATAGTAGGTATATAAATCATATATCTAAAGATGATTTTACAAGATAATTTTTAGTTTTTTAAATAAATTAAATCCTAATAAATCAATATTTGTTGTTTTTACTTACGTGGCAAAATTCTTAAATCTCATTCGTCACTTTTGTTTAGGTGGAAAAGGAATTTTTTAATTTCGAAATAAAATAGAAATCTAGCTTTTAATTGGTCGAATATATACCTTTGCTTATGTGGTGCGCCAAATGCTATTGTATTTAATAATTTCAGACAAAATTACAAAAGTTTAATATTTATTTTTTTTATAATGAATTTATTAAATATAAATAAAATGTAAATATGATATATTTTCTTTATTTAAAATCTTTAATGTGAAATGATAAATTTTTAATAATTTAAATCCTAAATCATTATTCATTGTTTTACAATATCTTTTATTTCGATAGAATCACCAACCTCGTCCACAACCAACCTACTACTTCAATGGATAAATTGAACCATGAAATGTTAGCCAAACTGAAATTGATATAAATTAAATCTTTACATTTATATAAAATAAATCAATATATTTATCAATAAATGAAAAATTGTTGCGATATAAAATCAAATCTATGCATTAGAATTTTTTCATCATCTCCAAAAATAACCAAAGTCGTCTATATATTAAGTATACAACATCTAATCGTATGGCATTACATAAACAAATAATCGTCAAGCATCCTAAATAAATACAATGTAACTAATAATTACAAATATAAATTTAAACATAAGATTTTAAAAATTACTCGGACATTGATGACCTAAAACTAAGACAAAATTACTAACACAAAATTTGCTTGATGGGGTTGTATTGATACGAAATTTTATTTGTGTCATATGATGTGTTAGAACTGCATGTAAAAAAAACATAAACATATAATCGTTGAGTATCCCAAATTAATACAATGTAAGTAATAATTAGAAATACTAATTTAAACATAGGATTTTAAAAATTAAGCTAAAAATTGTCCGACCATTGATGACCAAAAATTAACACAAAATTATTACATAAAATTCGCTTGATAGGATTTTTTATTGATACGAAATTTTTTTTGTGCCGTATGATGTGTCAATTTATAATGGTAGGTATCACAAACTTTAATTTAATTATAATTAATGAACAATTTGTATTTCTTATCATAAATACTATCAAAATTTATCTTATAATGATAGGTATCAAATTTTATTATAAGCATTTATCATTTAAATATTTCTTAGTATATTTTTTTTGGATTTCTTATACTCATAGTATTGAATTAATAAATTTATCTTTTCCTGTATTTTTACTTTATTTTTTTCATTAAAATAATTTAATTTGTGGATTATAATCCACATGACATTAAAATTTTAGGTATATCAAATCTAATTCGTTACTTTTATCTAGGTGGCGACATAATTTTTTGATTCAAAAATAAAATAAAAATCTTTCTTCTTATTGGTCGAAATAAGTATATTTCTTACGTGGCGCTCCGAATGCTCTCCAAAAATGCTTACTTTATTTATATATATTAGATTTTTGGTCATCTATTTCACTATTCATTTTATAATTTGAAAATTTAAAGTATTAATTAATATCTAATTAGTTCGGCCGATAACGTTGTAATTGTGACAATATAACAAAATTATTTATCAAAATCATGTATCGCACGAGACTAATTTAGTATAAAAATATTTTGACCACCTTAAAATATTTAGTTACCTTGCACATCCAGATAGAGAATTATATATCATTGCTCTTATTCAGTTAACTTGCATAATTTGTGAATTTTGTAATTTGAAGATTGAGTTTAATATGAAGTATTTTTTATACATCCAGAAAAATCACTCGATCTTTTCTCTAGTAAAAAAGGTGAAAAATCACTCTTTATTTAATAATGTTTTTCTTATATTATTGGATTTTTTTGGAAATAACCACCTACTATTGTTGTCGTTTTAGTAATTACCACTTATAGTTTTTTTTTTGTTGTTGTGTTTTTGTAATTTACCAACTATTATTTTTAAAAACATGAAAATTTCCCACTAGATTTCCCAAGCCCTCATACATGACGTCATCATGCCTTCTTCTTCCTCGATTCTCATGTTCAATGATTTTTTTTTTCAATATAAATTAAAATTTGATGAGGGAAAAGCATTTAGTAGCCGGTTTAACATAATTCAAGATCACACGAACATAATTAGGTCACTAATATGTGTCAATTATAATTTGTTGTTCTTCATTTAGGGTTTATCCCAAATTTGGGAAATTTTTCAAACTGAGATAATTTTTCAAATTAAGCATTATTTACATTAATTAACTCTATATAGAACTAATATATATGCTCAATTTAGGATTGTAAATCATAATTTGGAAAAACGTTTGATTTTAAAATATCCCTAAAATACATATGAACCCTAATTTTTCATATCAATAATTAGTAATAATTTCTTAACGATAATATCGATTTTGGTACTAATTGAAGACATAATACGTTAAATCGATGCAAACTAGTCCTAATTTCATAAATTAATCACTAAATAACAAACTCCTAATTTCATTTCAAAACCCTAAATGATGAACACCATCTTATAGTTAACCCCAATTTTATAAATTAGGTACCTAATTTAGTGCTTTGTTTGCATAATTTGGATTTGCAATTCAAAAAATCGAAGAACAAGGTTGGAAAAGGGAATTAAATTGAAAAAAATTCGTCGGTGGGGCCCACAATGACGTTATGTAGGCAATCAAGCGGGAAATTTTATTTTTTAAAAATAGTAGGTGGTAAAATACAAAAAAAAAAAAAAAAAAAAAAAAAAAAACAAAAAACAAAAAACTGTAGATAATAATTACTAAAACACTAACAATTTTTGGTGATAATTGTTAAAAAAATCCCATATTATTTGACTTCTTCAACATGTCAAATGACCATGTTTTTCATCTAACTCTCACTCAAATCAAATACGTAGTACGAAGTATTCAAATTGGGTCATTGGGACAAACATAAAGACATTCGAGTATACTTACTTGTTTCACAACTAACTGTGGCGATAAGGGATAATGTGATTATAGAGAGAATATTCGAAATTACTCAAATTAGTAAGGTGTTGAACATGTAATTCGTACTTTATCCGTTTCTCAATATAATTGCATCAATTTTACTTCTTATACTAGGAAAATGATAAACAATATAGCTCTTATACTAGAAAGTCTATTTAAGGATTACGTATATTATATTCTGTTCTTATGTACCTTAACCACGTGAGTTAATCGCAATATATATTTTCAAAATATTGTTATTGTTTTAATTTTTATAAAATTATAATTAAAGCTATTAATTGTTAAAGTATATGGTTGACAAATATATCTAGACAAAAAAAACATACGGAGTAAAACTATTTCGAAAAGAAGATTAATTGAAAAGTTTATCTAAAATTCATACTACGAGTACGAATATGAGTAATTGTCTAATTGATAGCTAAAAGACAAAATAATTAATGTTCTACCTAAATGCTGCGGAATGTAGGATGGAATCATAAAGCCATAAATCGAAAATTATAAAATTGTAGCAGCAAAATGAAAGGACGGTAGTTTGCCACAACTCAAAATTGAAAAGTACGAGTACGACGTAATGTATGCTAGAGCTAGTAGCACAATATATAAAATTAAAGAACCAAGGTTTGCCACAACTCTCAATTGAAGTCCATTCTCTCAGATGTCGTATTTACGATAAAAATTTCAACAGCGATTAAGTAGGGTATGCGTAATTGCGTATGACAACTCTGTGCAGTTGTGTTTTTTGTGGCGCCATATCGTCGAGGCGCTTTTTTTTTTTTTTTTTTGACAAGAACAAATATATTCATAAAATCAGAGTTTACAACTATCGCCGAGGCTTGTGGGTCGATTATTTATGCAGTAGGCAACTAGGCGCAACTATTGTGTACGGATTATCGGTTGGGATATTCTTCTACGGAGTAACAATGATATATATATATATATATATATATATATATATATATATATATATATATATATATATATATATATATATATATATATATATATATATATATATATATATATATATATATATATATTATTTTTTTAACATTGGAAGAAAAATGGGTGTCTACTTTTTTTTAAGTAAGAAACTAGGTTAAAATTCCGTACAATGCACAGTTGTTTACACAATATAAAGTATATAAGAGATATTCACAAATATTTCGTTGGGAAAAATTAACAAGAAAGATCCCAACTATTACTAGTCTTCTTTAAAAGGGTCAACCTTTTGATTAACTTTGGATGCAACTATTTTGTGTAGTTCACACGCGTGGACCCAGCCTGTATCTGAGTTGCTATTGTAGGTAAAATATGTCACGTGTATATCACGTGACCTTGTATTTACAAAAATAAAAAATTTCCCCTTTCTTTTTGATTTCAATAAAACCTCCCTTTAATGTTGCAATTTTTTCTTCTTCTCTTAAAATTGTTGCAACTTTATAAATCTTAAAATTATTGCATAAATCAATCCAATATGCATAGTGGCAAGCAACAATCGTCGGATTAGACTACAAGTTAAATTATGCAATAGGAATTTACGTAGTTATTAATTATCTACCAATTTATGTAATACATGAGCAAAATCTGCATTGTAATGGATTAAATATTGCCACAACCACCCCACGTCCCCTACCAATTAATAAACCCCCACCATCAAGGCAATTCCACCCACAAAACCACCAACCCAGACCGATTAACCCATCCATCTCCATAGTAAGTTTTAAAAAACCCACCCATTCAACCACCACAAAATTGTCACCAAGAACCTACCCATCGGCAACATTGCTATAATAAACCCCATTAATAACCTTTTCAAAGCCACCAAGGCACCAACTCAACCCTACAACAACCCACCTGCCCATGTTAGTGACGCCACCATAATGCCCCCAACACAATAACCTTATCAACCTTTGCCTAGAGAAATTGATGGCCATATATGATATATAGAAGTGGAGGTTAAGGAAAGAGAGAGAAGATGAGTAGCCATCAATTGGCCATGGTTGTGGGATAGTGGAAACGTTGGTTGCCAGTTTGAGATGGCTTGAGTGTTGTGGATTAGGGATGACAATATTAGATGGATATCCGCTAACCAGATCCACCCGCTTAAAATAAATGGACGAAAACCCGAAATAAATGGATGAAAAGCAGGTGAAGAATGAAGTGGATGATGGGTCGGATCGAATGTGGATGATGATTTTTTCACCCGCTAATCATCCACCCACCCGTTTAACATATATAAAGATTTTTAATCTAAGAATTTTAATTTTAAAAATTTAAAATATAAAATTAAAATATTTTTTTTTTGAAAAAATACAATAAAAATACTTTATTTGTTGCAAAATAATTTTTTCAAAGAATATGTAGTTAGTGCTTCCTTTTTATTTAAAAAACAATAATAACTTATGGTATAAATAACCATAAATTAAATTTTATGCGAATTTTTTTCATAAAATGTTCATCCATTAGTCACCCGATCCACCCGTTTCATCCGCAGATGATGGATGGACGGATACGGATGATGGGTGAAGCGGATGATGGATGGATGTGGATGAAGCGATTGGAATGATGGATGGATGCGGGTGAAGCTCCACCCGATCCGAACCCGATCCATTGCCATCTCTATTATGGATGGGAAGTAGTGGAGAGATAGAAAGAATGGGAGTCAGAAGAAAAATGGTGGTGGAGGAAATTCAAGTGGTTGACTGATGGTTATGTTGTGGAGACTAGGAGGACGAAGTTGTAGTGGTTATGGCAGCGTAATGGGGAAAAAATTGAAAATATTTTTTTAATTAAAAATTTTAACGGTTCAACAGGTAACAAGTCATACTAGGCTGTTTTGAGAAAACATAAGTATAGTTGGGTTTGTCCAAAGTTAATTAATAGGTAGACCCTTTTAAAGAAGATCAGTAATAGTAGGACGTTTGTTGTTAATTTTTCTTATTTCATTTGGGTATATATGGAATGTGATTTTCAAAGTGGGAAGAATTTTTTATAAGGGTAATACATAAATGGTTTACTTAAAGATTTTGCAACCAAAAATAAAAATAAAAAGAGAAAAAAAGAAAAGAGAGAAGCGGAAAAGGCGAGAAATTTGTTTATAAGGTAATGACAAGTGTCATGGAAGGATTTGCTTTTAGTATAGGTTAATAGATTTTGATCACAAATTATTGAGTAAGGCGGATTTTCATTAAGTTATTTTAAGACGGCTTAAATTTAACCTAAAAATATTTAAAGTTACCTTTTTATACTATAAAAGTTACCATTTTATAACAAAAATTTTACCCTTGAATTTTTTTGTACGTATTAGGATCTAAACCACACCAAACCATACCGCGAACACCCCTAGCCATACCGCCGTCTGTCAATTCCCCACCAAAACGGCCACGAAATCAGTCACTGATAGGCGAAATCGGCTTGTTTAGGGTTGAAATCTACCACTCAGCCCCAATATCGGCCGCTGGTGGGTAATTTTGATGGTTGTTTTTGGGGAAGGGTGGTTGTTTTGGTGGCCATGGGGAAAGGGGTAGCAGGCAGATAAGGGCCGGGGAAAAGGGAGGTGGGTGGGTTTTGGTGGTTGAGGGCAGAGGAGGAGGTGCGCCAGAGGTGGGTTAGGTGCGGCGGCTTCACGTGTGAGGTAATTAAACTAATTGATTACCTTAATTAGGGAAGGTGCATGTGTCGGTGGTGATGGTAATTAAACTAATTGATTACATACATTAAAATTAACATACATACTTAATTAAAAATTAACATACATAATTAATGTTGGTAAAATTTTTTAATGTTGGTAATCAAACTAACAGGCATACTTAATTAAAAAATTAACATACATAAATCTAAAGTAACATACAAGTATATACCAATATTAAACTAACATACATGCCTAAATAAAAGAAAATTAGCCACTAACCTTTGAATTTGAACTTCTTTTTTGGTAATCAAACTAATTGAATCTTAAAGACCTACAAATAATTAAATTAAAAAACTTAATTAAAAAAGAATTAGGGTTTGTAATTAAATAGTTTGAAATTAAATTTAAGAAAACCAATGGAGGAATCACACTTACCGGCGGCGGTTGATGGTGGTTTGAAAGGATGGCGCCGATGCAGGTGTGGCTGTGGAGTAAGTTAGGGTTTAAAAAAAGGGTGAAAAAGATAGGAGAATATTCTTACCGTGGTGCGGGGAGGCGATGACGATGGAAGATCAGCGACGGTGACGGATCAGAGGACGATGACGATGGAGTTGCGATGGTGTTGGTGGTCTTCCCTAACCCCCCCCCCCCTCTCTCTCTCTATATATATATATATATATATATTTGGTTTCAATTGAGGGATTATGCTGAAATGTCTTCCTTTTTTTTTTCTTTTTAAATTCAATATTTTCCGACAGATTTAATTCCGTCGGATGATAATTTCTGATGGAATAATTCCGTTAGAAGATAATTTCCGATGGAATTATTCTGTCGGAATTATCATTTTCGATGGAAAAAGGATCCGTCGGAAATTTTCAACAGAAATTCCGTTGGAACTAAAAATTTCTGATGGAATTATTTCCAATGGAAATTTTAATTTTTGTGACGGAATTTTAGGTTCGTAGAAGCCGATCCCTCGCAAATAAGCTTGATTCTTGTAGTGTATAGTCAACCTTTCATGTCGTGGACTGCCGACAGAGTTTCGAGTGTAGTATTGATGTCTAGGAACACTAAGAGGAAGAATGGTGAAAGGTTAGAATGCCAAAAGATTAAGAAAAGAGAGAATTACAGAGAAATTGAGAGTCAAAATGGTGCTCAACTTTGCCCGTAACCCTCGAAAGGTTGTGGTATTTATAGACATGAAGTCGGAATAAAGGATAGAATTTGCGGGAAAGCTAATGCGTCATAAAAAAATTTCCGCTTGGCAAGATGGCACGGCGTGGCAATGTTTGGCGTGACACGCTAGTTTTGGTGTGTCGCGCCAGAAACCTGATTTTTGTGATAACTCAGATTAAAGTAAATAATATATTGTTAGAAAGTGATAAAAGTCTACTTTCTAATCCAACCGAGTTTGGGCATTTCGTTCACATCTTTGTCGATTGGGCTTATGATATGTTATTGGAAAGATTATTTCAAGGTCTATCCAATCATGTAAGATTTGCATAAAAATTATGGGCACAAAAATCATATTTGCTCAGTTTTGGGTTGCAGCTATGAAAAGGAATTGAAAAATTGGACTAAAGTATGTATTGGATTTTGGACTAGGAAAAGTGTTAGGGCTATTGAAATGGCTAAAATAGATTATGAAATGATAGGAAATGGAAATGGTTTGGACTTCTAAGCAAGACTCAAGTGTTCCTTTGATCCAACACATAACTCGGACCAGATGACAGTAAAAGGTTTTACTTATCATTGGGTTTCAACAAGCTGGGAGACATTCTAGGTGTCTACAAGTGGTCAAACTCATATATATATTGCCAGTTTGACAATATCAATTACTAAGGAACGAAGAAAATATATGATACCAAATGATCCTCATCAATGTGTTGTTGTACCTTAAACCTTGTGCTGATCACAACTGAGTAGTAGGATTTGTTGAATGCAACCCTTGTTACAATTCAATGTGTCGTTTGTACTTAATTACTTAAACTCTTTAATTTTTAATGACATCCGATCTCGATGACCCAGAAAAGATTTTTTACAACCGTTGTAAAAATGTAAATGCCAAGTGATACTGCACAATAATTTTGACCAATTATACTCCCTCCATATTTTATTACTTGTTCCACTTTCCTTCTGTGTGTTGTATTTTTTAATTACTCTATTTCAATTTTTGGAAATCTTAAACAATCAATAATCATTAATCATAACTTAACTATATACTAAAAGACACACCAACAATGGCACTTGTCATCTTCTAGTGTGTCCTTAGTTTTTTTTTTTTTTTTTTAATTTTTTTATAAGGATCTATTGATTAAGGAAACAAATTATTTACAAAAATAAAATTATTTTATATACATATTCCATATTAATACGTAATAATTATTATATTTAAATTAAAAAGATTTTGGACAACTATAAACCAAAAATCATATCCTTAAATTAATTTGTGACCTGTTTTACAACAAGAAAAAATATTGCTCCGATTCTTTGCCTACTTTTGTTTTAGTTGTGTATTAGAAGCTACAACTAAAAAATCATCATATCACATACTTTTATTATTCATTGACTAATTTATAATTATAATACTTATCAATCAATAATCTAACTATATATAACTGTAGATCAACTTGCATGGCACGGGACCTAACCTAGTATTTTACTATTTACCTCCCCATCCCTACTAGTAGTCTCTTCCTATCATATTTTAATATTTTTCATATTCTTTCCTCTTTACTTATACACACTTTTACTTTTTGTAGATTTTGTTTATTTAAAAACCACCACACTTCCATCATAAATTATGCTTTATCTCCAATTCATATTATTTGCAACGATTAGATATTTCCTACTCACACTTTATATCAAATTATTGCAAATAGTATGAAATAGAAATAGTAATATTCCTCCTAAAACTCCGTATTATAGAAATGGATCAAGTAATAAAATACGAAAAGAGTAACATATAAAAATAAAATTACTCATTTAATAGATTTTTGACCCACTCTAATTATTAGAGAATATGATACAGTTATATTGTCTAGTGACATACTCATAGACTCATAGTACGATAAGACTGATAGATAACAGTTACAGCCTTAGTTGGATTATATCGTTGCATTTGTAAAATAAAAAATGAAGTAGTTTATTTGAAATATTTTAGGGACTTTAAAAAAAAAATATATATATATATTTAGGGACAAAAAGAATAATTAAAATGAAAATTTCATAGCAACAAATTCAAAGTTCAAACGTTAAAATTGGCTAAGTAACAACCAAATCCTAATTCTATGTAACAAGAAAAGTGCGAGCGGCTGATATGTCTCTCCCACTATACTCAAAGGTTATTAGCATTACTGTAGCAGGCAGCCATAATCACTCATTTACTCAAAAAAAAAAAAAAAAAAAAAAAAAACACTGCCCGTTCTCCCTCCTCATTAATTTTTTTTTGGTGATCCCGAGGGCAAGCCCCAAGCCTTCATTAATAATATTCAGCAATTTATCATTTCCATTTTAAGGTATGTATACAGTACATAGTCATCCCATTTAATTTGCTTGTACTATACATTTTACAATTGTGTTAATTTTAGGTATACTTTTACCATTTTAATTTTCTAATGTCGATATATATAAACAGTATTTTATATGTCCTTTATTTATTAAATAATTTGAACTTTTACACTGTTTATATATATGTTTGATTAATTTTTTTGTGATATAATCTATATATTGATGTAGAACATCTATAAATATGATCGGTTTTATTTGAATATTATTCTTTTTCAAAAAAGAAATTTATTAAAAAACAGCCAAAGATATTAATGTGCAATTCCGATTAATAATAGTAATTGTGACAATTGAAATGAACGGATGAAATATAAAATTATAAGTTGATCTACACATTAATGGGGGTGCATGTGATGCTAAAAATACAATTCGAGTTAACAAACCAGGGATTTGGTTTTAGTACTAATCAATTTACTAATTAATTTTGTTCAATATAATGTTGTAGGGTTTTTAATTTGGGAAGATTATATATATGTTTCTCTTTCTCAAATGTGAATAAGATTATATGTAGACGGTGTCTTTACCATTACTAATTACATGACCATGTAATTGATTCATCTCAATAGATTACTATTCTGTTATTAATTGTTTTTTTTTTTTCTTTATGTTCTAGTCATTTTTAAGGAAAAAAAAACTAACAATAATGGTATTGCTTTTTGTTTGAGAAAGGAAAGTTTCAAAAATTTTGTATGATCGTATCGAATCAGCAGCACAATCAGCGTCAAGGGTGCACAACAGGACAAGTAACATAGAAGTATACAAGATGACTATAGCTAGAACCAAAGATTCATCATCTAGGTATTATAATTTTTTTTTTCCCATTATATTCTAAAATCCAGAATAATGAAACTACAATAACATGAAATTAATCAATTTTTCATCTTTTTACATCAATTTTCAGGTGTTCCAAACATACAATGCCACCAAATAACCGTCTATTAGTGTGTAATACCCCCTTCAAGTTGGACAAAGTAAGCATTCTTCACCATGTTTTATGATATAAATTTAAATGAAAATATCACTCATCATTTGAATAATTATTGTGACTTATTTTGGGCTATTTTCAGGGACTTCTAGCCAAAAAATCGGCCACAATAGCTTCCTTACTCGAAAACAACCCCTTCGAAGACCTCTCGGTCTTCTTCAACGAAATACCATCAGAACCCGTGGCCTTAGAGCTCATAGCAAGATTTTGCCATGGACTCCACGTCGAAATGACGAGCGACAACATCATCTCTCTCATTTGCTCTCTAACCATCTTAAGATGACCGAAACTCACTGCCCTAACAACTTACTCAACAATGCCATTTTATTCTTGAAACAAAAAATTCTTCCAAGTTGGGACCAAATTATAAGATCTTTAAGAGCATCACAGGGGCCCACATTTCAGCAGGCCGTTGAGATTGGGCTTTTGGATTTTTGTATAGAGGCCCTCACAGCCCATGTATTATCTGACCCAAATATCCTGGCCCAGCCCATTATGATTGAGTACACCAACGATAGTAATAACAACAGGCCCATTAGTAATAACAACAGTAATGTAACAAGGAGGAAGCTCTTTTCTGAAGGTGATCATTCTACTGCTTCATCAGATTCTGATACTTCAACGGAAGATATAACCTCATTGCCGGTGAAGATGTACAAACCAATCGTCGAGGCGATGGTACAACGACAGGTTCCACAAGAGAACATCGCCGGGTCCCTATTTCGTTACCTCAAGAAACATGCTGATGATAGTGAAGCAATTGAAGTCATAGAGAGACTTTTGCCTACTTGTACAACTAGTAACAAATACCCTCTCTACCCTTACACTCTCTTGTTCGAGATGCATGAATTGGCAACATCCTTAAAGGCGAGTTCAGAATGTGTGGCTTCCTTGGAAATTTGAATAGGTAAGGAGTTGTATCGCGCTACACCAGAGGATCTCCTTGCCTTGAACCTAGATATAGAGAGCCTAAAAAGGATACTAAAAGGGTTTTATGAGAATTTTACGGACCCTGATTCATCGAGTTTGGTGGCAGTGGCGGAGCTCATGGAAGAGTACTTGTTAGAGGTAGCTAAGAAGAGGAATATGGATGCTAAGAGTTTTACTGAGGTGGCAGAGATGGCAAGTTCGACATCAAATGTAGGGACTTACCGTTACTCGGATGGGATTTATAGGGCAGTGGACGCGTACTTGGATAAACACACGGAGTTGGGTGAGTTAGAAAGGGAAGAAGTTTGTAGGGTTTTGGACTTTCAAAAGATGTCATCTCAAGCATGTAATCACGCGGCCTTAAATCGAAGGTTACCATTGAGAGTGGTTGTACAAGTTTTGTTTGTGTCTCAGCTTCAACTAAGGGATAACATTAGTAAAGCTGTTGGAGGATGTTGTAGTAATAGTACTAGTAATGTAGAAGAAGGAAGCCGAAGGCGAATAAGCGAAGAGATTAAGCAAGTGGAGGACGAAGAGTGGGATGATTTTGATGATGATGAAGAGAGGCAAGAGATTAAGGAAAGATGTGTTGGTGAAAGGAATTGTTGTGTGAAAAAAGGTAAAAAGAAGGTGGGTTTTTGGAAGGGAATGAAGAGAAAGTTAGGGTGTATGGGAAGTAGTGATTATGAAACTATGTTTGATTGCAATTGCCAAACTACAAAGAGTAACAAGAAGAAGAAGAGAATTTAGGAGCAATTTAGTGGTTTTGCTATAGTTTTAATCTGCTAGTGAAACTGAGGTTTTTTTTGTATAATTTGGATAAACTTATTTTCGTGTTTTGATTTTGTTATTGTCATTACTAACCGAGTTATAGTTCGGATTTTTTTTTTTTAAATAAAAGTTTATATATATGGTTATAGTTGAAAAAAATGAGTTTTGACTCTTTAGAGTACTCTAATTTTGGAATGATATGAGCAATGTAATATGTACGCAGTATACTTAGATGTGTGAATGAAAGTTAGGTAAGCAGCAGATTTAAAAATCGCTTCCTCATTATGGTTAGCATTGTCGTAGTATACAAATATAAAATGAACTCAGTGTATGTGTTAACATTTTTTCTCACACATTGTTTTATTTGTTAATTTTATATGCAAGTCTACCTATTAGAACAAAGAATTGTGTAATGAAAATGAAGGTATATACAAAGTACTACAATAGCTTTTGCTCTTAAATTATTGTTTTTATTGATATAAAACATTGTCAATAAACTTATAATTTCTCTTGCCATTTTTTTTAAGAAAAAACAATGGTAAAGCACTTAGGGTGTGTTTATAAGAGACCTGATATATACATGTTATTTTAAATTCGATTGCAACGTTTTTGATAACACTATTTCATCTCCAAATATTTACAACGCCACATGCAAGTTTATTTAGACCTTAATAGTCGTCATTTGTTCTTTGGCATGCATATTGCATATATAAGCACCGACTCCTTTTAGTTTGGGCCATATAAGGCTTGAATGCCTTGAATGTCGTCTGGTTGGAGCTCTCTCCGCCTTCCGCCAGGTGCAATACCCGGATGCATCACAGCACTAGGGTCTGCACTATGGGCAAGTCCGAGAAGGTGACCGATTTCATGTAGCACAACGGAGTTTAGATCAAATTGATTTGGTCCCGGGTCTTCGCTCCAATCCTCCGTTGCATCATAATGTGACCGCCCATCTTCAGGATAAAATGAATGACCCAATACTCCTAGAGGACCGTCAAACGGGCGTCCATCCCCGTGATCGCCATTGAAAAACCCGAAAACCAAATTGGACTTGCTGTCCTCAGGCACTTCCTGAAACTGAAACGGGCTAACCTGTGCCCATTTGTTCAATGCAGCAGTTACTACGACTGTCATGTTCCCGGCTCCGGGTACGAGGGTCTTGGACAGGATTTGGAACGTTAGTTCGTACTCTGAGGATGGCCACTTCCTCCCTTTAAGAACATACAAGGATGTTTTGTTGTGTTTGTGTTGCATTGTATTCCTACCGTTGACAATGTCCGCACACCCACATCTACGGTATATATATGAATCATCCAAGTTAATTAATCAAAGTAATGTACGGAGAACGCATAAATTAAAACGTTACAAGGAAAATACAGAAATAATTCCGCGAAATTACAATTATACTAAGTAGCAAGATGTACTTCGTATATATGCAATACAATTATGGGTGTAAAGGGTTAATTCTTCAACTTATAAAAACAAATTAATTTCCAGGCTACCAAATATGCGTAAACATAAGGCTCGGCATACAAATTTCCCATCACTTTATTTCAATTTAAAAAATTAAGAATAAATATACGAAGTATATTTTTGCTGTATATATGATTTTAAGTTTTGTTTTTTTTTCCTAATATGTGTATGTTCAAAATTAGTAAATTACGTATATGTGCCCACTACCGGGTTATATTACCACATACATGCAGTTAAAATTGAATTTGATCTTTAATTTCTATTAATATGAAAGTAAAGGACGCTAACGCTAGCTAGTGTTACCTTAGAGTTTCTAGAAATATTGAAACACAACATACCGAGGTTTCATCATCTGTTTTACTGTGGCACCATCCAAATGTCCTGTTATATTTAGCCTGTAATTCCTTTGGTACGTTTTGATTGCCTTCTCGAGGCTCTCATCGAATAATTTATTATCTTCTTTAATAGTCAAGCTAGTAGTTACCTCATTTTGGGAAACATGATGGTTGTTGAGGTACCCAAGTTTTGTGAGGTACATTTTAAGCTGGTGAAGACCATCTACGTTTTGGCCCTTCTTGCAACCTTCTAAGCTCTTTAGGAAGCCGAAAGGGTTAGCGTTTTGTTTCGACTGGGTTGTGAATGGAACCAAAGTAAGGAGCAACAGTAAAATTACTGATAGAAGGTATTCTTTAATTGCCATATTTTGTGAGAGAAAATGTAACTAATTATTATTCTATGGATAATATGTTTAATTAAGAGATTAACAAACTATGGTACTTATAGGCGTGTAAAGCATGACTCTCGTATTAATAATATTACCAAATAGTATATTTGACTTAATTGATATTATCACAATATCACTCCATAATTTATCCTCACAGATTTCATGCATGTATTTAGCTCCACATCTTCATGATTTTAAGTAGTTTATTGTATGAGAAAATTCTATTCATTCTATATATCTTTGCACAGAATCCTCCTAGCTAGAATATATTTTAGCATTCATTCTTAGCTCTTTATGGATAACTGCTCTATCAATATCTAAATACTAAAGTAATCCCCATCATTATCTAAGGTTGTTAAAAGCTAACACAACACGGTAACCAGACACGAACCTAACACGAAATAAGCGGGTTTGGGTCAAGAATTCTCGACCTGCTTACATAATTGGATCAACACGAACCCGACATGAAATTAAATGGGTTAACTTTGGGTTGAAATTTTCAATCCGAAATCGACACGCATAACCCGTTTATATAAATGGGTTGAACGACAACCCAATAACCTGAACCCGACACGATTAATATATTAATTAAGTAGTAAAAAAACTGACTTTTTTTAATTCAAAATTTGTAATTTTGTAAATTACCTTGACACCTTTTATACTTTTTGGTATTTTTTGGCTGTTAATTTGGCGAGAAAATTATAATTTTCATCTTTTGTAAATTAAAATTTAATTTGGCGGTTAATTTGAGACAATTCTTATGTATGGTTATGTTGTTAAAACTACTAGCTTCAAACCCCTGTGGTATCTTTTGCTAAAACTACTAACTTTAAACTCTTGTAGTTACTTTAATGAATTAATGATGGTTTTTTTTCTTTTTTTATTTTTTATTTTTTTAATTGGATATTAATTAGTTTATTACATACTATGTGGGTAAAGGGTTACCCGGATAACCCATTTAATAAGCAGGTTAGGTTTGGGTCAAGGGATTTCAACCCATTTAATAAACGGGTTAGGATTGGGTCAAGGGTTTTTTAACCCGTTTAACATCGACACGAACATGAACACGACATGACACGACCCGTTTGACAACTCTATCATTATCCCCATAATACACATGTCATCATTTCAGAAAAAACTTTCTCGTCAAGAAACTTTGTTATTGTTAATTTTTTTTTAATTTTTTTTCGACAGATTTTTTTAAATTGGGTTATCAAAAAGGATATTATAAAAAAGGAAGAAGTTTGTTAAGATATCTAATAATTAATACTTTTGATAATAAAAAAAACAAAAAGTTTGTTACTAAACTTTGGATAATTACGTAATAGTGTACTACGAAGTATTAGCCCCCTTCACTCACCTTATTTTTGCTGAATAAATATTAATTTTATTGAACTTAAATTAATTTTGCTGAATTTAAATCATTTTTACTGAACTGAAATTAATTTTACTGATTCTTTATTATATTTCTTCCACTATAAATTTCCGACGGACACGAAAATCAGTCGAAAAATACGAAATTTCCGACGGATTTATAGTCCGTAGGAAATTCCCGACGAATTTGGAATTTCCGTCAGAAATTTCTGACGAAATTTGAAGACATCGGAAAAAATGTAATTTCCGACGATTTTATTCTATAGGAAATTTCCTACGGATTTTTCCGTCGGAAAATAAATAATTGTTCCGTCGGACATTTCCGACAGATTTTTAAGGATTTTCGATGGACTTTAGGTTTTTTTTTTTTAAAAAGAAATCCCAAAACCCTAATTAAGTGGTCAACCTCCCCTTGTCCTTTACCTATCATTTTACTTTCTCCTCTCTTTCTCTCTCTTCCCCCTCGTTCTCTCGCTGTTCTCCTTCTCTTTTCTCCCCCCTCCTTCTCTTTCTCTCTCTCTTTTTTTTTTTTTCTCCGTTCACTGTGATATTCTCAATGGCAACCCCCTATTATTGCTACGCACCAATGGTAACCCTCTTTTTTTGGATTATACAAAATGACACTACTTTTCTTTTTTCTCCTAAAGATGACATTAACGATGGTGTTTTAACATAAAATAGTCAATTAAAATTAACTATGGTTAATTTTTTTTTAATAATTAATAATTATAAAAATATTTATAAAAAAAACCCAAACCCTAGCTCTCCCAGCCACCAGCCCTTTCCCTACCGGCGCCAAGCACCCACCACCCCCGGCCGACGCTGGCGACGCCCAGCCTCCCTCGCCCCACCCTCCTCTCATTCCCTAAACCCGATGCCCCCACCCAGTCAATGCAGCAGCCTCACAATTCACACCTCCATCTCATTAGCCACAGCATCACTAGCCATATCCCACCGTCAATTAACAAGACGATCGGAGCCCAGATGCACAACTGTCCAATCAACATAAACAACAAACACCAAAGCAACCCCCCTGCTCCACCCCTGCAGCCCGCAACATCACCTTCTACAGCAATGCCCTGCCACAGGCGCATCCTAGCAGCCTCTGCTCGCCCCCCTTAACGCTGCAACAACAATGACAGCAGCACACGTAACAACAACCACCGATTCGCCACTTGCAGCAACCAATTTACCACTAATTCACCGCCCATTCACCACCAATTCACCGTCCACTCACCGCAAACAGCAATTCAGCACCCAATTACTACAATTTCGTATAATCCAAAAAAAGGGGGTTTACCGTTGGTGCGTAGCAATTGTAGGGGGTTACCATTGAGAATATCCCTTTTTTTTCTTCTGTCCTCCGTTCACTCTTCTCCGCGGGATGCTGCTGCCCCCCTGGAACGCCATACTTGCTACCGCCTCTTTTTCTATTTCGCCCCTTCTTCTCCCTTTCCCCTTCTTCTTAGTTCTCCTGGTCGAATTTTTGTGGATGAAATCAAAGGTTTATTTGGTGAAATTCAATAATGAAAACTCTAGAGTTTTCATGGTTGAGTTTCGCCTCATAAACCCAATTTTGAAGTTTTGTGGTGGAAATAAGGTAAGTATGTCTTTTTTTTTCTTTTTTTTTTTCTTTTTTAAATTTTGATTTTTATCTGGTTTCTTGTTTTGTCAGGGTTTGTGTTAGGGTTCGATCAGAGTTTAGATTAGGTGGGTGGATCTGGGTTAGGGTGGGGAAGTGGTGGTGGTGGTTTTGGTTTAGGTGAAGTGGTTTTGGTTTAAGTGAAGTGGGGGTGTTGGTTTCGGTTGTAGGGAAGTGGTTTTTTATAATTTTTTTTGTAATTTTAAATTGCGAAGTGGAGGTGGCCGGTGGTGGCGTGGGGCAGTGGGTAGGGGGGCTGGTGGCTGGGTAGTGGGTATGGTGGTTGGTGGTGGTTTGGGGCAATGGTAAGGTGGATATGGGGGCTGGTGGTGGCGTCGGTGTGGGGTGGTGCGGTGGTTTTTGTTTTCACTACTAGAAATAGGCCAAATTCCGACGGACATGTATTTCCGTCGGAAATATCAGAAATTCCGACGGAATTTGTATTCTGTAGGAAATCCGTCAAAAGTTTCCGACGGAATAAAATTCCGTAGGAAAACTAAGGCTGTTCCAACGGAATATTCCGTTGGAACAGTAAAGTACCAACGTAAATAATATCCGTCGGAAATTTCCGACGGATTTTATCTGTCGGAACAGTAATTTTCCTGCAGAAATCAAATCCGTCGGAAATTTCCGATGGATTTTTCCGAAATAATTAAAAAAAACAAAAAAAACCCTAAAACACTTTCCCCCTCTTTCTCCCTTCCTTTTGTGCGCCTCGTTCTGTGCGCCTCATTTCTCTTTCTCTCTCCTCTCCTCTCCTCACTCATTTCTCTTTTCTCTTCTCTTTCTCTCTCTTCTCTTTCCTCTTCTCTTTCCCCTTCTTTCCATCAACGAACCAGAGTTTTTGTTCATAAAATCATAAAATCAGATTTTTTGTTCGAAATTCAAAAAATCAGAGTTTTTATTCTCTATTTTTGTGCGACATTCATAAAACAGAGTTTCGATATCGGTCAACCAACATCAAAAACAACAACGGCGCATTCATTAACAACTACGGCCAACCAACGTCAACAACAACAACGGCGTAAGAGTTTTCGTTATCGATTTTTGCGCGAAAGTCTCATATTTTTGTAGATTTAGTTTTAATTTAAGTTAGATTGTAGATTTACTAAGTTTTTTATGTAATTGTAATTTTGATAATAAATTTGATTAGATAATTGTATTTCCTTTAATTTTTAATGTATAATTATCGGTTTTTGTTTAATTTTTTTATGAAATTCTAATTAAATATGTAAATCTAGTGGTTTTGATTTGTTTGTGTTGTATTTTTCGACTTGTTTGGCTTAATTTTTGTAATTTGTTTCGGTTTTTGTTACAAATTTAGTGGTTACTTTTGTTTTCGAGTTTTTTTTTTTTGGGTGAACGATGGTGCGGCTGGCGGGGAGTGGTGGGGGCTGGCGGAGAATAGTGGGGGCTGGTGGTGAGTGGTGGTGGTTAAGGGGGAGGGTAGGTGGTAGGGTTAGGGTTCCTTTGAGGTTGGGGCCGGAGGAGTGGTGAGTGGTGGGGGCTGGTGATGGTTAAGGGGGAGGTTAGGTGGTGGGGTGGTGATGGTGATTGGTGGGGGGCTTTTTTTTTTTTCTGGATTTGATTTTCCGACGGAATTTTTCGGCGGATTTGTATTCCGTCGGAAAGTTCCGACGGACTTTCCGGTGGCCGGAATAGCTCTTTCTACGAAAATATTCCGTCGGAAAATATTGTTACGACGGTATTTCCATCGGAAAATGTCGTTTTTCCTACACATAGGTTTACGACGACCTATTCCGACGGAATTCCGTCGGAAACAGTCACTTCCGACGGAATTTCAGGATATTCCGAGGGATTATTTTCGTCGTTAATTGGCTTATTTCTTGTAGTGTTTAGTAGATTTTTCCGACGGAAATTCTATAAGAAATTTTTGGCGGAATTTCCGACGGACTTTCCGGGCAGGAGAATTCTTGTCCAACGACTGAAATTCCGTCGGAAACGGTTTTCTGACGGAAATTCCGTCGAAAAAGGTCATTTTTCCTACAAAATGCTTTCCGACGAATTCATGGTGTTTTCGACGGAATAATTTCTTCGGAAAAAGGCTGTTTTCTGGTAGTGTTCTTTGGAGTTACTGATTTTTGCTGAACTAAAATTATTTTTAAACTGAAACTATGTTTACTGAATATTATTTTTTTAAGGTGAAGTGAACAGGACCTTACTTAGATTTTCTTGCTAGTGTCTTCCCTTAAAAATATAAAAAAAAAAAAAAAAGTATAACTTAGATTTTATCAAAAGTAGGATATTTTTAACTAGACTAGATTCATTGTACATTATAGATTAGATAATATCAAAAGTTCTAATTAACAAACTCTTACTCCTTATTTGTATATCTACGTTCAAAATATTTAAAATCAATTCCTTTAAAATATAATTCAAAATTAATAAACTAGCTTTATATACTTATACTTCTTATTTGCATAATTACATTCATAACAACCTTACTTATTTTCACAACACTATTACACTAATTTATTCCATCTTATTATGGCACAACCATATTTCACAACAAGATTAAACCAGTTTACCGATGGCCAAAATCCATCGGTAAAACGGGGAAACACCATCGGTAATCAATTTACCGATGGCTGCTATCGATAAATGGCTATTGGAAATTAATTCGTTGGAAGATCAACAAATACCGATGGTAAAGCCATCGGTAAATTAAATACCGATGATTTTACCGATGGTTAAATTCATCGTTGATTTTTTAAAAATACCAATGACTAAAACCATTGGTATATATTTTCGATGGCACTAAACCATCGGTCTTTCAATTTTGCCGATGGTTAAAGTTCATCAGCATATTTTGACTGATGGTTTTAAGCCATCGGTATTTTATTTCTATTAGCGATTGTTTAATACCATCGGTAGTGACAAAATACTGATGGCTTATGCCATCGGCAACGTCAATATATGTTTTCTTAAAAACCTGGAAATTTTTTTAATGATGGCTTAAGGTCATCTGCATTCGTATTAAATAAAATATTTTTGGGAAATTCTCTTTGGTAACACTGTATTTTTAAGTTTTCTCTTTGGTGAATTGCAAAAACTTATTATCATCGGTAATCATGAATTTTTTTATATTAAGCTAATTATAACATTAATGATAAATTTAAACTAAATATTTAACTGTAGTTAGTTTTCTTTTTATTCTTTTTATTTTTTTTATTTTTATTTTTTAACATTTAAATGATTTTAAAAATCTATTTTTTTTTAAAAACAGTCACCCCCTTTTCCACTAGCCTGCCACCACTCCGCCACCCCAACCCACGCGCCGGTGTGCCTGCCTCCCCTGCCCTCGCCGCTCTTCTCCCCTATCCCTCTGAACCCCACCCCCTTCCTCGAAACCCACCTCCCTCCCCCCTCGAAAACCTTAGAAACCAGAAACCCTTCCCCCACCCCCAAATCCCCCAGCTGTTTATCCCCTCATCCTCGAAAACCCTAGTCGTTCCTCCCTTCACCCTCAAAACCCTAGCCACTAGGGTTTCAGAGGTGGGGGGGAGGGTTGACTAGGGTATTCGAGGGTGGGGGGAATAAGCGGCTGGGGGATTTCAGGGGTAGGATGGGTTTCTAGGGTATTTGAGGGAGGGGAAGAGGGGTGGGCAGGTCGCCAGCGTCGGGGAAGGTGCTGGCATCGAGATGAGGTGGCCGCAGCGGAGGGGAGGGGGGTTGGGGCACTGGTGGGTGGTGGTTAGATTTTTTTTTCTTTTAAAAATAACTTAGTTATTAAAAAAATTAAAAACTAACCATGGTTAATGAGTTTAAATTAATATATCTATTATCTTTGGTAATTAATATTTCAAGTTTAGCGAAGATATTAAGTTTTTTTACAATTTACCAAAGAGAAAATTGAAAAACACGCTGTTACCAAAGAGAATTTCCCAATATTTTTTTTGAGCTTTATTAACCTGTTTTGATCATATTGATAACCTATTTTGATCCAATTGATAACCTATTGCAATGAAACCAAGCACATACGCATTAGTAACGATACATACTTACACAAATCAACCGCCATGGTGTAAGTATCTAAATTCCGCATAAGAATCTACTAACATATACTTCCTCCGTACCAATAATATTGCAACAAGGATGAAATTACGCATCTCAAAGCACATTTTATTTGTTAAATGTCTATAATTGTATAAGAGTAAAAATTATAAAAAGTTGATGTTGTGAAAGTATTTTATGAGACGAATAACAAGATCCCACATGACTACATTTTCCTTAACGTATAAATCATATTATTTGGTCAAACAAGAGTGATGAATAGTGCAAAAGTCTAGTTGTTGCAGTAATATTGGAACGGAGGAAGTATATAGGAACAACCAGCCTAATCTAAGTAATAAGCTAAGGTTAGACTAACTATAAGTAGTCAGAAGGTCAAGCTAATCCACAAAGGCCAAGACACATGCAGCCCTTGAAGCACCACCGCCGTCCGGATCACTGTTGGGAGTGTGCCTAGGAAATGTGAGGAGTCAAAATGAATTGGTTTGTACTGCAAAAATCCTTTCTTAATTTCCTCAAACCAATCTTGCTATCTCTTCTCCATATTTTCTCACTCAGTGGCCAAAGCTTGCTCCACTTGAGCCTAAACTCTTACCTCAACCTCGGTAGTAACCTGTGTCTGTAAGTCTTCGTGGAACTAGGTTTGCATAGCTTGCACCCTCTCCTCAAACTGTGTGTGTAACTGTGACGCAATGGACGGGGTGTACGTCTGGGAGGCACCATGTCGTCCTGGAGGAGTACCATAGTACAAGTGATCACTCTGCCCATTCCTTTAACTTTTCCTCTATTTCGGCCCCCAACAGTCTCGATGTACACGCAGTTTGGATCGGAAGGCACACCCTGACTACTTAATTCATCCAATTTATTCTTGAAATTTTCTGGCAACAAGTTTGCTTGAATCGGAAAAATAAAGTCACATACATTACTATGTTGTTCATCATATTTCCAACACTTAAGGTTCACGTTGCATGAAAGTAGTTTAAAACGACCAAATATGGCTACTTACATGCCTATAATTCATGTATTCATTGAAATGAAAGAATTAACACCTCAATCATATCATATATTCAAAGATATGACTTTCTAACACTTGAAAATACATATATTCATCATGTTTCACTCATAAAAGGTTCAAGGTCCATAAAAATGACTAAAAATGGGGATATATTGCAACTTCCTTTCCTAATTCATATATTCATACTAAGTTGCATGAAAGTAGTTCAAAATGACCAGATTTGGCTACATAATGCTTATAATTCATATATTCATACTAATGAATGAATAAACTACTCAATCATGTCATATTTTCATAGTAATAAGTTTCTAAAACTTTGGATCCCTTATATAGACCATATTTCAAACATTTAAGACGTACTCAAGTTGCCTGAAATTAGTTAAAATAAGGCATGTATTGCTACTTCCTTTCCTATAATTCATATATTCATTGAAAAGATTGAATTAATTAAAACCTCAATCATGTCAAAATTCCATAGTTATAAGTTTTTGACACTTTGAATTCCATAATTATATGAATCATATTTAAAACATTTAAGTCTCAAGTTGCATGAAAGTAGTTCAAATTGACCAAATATGGCTACTTAAATGCCTTTAATTCATATATTCATACTAATGAATGAATAAACAACTCAATCATGTCATATTTTCATAGTTATAAGTTTCTAACACTTTGAATTCCAAAAATAGACCATATTTCAAACATTTAAGACTCAAGTTGCATGAAATTAGCTAAATATGGGCACATATTGCTACTTCCTTTCCCATAATTTTGAGATTCATTGAAAAGATTGAATTAACACCTCAATCATGTCATACTTTCATATTTATAAGTTTCTAACACCTTGAATTCCTTATAGAAACCATATTTCAAACATTTAAGACACAATATGCATGAAAGTAGTTCAAATTGACCAAATATGGCTACTTACAAGCATATAATTCATATATTCATACTAATGAATGAATAAACTACTCAATCATGTCATATTTTCATAGTTATAAGTTTCTAATACTTTGAATTCCTTATATAGACCATATTTCAAACATTTAAGACTCAAGTTGCATGAAATTAGCTAAAGTTGGGCATGTATTGCTACTTCCTTTCCTATAATTCATATATTCATTGAAAAGATTGAATTAATACCTCAATCATATCATATTTTCATATTTATAAGTTTCTAACACTTTGAATTCCTTATATAGACCATATTTCATACATTTAAGACTCATGTTGCAAGAAAGTAGTTAATTGACCAAATGGCTACTTATATGCATATAATTCATATATTCATACTAATTGATGAATAAACTACTCAATCATGTCATATTTTCATAGTTATAATTTTATAACACTTTGAATTCCTTATATAGACCATATTTCAAACATTTAAGACTCAAGTTGCATGAAATTAACTAAAATTTGGCATGTATTGCTACTTCCTTTCCTATCATTCATATCTTCATTGAAAAGATTGAATTAACACCTCAATCATGTTATTTTTTAATATTTATAAATTTCTAACACTTTGAATTCCTTGTATAAACCATATTTCAAACAATTAAGTGCATGAAAGTTTTTTAAAATTGCCTAATATGGCTACTTAGATGCCTATAATTCATATATTCAAACTAATTAATGAATAATAAACTACTTAATCATGCCATATTTTCATAGTTATAAGTTTCTAACTTTTGGAATTGCATATATAGACCATATTTCAAACATTTAAGACTCAAGTTGCTTGAAATTAGGTAAAAATGGGCATGTATTGCTACTTCCTTTCCTATATTTCATATAGTCATTGAAAAGATTGAATTAACATGATAGGCGTGTCGCATACCTAACAAAAATAATATCTAACTAGACCTACTAACTATGTAGTCGAGCAAGCAAGGGTTGAGTCCCAAGAGACTAACTGATTAAACTGACTCAAATTAATATTAAGCAAGTAACCAATCAATATCGAGAAATCTATACTTAAACTAATATTAACTATTAAGCAACAGAAATAATAAGAATGAATTAATCAAGAACTAAAGACATCTAAGATTATGTATCCCCACTAATATATACGAATCAATGCAAAAGAACAATCCTTATACTCAATTAAATCAATTAATATTCCACAAGATAGATGCTCCTTGTAACAATACTAAGAGTTTCTTTCTATCAACTAATAGCTTCCCTAACATGCAATCATATCTATTCTCATGGAATCATACATATTAAAGACATTAAGAACGACATCCTATAAGTCCTAGCAAAAACAATTAGCTATTCTCATGCATAAAGGCTCTTACTTTTAATTAGGGTTCTAAATTCAATTAAGAATCAACTCTCGTTGCAAACCTAATCACATTCAATAACACTATTCCTAGTCGTTTATTGATAATAAAACCAACCCTAACAAAGAAGAATTATAAATTAATAAAATTGAAAATTGGGAATCAATTAACAAATTAATCCATTTTAGGGTACAACCTAACCCTGAATTATAGAACTACTCATCACACATGATAATTAAACAAACAATAAGAGAAAACATAATAACAATAACAATAAGAGAGTAAATAAGAAAGTACTTGAATTGAATTAATGGAGACTTGAATAAATTCTTCAATAGAATAAAGCTTGGAATAATAACGAACAAGGAGAAGAGGAAAATAATTGTAAAAACTACTATAATGTAATATGAAAAAGCCCCCTTATTTATCTTCCTATTAACCTATTTATATCCTAGTACAAAACTAGAAAATTCTATCTTATTAGGACCCTAAACGCATAGCTAAAAGAACGACCACAAGTTGGTTGTGGTAGGGAATAATTTGCCACAAGCAGGTTGTGGAGTAGGCTGCCATGCTTCCCACTGCACACTAAACGCTTCTTCTAACAAATCAAATAACGATCAAGGCAAACATCTAGCAAACCGAGCCCTTTTAAAAAAAAAAAAAAAAAAAAAAAAAAAAAAAACTTACCAAGGAGAACGGTATCGAAATATAAAGAATAATAGCTTTAAAAGATTAAGAGAATGGAGAAAACACAATAAAATATGATCAAATATAACATATAAATCATGTATAATATTGTGTTATCATAACACCTCAATCATGTCATATTTTCATAGTTATAAGTTTCTAACACTTTGAATTCCTTATGTAAACCATATTTCAAACATTTAAGACTCAAGTTGCAGGAAAGTAGTTCAAAATGACCAAATATGGCTACTTACATGCCTATAATTCATATATTCATACTAATGAATGAATAAACTACTCAATCATGTCATATTTTAATAGTTATAAGTTTCGAACACTTTGAATTCCTTATACAAACCATATTTCAAACATTAAAGACTCAGGTTGCATGAAATTAGCTAAAATTGGGCATGTTTTAATTATGTAAATATACTAATTTATTAAAGTCAAGTCTTGGGAGTCCTCTTTATACTTTTTGAGTCACTTCGGATTTTATATTCCCGTATCCTACACAAGCGTCAGATTGTTTTGGTCATAGTCAGAGTTCTAGAAAGAGTTACATGTTGTGCTACATATGGATCTATATCCTTGGATTCTATCTTTCATTTGGCGCTGGTGTCGTCCAATTCGAAGTCACGGATCAAAGGTTATGATCAAAATACTAAAGTTTGTCCAGTTTAGGAATCCTATCTTTAGTGTTGGAGGATAATTTTTTTTATCTTTCGTTTCAATCTCGTCTAGATTTGAGTCATAACCAATATTCTACTTCATTTAGGATTCTAATTCATGTCAAAATCCCATAAAATAGGATGGTAGATTTTTTTTTTTTTTATCTTATTTTATTTTTTCTATCCCATGAGTCCTAACTACTCTAGAATTCTAGTACATGTCAAACTCTAATTAAAAGATAAAATTTTAGAATTCTAATCCTATTCTAATTCTTATATCTTAAGAGTCCTCTTTCATCTCATATTCCTATCTTTTTTATTTTTTTCTTAGGAGTCCTACTCTAGTCCATCTTTTTTTTTAATTCCTTTTTATTTTTTAATTCTATCCATCTCATTTTATTTATCCTCATCATTTTCTATCCTTTTTTATTTTATCCACCTCATAATCTATCCATTCTAATTCTATCACCCTCATTTATTTTATCTTTTTTCATTTTCTATCCATTTTTACTTGTCTTCCTCATTGTCTATCCATTCTAATTCTATCCTTTTCATTTTTTTAATCCATTTTATTTTATCCTCCTCATTTCTCATTCATTCCAATTCTATCTTCCTCATTTCCCATTTATTCCAATTTTATCATCTTCATTTCTCATCCATTTTAATTCTATAATTTTCATTCCCCCCCCCCCTCAATTTTAATTTTATCCTTTGTGTCTTGGTCAGATCATGAGTTAAAGTCAAATTCAAAGTTTTAAGTCGGTCCTTATAAAGTCCTAGGTCTAATGAGTCAAGCTCATTTATTTATAAGCGTCTTCTCGTCAAAGTTAAGTCCATGTCCACTCTCACGTTAGACGACTTTTGAGTTTTCATTGTCATTTGGTCTTTGTGTGTGTCCATCCATATGTCACGTCTACATCTACGGTCATATCACGATTCTAAATAATTCACTTAAGCACTCATGAGTTAAGTTGTCCACACCTTGTTTGAGTCAAGTCGTCGTACACAGTTTTGTTTGATTTTGATCGTGCATACCGTTTTTTTATGATCGTACTAGGATCATGCATAATTGTCATTCCGTCATCTAAAGAACAAGTGGAGTGTACCTTCTCTTGTTGTGATCATTTCAAAATATTTCTTTTCATCTCCCTTTCATTCATTCTTTGAGTCGAGTATCGAATTGTTGTTGAGTAACTTGACACATTTCTACAACACTTGGTCAAGAAGCAAGGGTAGATTGGCTCGAAGATGTCTTGCACTACCACCACATGAGGCGAGCCTACTTTTCAAGATTTCATGTCTTTTTCGTTTTCTTTTTTATTTTAATCCCTTACCCTCTAATTAGTCTAGCATTGGTCCTCTTTTTGTCCTTTCATTAATTATGTGTCTCTTTTACACTCGGTATTTTCTTTTACCCTCCACCATTCAATAAAATGAGCATTTAGTTCCTTGTATTTGATCATTTCATTTTTGTTTAAACTATATCAATCAATCAAAGCCTTAATCCCATAAATGGGGTCGGCTACATGAACCAAATTTGATTATTTTGTGTAGTCATCAACATAAATCTTCCTCCTCCATTCCTTATGATCTAATGCTTCATCTTCATGCAAATCCATATACTTCATATCCTTCGTAACTCCTTCCAACCAAGTCATTTTCGGTCTCCCTCTCCCTTGTTTAACCCCTCCATGTTCCCACTCTTTCACTCTTCGAACCGGTGCACCCTCGGGTCTCAGTCTTACATGCCCAAACTAACGCAGGCGATTTTCCCTTAGTTTGTCTGCAATGCCTGCTACACCAACTTTCTTGCGAATAACTTCATTTCTGATTCTGTCTCTTAGAGTGTTCCCGCACATCCACCTTAACATGCGCATTTCCGCAACCTTCATCTTTTTAATGTGCTCTTTCTTAGAAGCCTAACATTTGGTACCATAGAGCAACACTGGTCTTATGGCAATGATTTTAGGCAAACTTTGTAGCCCACATTATTTTCTTTAAACACTACTAGAAATAGGCTATTTTCCAAGGGACATTTTCCGACGGACTGTAATTCCCTCGGAAAATTTGAAATTTCCGACGGAAATTAGAGTTGTTGGAAAAATCCCTCGAAAAAGGGACCTTCCGACGGAAAAATCCGTAGGAAATTTACCGACGGATTTTATTTCCCTCGGAATATTCAAGTTCTGACGGAATATTCTGTCGAAAAAGTTGTTCCGACGGATTTCCGTCGGAATATTCCGTCGGATTTCCGTCGGAATATTCCGTCGGAACTTGTATATTCCGAGGGATTAACTTCCGTCGGAACGCTGCAACAATTAAAAAAAAAATAATGTCAGGCTGCGAAAAAAACAGAACAACCATTTGTAGAGAGAGAAAGGGAGAACGACATAGAAGGAGAGGAAGAGAGAGAAAGGGAGAAGGAGAAAGAACACGGTCGCCGCCACCACCGCCCCACCGCTAGGTCGCCGCCGGTAAGTTTTGATTTTAGGTTTTTTTGTAATTTTTTTTTTTGGTCTTTTTTCCTAAAAACCCTAACCACCACCACCATTTCACCTAGGTTCACCGAAAATAACCACACCCACCGCCGATTTGGGTCACAACCACCAAGAGTCAAAGCCGCCGGCGTTGAATAGTGGTAAGTGGTGTTTGTTTTGTGGTTTTTTTTTTAAATTCATTGTTTTTAGGGTTTTTTAGGGTTTTTTCAGTTTTTTTTTTCTTTTTTATAACGAGTTTTACTAACCTCGGATGTGAACACCAGCCTTGAACACCAGCCGGCCGCCGGTCAACAACCACAAACAACGCCCTGTTGCCGCCTACAGCGGGTAGTATTCCCAATTTTTGGCGTTTTTTTTTTAATTTTTGACATTTATTCATTTTAAATTGCAAGCATAAACTTAGTTACTAAGTTCTTAATTTGAATTATTTGTAGGATTTGTAGATTTAATCGGTTCTTTGGCATTAACAAGGGTAGATCTACAGGTTAGAGAGCATATAAAAGCGTTCATTATTGTATTAAAAATTGTAGTTTATTATTGTTATTAGTGTAGTGAATCCAATTTGTTGTATTTATATTCTAATATGTTTAAATATTTGAATGGAATGTGTTTGTGTTATGAAATGTTAGTTTAGTCTATTTTATTTAAGTTTAGTTTATAATTGTTGTATTATAACATGTTATTTTAGTTTAGTTAAGTTTAATATAATAAAGTATGTTAGTTTATTTTAATTTAGTTTAGTTTTGTTTAATTAAGTTTAGTTTTAAATTATTCTATTATAACATGTTATTTTTTTTAGTTTAGTTTAATATAATAATGTATGTTAGTTTATTTTAATTTAGTTTAGTTTTGTTTATTTAAGTTTAGTTTTAAATTATTGTTTTATAACATGTTAGTTTTTCTTTAGTTTAGTTTAATATAATAATATATGTATGTTTGTTTATATTTAGTTTAGTTTATTTAAATTTGGTTTAGTTTTGGTTAATAAAGTGTATGTTAGTGTATGTAGTTTAATTTTTATGTTTGATATAATGTTTAATATAATATTTAATAAGCATGCTTATTTATTTTCTTAGTTTAATTTAATTATGATATGTCTCTGTTTAGTTTAATGCATGTGTTCTTCACTTGATAAATATATAATAAATGAATCATTTGCATAATCATATGCCTAGATACCCGTTCAAAGCATACACATTAGGAGTATGTCTTGAATAGTCCCCGGTTGGGACTGTCCATGTACGCTTATTCTCACTTAGGTGGTGAATGTAAGCCTTATTTTTTATTCTAGGGAAAATCCTGCCTTTTCATGCATTTCTCTACTGTGTTCTCTGGGTACATATGTAGGTGTGTATAATCACCTACATCGTGTACTTGGAGAATTGTAGGGAAATGCTGGCGGATTTTCCATACAATTGAAAACCTGGGTTACA
Source organism: Chenopodium quinoa (assembly GCF_001683475.1). NCBI lineage: Eukaryota > Viridiplantae > Streptophyta > Magnoliopsida > Caryophyllales > Amaranthaceae > Chenopodium > Chenopodium quinoa. The sequence continues at coordinate 890,659 of NW_018745403.1, forward strand.
TTCACTAGTGAGAATAAACGTACAAGGATGGGTTAGGTTGGAGTGATAAGGACCCTTTGGAAGCATTTCAAATCTCATTTGCATTTCCATAACGCTGTGGTGGATAATGACTGCAAAATACCGTTCATGATTAATGTGATTGTACATATGCGTGAGCTATGTAGAAGTTGTAATCATGAAACGAAGAGAACGTAGCTGGATGTATAAAAGGACGATTGGGCAAAGTATTAATCCAGATTTCGTGAAAGGAGTTGATGAATTCATTCAGTACGTCAGAGATCATCCCAAGAGTAGTAATCCGGATGAGGTTAGGTGTCCATGTGTTAAATGTAAGAACAAACGCCTTTGGAATGCGGATACGGTTAAAATTCATCTGTATGACAAGGGTTTTGTACCTAACTACTATGTGTGGATGTGTCAAGGGGAGGGGTATCCGGGAGTTCCCGAACGGCGGTCCAATGAATATCATGACATGGTTTTGGATGCTTTTGGTCATAGTCAATATCAGGGGCATTCCGAGGAGGCTAGTGTTTCATCAGAGGAGGAGCCTAATGCAACTGCTAAGCATTTTCTGGATTTGTTGAAGGCTTCTGAAAGGCCATTATACGAAGGGAGTTCTTTGTCTGTGTTAGAGATGGCCGCTAGAATCACTAGTCTCAAATGTGAGTATAATTTGCCTCACAGATGTGTTGATGGGTTTGCTTCTTTCCTAAGTGAGGCGATTCCGAACAACAATCATATGGCCGACACTTTCTACGAGGTGAAGAAGATTGTGAAGGGGTTGGAAATGTCCCATCAAAAGATTCATGTGTGCTCGAAAGGGTATATGTTGTTTTGGAAGGATGATGCTCAATTGTCTGAATGTAGGGTGTGTGGCAGCGACCGATACAAGCAGACTTCCAAAGGTAGCCTAGTGCCTTTGAATGTTCTATTTTATTTCTCGATCACACCCAGGTTGCAAAGACTGTTTGCAACGAAAAACATTTCGGAGGAAATGACATGGCATTCGAAAAATCCCAGAGTTCAAGGCACAATAGCATACCCTAGTGACAGCGCAGCTTGGAAGCACCTCGATTGTCGGTTTCCAGAGTTTGCTTCTGAGCCTCATAATGTGAGACTTGGCTTGTGTACAAATGGTTTTTCTCCTCATGGTAAGTTTGGGGGTCAATATTCTTGTTGGCCTGTCATTTTGACCCCTTATAACTTACCTCCCTCAATGTGCATGAAAAGACAATTCATGTTCCTTTCGTTGCTCGATCCTAGTCCTAAAAACCCTAAGGGCAACTTGGATGTTTACATGCAACCGTTGATAGAGGAGTTGAAACTGTTGTGGGAAGTTGGGGCGGCTACTTATGATATTTCGAAGAAACAGAATTTCAATCTTCGAGCAGCCATCCTATGGACCGTTAGTGACTTCCTGGCTTATGGCATGTTGTCTGGTTGGGCCACGGCTGGTGAGAAAGCTTGTCCACATTGCATGGAGAAGACCAAAGCATTTTGGCTTGAACATGGTGGTAAAGTTTCTTAGTTTGATTGCCACTGGTAATTCCTGCCGACATATCACCCTTTTCGGAACAGTAAAACAGCATTCTGTAAAAACAAAGTAGAGAAAGGAGCCCCTCCACACATCATGTCAGGAGAGGAGCTGTGGGAATGTGTTAAGGACCTTCCGAAGGCTACAGATGGACCCGATTCAATTAAAAGGCTGAAAAATGAAAAGAAGGGGTGGTTCAAGAAAAGCACCTTGTGGGAGCTCCCATATTGGAAGCATCTCCTCATTCATCACAACTTAGATGTCATGCACATTGAAAAGAACTTCTTTGATCAGTTAATTCACACTGTAATGGATGTGAAAAAGCTTACGTGTGACACGCCTTCAGCTCGGAATGACATTGCTAAATATTGTAAACGTCCCCAGCTTCATCTTCAAGAGGATGATAGAGGAAAAGAGGTAATGCCAAAGGCTCCATTCGCTCTTGACAAGGCTCAGAGAAAAGTTTTGTGTGAGTGGATTAAATAGATGCGGTTCCCTGATGGTTACACCTCCAATTTGAGCAGATGCGTAGATTTGCAAGCATGTAAGCTCTATGGAATGAAAAGACATGACTGTCACGTGTTCATGGAGAGGATGTTGCCCACAACTTTGAGGGAATTGCTCCCTGGCCATATTTGGAATGCAATTACAGAGATCAGCCAATTCTTCCACGACTTGTGTTGCTATACAACATCAGTTAGTGACATGGAGCGATTGGAGAAAAACATACCTGAGATCCTCTGCAAGCTTGAGAAGATCTTCCCTCCTGCATTCTTTAACTCCATGCAACATTTGCCTACACATTGTCGTACGAGGGGAAGTTATGTGGTCCTGTACAATACAGGTGGATGTATCCCTTCGAAAGGTAAATCAAATACCCTTATTTCACATCCTTTATTTTACATCCTAATCAATTGTTCATACAGTTACATAACAACTGTAATTGCAGGTTCCTCAATCATTTGAAACGGAAAATTGGGAACAAGGCTCGAGTTGAAGGGTCCATATGCAATGCTTATCTAACTGAAGAGATAGCAAACTTCTGCTCCAATTAATTTCAGTCGACAGTTGACACTAAAACTCGAGATCTTGGTCGAAATGTGAATGCCGACGTTGAGTCCACATCGGACGACGCTGAAATACCAGAGTTGTTCAAAGAGGACAGTGGTCTTGTGTCAAATGAGGGTAGAACTCGGTTCTTAGATGACAAAGAACTCGAGTGTGCACATTTGTTCTTGTTACGAAACACCGGCATTCTTGGCGAATACGAAAGGTATATTAGGCCTAGGTATTCAGTGTATTTGTATTTACGATCATTTACAATGATGACTTTGTAGATTTACAATGTGTGTTTGGCCTCGTAGGAAGTTTGTGGACTACATTCTTAGTACTCGACCTTTCCTGCGTAGAGAAGATGTCATGGAGAATTTCGAAACTGAATTCTCTGATTGGTTTCATCACAAGGTGATATACGCGGTGTAACCGTGAAATACTAATGAATTTTACATGTTACATTTCAATTCATTGAATTCTGGAACCTTGATGTTGATATTCAACCACTTTATAGGTGGTCGAAGAGAAGCCAAATTCGGATGTCCTACGAGCGTTGTGCATGCGTCCCTTCAGGCGAGTTCGTACTTGGGGCCAGATTTTTGTAGGTGGATTTAATTTCCATACACATGCCCATGGCTAGCAAAAATCCACCATGAATTATGGTGTGTGTGTATCAAGTGAGGATGGCGGAGAGTACTTCGGCATCTTAGACGACATAATTGAACTTGTCTACACGGGACCCAAGAGACAGCACAAGACAATTTTGTTTAAGTGTAATTGGATGGATTGTGGTAGGGGAATGAACATACATGAACAATACAAGCTAATCGAAGTAAATCATACTAAGAAATACCCCAAATATGATCCATTTGTTTTATCTTACCAAGTGGCTCAAGTGTACTACGCATCATACCCTAGCCTGAAACGGGACCGAGTTCAATGGTGGTCTGTGTTTAAAACACATGCAAGGTCAGTGGTTGATGCTCCGGTGGACTTAGAGTTTCTGCAATCACCATCCCCAACATTACATGCAACGCTTGGACCGCCGAGTGACATTCCAGACTACGTCATGGATGATGATGATGAAGACGATGACGATGGCTTTGTGATCTCAAGCGATGAAGACGATGAATCTAGTATCGGATCTAGTGATAGTGACGATGATGATGACATCGATGTAGTATTAGATGATAGTAGTGATGACTCTAGTAGTGAAAGTAGTGATGAGAGTACTGAATAGGAGAATATGTTAATCTCCTTTAAAAGTATGCTTCTTATTGTTAAATCAAAATATTAATGAGGCTTATGTAAAACTTTTTAGTGTTTGTATAAAAGCCATATTACGTTCCACTGCACTCCTTATTTATAATATCTTGTCATTTTACTAACATATGATTCAGGTAGTCATGGCGGGTGGAAAAAGTGGGCAGTCGTCGAAGAAAGCAAAGGGGAAAGAGAAAGTGACCGCCCGCGCCCTTTTCCCCGACGACCAGGATGAGGAGATGTTCGATGCACAGGCACACGATTTGGGTGACGATCAGACGTCCCCGTCCACTCCTCAATCAGATGGGCCACGGGATGAGTCACAAGATGAGGCACCAGATAAGTCACAGCTCCCGCTTTTGGACCCTACTACGCTGTGGTACGTACATATCATGATATGGATGATCAGATACAATGCTTATATTACTAAAATCGAACTTGTTTAACATTGTTGTTTCCCGTTTGTTATAGGTTTGATGATCCTAAGGTTCGGAGTGCGGTATCCGGTACGATTACTGGATACTACCGAGCCCCTTGGAGGAACTTTGGAGAAGTTCCTACACCTACTAAGGAACACTGGTGGAACTTGTTCAGCGTATGATATTTTTGGGTCTTGGTTAATACATGTTTTAGCTATTGTATTGATTTAGTTTTGTGTATAACTTTTGTATTTTATCATTTGCAGGCACAATTCAGATGAGCACCTCAGATGGACGAGCTAGTGAAGATCACATTTCGGAGGAGGGTAGCCTCACGCCTGTGTGACATGTTCCACACCATCACGCACAAGATGAAAGGCGTCAGGCCAAGTTGGTTGAGTGCAGAGCTCCACAAGGAGATGATGGACATTGTTGCTAAAGAATCCAACTTACAAGGAGAGGTTGGCGCAGAACCAGAAGAACAGAAGGGGCGGTTCTATGGAAAATCTCGTCCGAGGGACCCACTTTCAGGGTTCGTTGGCAGCTACCCAACATGCAAAAAGGATGGTAAGTTTATTTAAAAATATCTTATATTACAAGACATATTTGTGTATTTCAATGTAACAAGGGTTTGACATGGTTAACGATTATTCCTATTTGTTTGTATCAAAGGCGCGAAGAACAAGGGCCAGCTACCAACAGCTCCTAAGTTGTTTCTGAAGACACACTTCAAGGAGCTGCCTGGGAAAGGCACAGTGCCAGTAAACCCCACAACTCAGGAAATTGCGGTAACAAATTCCCTAAAATTAGTTCCTTGGTTCATTATTCATGAATAGGTTTAGATAAAGAAATAGTTCATTTGGTCGAAAAAGTAGTAAATGGGCAAGGAATAGGTCATATAGGCCATAGTTGGTTCAATTTGGCTCCAAATGCGTCCCAAACCTTAGGGAGTTGTTGGTATTTGTGATTTCAAGGCATGTACCCCTTATAATACCTATAATAGACATGTTATGAGAAAGAAATAGGTCATTTGGTCGAAAACGTAGTAAATGGGTAAATAATAGGTCATATAGGCCATACTTGGTTCAATTTGGCTCCAAATGAGTCCCAAAACATAGGGACTTGTAGTTTTTTTTGATTTCAAGTCATGAACACATTACAATACCTAAAATATGCATGTTTAGAGAAAGAAATAGTTCATTTGGTCAAAAACTTAGAAAATGTGCAAATAATAGGTCATATAGGCCATAGTTGGCTCAATTTGGCTCCAAAATGCGTCCCAAACCTTAGGGAGTTGTATTGTTTTGGCATTTCAAGGCATTTACCCCTTATAATACCTGTAATAGTGATGTTTAGAGAAAAAAATAGTTCATTTGGTAAAAAACATAGAAAATGGGCAAAGAATAGGTCATACAGGCCTTAGTTGGTTCATTTTGGCCCCAAAATGCGTCCCAAACCTTAGGGAGTTGTATTTTTTTGGAATTTCAAGGCATGTTCCCCTTAGAATACCTATAATAGAGATTTTTAGATAAAAAAATAGTTCATTTGGTCAAAAACATAGAAAATGGGCAAAGAATAGGTCATACAGGCCTTAGTTGGCTCAATTTGGCTCCAAAATGGGTCCTAAACCTTAGGGAGTTGTATTTTTTTGGAATTTCAAGGAATGTACCCATTAGACTACCTATAATAGATATTTGTAGAGAAAAAAATAGTTTATTTGGTCAAAAACATAGAAAATGGGCAAAGAATAGGTCATACAGGCCTTGATTGGTTCATTTTGACCCCGAAATGCGTCCCAAACCTTAGGGAGTTGTATTTTTTTGGCATTTCAAGACATGTACCCCTTATAATACCTATAATAGAGATTATTAGATAAAAAAATAGTTCATTTAGTCGAAAAAATAGAAAATGGGCAAAGAATAGGTCATACAGGCCTTAGTTGGTCCATTTTGGCTCAAAATGCGTCCCAAACCTAAGGGACTTGTAGTTTTTTGTGATTTCAAGGTCTGTACCCCTTACAATACCTAAAATATGCATGTTTAGAGAAAGAAATAGTTTATTTGGCCAAAAATGAATAAAATGGGCAAAGAATAGGTCATATAGGCCATACTTGGTTCAATTTGGCTCCAAATGCGTCCCAAAACGTAGGGACTTGTAGTTTTTTGTGATTTCAAGTCATGAACCCCTTAAAATAACTAAAATATGCATGTTTAGAGAAAGAAATATTTCATTTGGTTAAAAACTTAGAAAATGTGCAAATAATAGGTCATATAGGCCATAGTTGGCTCAATTTGGTTTAGCTTATTTGTATAACTTACTACCTCGTTTGTTCCCTTTTATATGTTTATCTTTTAGGAGGCCTACCAAAAGAGGGTTGAAGCGGCTAGCACTCAAAGGATTCATAAGAGTCCGAATGAGCTGTACTGGGAGACAGTGGGTGGTCGGAACAAAAAAGGACGTGTGAAGGGACTAGGCGAAAGTGCTGACCTGTACTATGGCAGCCAGATGGGTCGCCGACTTTCCACCTCTTCCATGCAGTACACGCCCTCCTTTGTTTCTCAGATGCAGGATTAGATGGAATCTAGGGTCCAGGATCTTCGGGAACAAATGGAAGTCGACATGGAAGCCCGAGTTCAAGCCCAAGTTCAAGCCCAAGTACGAGCCTAAATGGAAGAAATGGAGAAGAGGCTGGAAGAAAGGATGATGGGTCGTTACGCCAATGACCCATGTTCCGACGTGCGACCTCCATTTCGAGATCCCAGGGATGACGACCCGGGTTTTGGTGGAGCTGGCCAGGGCTCTCGCGTTGTTGTATAGCATTGATGAACTTAGTGTTTGTTAGTTCTAATTTTAGATTAACTCAGTGTTTATTGTAAACATATATATATATATATATATATATATATATATATATATATATATAAGAAGTAGGAATTACAGGTCTGTCCCGGAGGAAAATATATAGCCAAAATAGAAAATTGTCGTCATTAATTCCGTCGCAAGGTTCCGACGGAAACATATTCCGTCGCAAAGAAGAAATGTTCCGACTAACATTTCCGTCGGTAGGTTGCGACGGAATTGTAATCCCTCGGAATGTTACGACGGAAATATCCGTAGGAAAATTCGCACTACCGACGAAATATTCCCTTGGAAAGGGGGGATCTTCTGACGGAAAAATCCTTCGGACGAGGGGAAGATTCCGACGGAAAATTCCGTCGGAAGGTTGGAATATTCCGAGGGATTTATGTCCGTCGGAACCTTGCGACGGACCTCCATTTCTGGTCAAACTAAGGTTCCGAGAAATTAAAATCCGTCGGAAATTCCGTCGGTAAGGACGTTTCCGACGGAAAATCCCTCGGTATAACCCAAATTTCCGACAATATGATTTCCGAGAACGTGTTCCGACGGAATTCCGTCGGAAACTGGCCTTTCCGACGGATTTTTAAGGCATACCGACGGAATATTTCCCTCGTAAATCAGTTGTTTTCTAGTAGTGAACCTTTCAAATACATATCATCTTTTTTCTCAACCACTTTGAGCCTTGTCGAACGATTGGCCCTTCATGTAAAAGGGAAAGTGTTTTGATGTCTTGATATGAACATATCTCGAATTGTGTCTCTCATCAAGTGCTTGGTACCGTGCCTGAGTAACATTAATGCTAAGTGAGTGATGGACCGCATGATCCAGGATTACTCGCATTGATGAAAAAAAAAAGAAAGCAAAGTTCAAAAGTGAAAAATCAAGTTTGCAAAAGTTCAAAATTCAAAAAAACACAATTGCACATCTCGGGGGGTTTATCTAGGGTCTTGAGCCTTTTATCCTTTTTTCTTTAACCTTTAGCCTAACCACGCACGTTACAACCCTTAAAAGACCTCTTTGAGGTATACACACACTTGTGCGAGGTTCGGTTAGAGGTACGTTCGGCCTGATTCCTAACGGATATGTTGACAACCTCACATTGAGGTGCGACCATAATCATTATCACATTCACATTCATTGCATGCATGATCATATTCAAGGAATTTTTTATGCTCATCCCTTCCATTTATAGCTAGACTTGGGGGCTTAAACCCACTATTAGCTTACCCAACCTAAAGAGTCGTCATCTTGTGACTGTTCTCAAGTCATGTATTCCATAGCCATAGCCTTTTTATCCTAACCTTAATATCACTTTCACACACATCACTGCACACATACATAGCCAAATCATCCTTCTCGTAGGAACCTTTTTAATGAAATCTTGATTAAGCATGCCTTATCGTCTTCCGAGTCAATCATCACTCATTGATCACATCATTCAGCATAGTGTACTTAGTCCCCTGGTCTAAGTAACACAAATACATTCACCAGGTGAACACCACACAACAAGAAACATATCCATTCGATTTGACTCACTCATACTCAGCTCATGTCTTTTTCCTTCGTTTTCATTTCATTTTCTTTTTGGGGAAGCTCAAAATCTTTTCCTTCTTTTTCATTTCTTTTTCTTTTTGGGGAAGCTCAAAAACATTTTTTTTTCTTTTTAGGAAAGTCAAAAAAAAATTTCCCACTTTTTTTTTGTCATCTTTTTGGAGAAATCCAAAACTTCTTCTACACTACTTCTTTTTTCACGTCTTTCTTTTTCGAGAGATGGTCGGTACCCTCCATTGTTACAAAAATGACAGAATTTTTTTATCGCATTTTTGTTTGCTTTTTGTTCTTGCTTGCACACACGCACATACACTTTCACATAGCTTAACTCATACAAAGTCTAAGTACACACTGCACACATAGTCATACACAGGTCAGTCAGTCATGTCAAGTACAGTAAGGTTGACTCAGTCAAGTCTTGAGTCAACCACAGTCCATTCGAATCTCTTGGTAGAGCTCTCTTTTGCAGGTCTCGAGTACATCAATCATTGCCTATACGGTCAGACACACTTGACTTGAAGGCGTCGTCGTCATCTTCACCATTGTCATCATCATTATCTTAATTATCACTTTCATCATCATCATTATCTTTACCATCACTTTCATAATCATCACCAATGCCTATATAGTCAAACGCACATGACTTGAAGGTATCGAGCAACACCTATACAGTCAGATACACATGACTTGAAGGTGCCACTAACATTATCATCATCATCAACAATATCTATACAGCCAGACGCACATGACTTGAAGGTATCAAGCAACGCCTATACAGTCAAACACACATGACTTGAAGGTGCCATCATCATCATCCACGGCTTCAGTTCAGAGACAATCGAGCACTCTATTAATGTCCTACGGGCGTAGTGAGTCGTCAATCTCTTCTTTTCGGCAGCGTCTTGCGGGCGTAATGAGTTGCCATTCATCAGGCGAAGTCCTGCGGGCGTAGTTAATCGTTCATCATTCTTTCCGACAATGTTTTACGAGCGTAGTGAATTGTCAATCATCCGGCGACGTCCTACGGGCGTAGTGATTCGTCAATTTCTCTTCGACAACATCTTACAAGCGTAACGAGTTTCCAATCATTCATTCATCCAACAATGTCCTGCGGGCGTAGTTGTCAATCATCTTTCGACAATGTCCTACGAGCATAGGGAGTTGTCAATCATTCATCCGATGATGTCCTACGGGCATAGCGAATAGTCACTCTTCATCATTCGTTCTTCCACATTCGGTGAGTTACTCGAGGCGCAGGAGCTCACGGTAGATTTCTCGAGGCGCGAAAATCTACCAAATGTACTTGGTATCGACGCACTAGTGTGTCAGATACGCACTTCTATCCCTTTACTCTTGTATCTGTGGATCAACTCACACTTTTCTGCAAGTATCGGCGTATACAGAGTGGTTTAAAATCACAAAAAGTTTTAAATCATTCTCTTTCCCTATCGATTACTTTGACTTTCATTTTCGAGACTTGCGTCTCTACAAAATCAATCAAAGTGGGGGCTTCTATAGACACCTAAAAATATCTCCCCGACCAAAGCCCGATGACGAAACAACATTCATTGTCTAATTTGGTACAGTTTGCGTGGTGGATCTAAGAATTACTTGAATAGACCTTTTGTTCTAGCTCACTATTATTTTCTAAGTCAATTTAGCCAATTCAACAGCCCAAACCTTTTTTTAACCCAGAAATCTACATATCATAGCCCTTTTTCATCTTTTCATATTTACAGCCCAAAATCGAGAAAATATGATTTTTTTGCCTCATAATTTTTATCCAAATCTTAAATGGTTGGATAGCCCTTGAATTAAGATTTCCAATGATATATTATAAGCCCAATTTTGATTTGAAACGAAAAAGATATGATCAAAATACTAAACACTATCCAAAATTGACACCGTCCCACTATTTCGATCATATCTTAAATTCTACGAAACATATTAATCTAATTCCAATTGGGTTGGAAAGTAAACTTCTAGAAATTTCCAAAGATATATTATTTATCTTATTGCAAGTTTTGAATCAAAAATTATGATAAAAACAAAAACCGCAAAACTGTTGTCCTGCCGCAACACGTTTTCTAAAATCTATCTTCTTTTAAAAAATCTATCTTTACCTGATTTTATGCCTATAAATACCACCCTATTTTCTGATTGTTAGGAGGATAATTTGACATCCCAACAACTATTTTTTCAATCCCATACGATCCAAAAGGCTTAGACTTACAGTTTCAATGTACAATTTTATTGTTTTTAGGTTTATTATTTCTAATCCTATTCAAGTAATTCAAAGTCCATAACAAGATCAGAAGGTTCTACCTTTTTTACTAAGGAGCGAAGGTACGTATAACCTCGAGGGTGAAATTAATTTTTTTAACTCTTTAATTTAATTCTTTTGATTTATTATTTTGTTGAAGTTACTAACGATTTATTCATGATGTAGTATTCAAAGTTGCACAATCGGAGTGAGTATGTAATTCTCTTTGTTTTATTTACTCTAATTATTTTTATTGTTTTGATTACTTGCATCATGTTTAGGATTGTTATTTTTTATTATTAGTATCATGTTTTGGCGTTATATTAATCTTGTTAGTATCATGCCTAGGATTTTATTAATAATTATTGGGAAATTCTCTTTGCTTCTCTTTAAGTTTTTTTATTTTTCTTAATGGTAAACAGTAAAAAACAAAATTATCTTCGGCAATCAACTATTAGTGTTACTAATTCAGTGGTGACATAAATGACATTAAACCACAATTATAATCCTAACCCTAGTTAACTAAAGGCAAAATGACTAATATATTTTTGAAAATCAGTTTTTCCTCCAAAAGTAAGTTTTCCCCTTACCCACTCCCCCTTTATATAAAAATGATTAACATTAACTACTCCTTAGACTTCTTCAACGAATAAATTCACAGATTTTCATGGTTTATTATTAAGAAGATTTCAAGAAATTTTGGCATTGTTGTTGTAATAAAATATATTTTAGTGTGAATTTTGTGAAAATAATAAAGTCCCACATTAATGGGTAATGAGAGCCGAGCCGTGTAGGGTTGGTATAAAACTTAATATTGAAAACTGTTTTTTTCAAAATATTTTATTACCGTTTCAATCCTTGTTTGACAGTTAAAATATTCTCATTTTAATATTGATTTAATTGGTTTTACCGTTTTAATTTAACAAAGCAAATTTTATGGAGTAATACTCCAGAACGTAATATTGCGTTTACTTGCTGCGTTGAATTACCTTAATTGCTGATTTAATTTGGTCAGCAAGCTTGAAATATAACCGTTTGCAAGCTTAATTTAGCTACTATTTTGTATTTGGCCATCTTGACTCTTGATTGCTAGCTGTTAAAAACTACCGTTAGATGTTTTTAATTGATAGTAATTTTGAAAGTAATGGCAAACTTTATTGTTGCCTTATTTAATTGTTTTGATCGGCACTTCAAATGTCGTAATATGTTAAATATATTGCTTGCATATATTTGATAATTTTAGCTTCACCATTTTTCGAGAAAAACAACACAATCTCGATATTATTTTTCTGCTAATATACAAGATTTCGAGCAGTTTTATATTATTGTTTTTTTGGTGTTTTGTTGTCCGGTGGTTCTGTGCAAAACTGTCGGTATGTCACATAATATTACATTATATTTTCGAGAGGCTGTTTTATCCTGGGGGACATCCGGTGTGGTACGATCTGCTTGCACAATTTATAGGCAGTACTGTGAATGTTCTAAAGAGAGCGACATAGTCTGCGACTCAGCCTTGTTCCCGATAACATTGTTCTTACTATTTTTGTTTCTGCAAGCATTGTTTATAACAATTTTAGAACAGTTCTTTTCTGCCTTTGTGAACATTATGTATACCGTATATATGACTATGTCCAATAACTTCAATAAAAATAAAAAGAATGTTCAAAAGAACAATAATGGAAAGCAACAGTCTCAACCCCCTAAGAATGGTACTGGTCAATTTCTATGCTATAGGTGTGGAAAACCAGGCCATATGGCACGAAAGTGCAGGAACATGCCTAATCCTGTACCACAGGCTAGCATGACAGAAGAGCCACTCTTGGCTATGATTACTGAGATCAACCTTGTTGGTGGATCAGAAGGGTGGTGGGTAGACACTGGCGCTACACGCCATGTTTGCTATGATCGTCGGATGTTTAAAACATATTCTGAAAACACCGATGATAAGAAAGTGTTATTGGGTGATTCCCATTCCACTAATGTTGCTGGTATCGGAAACGTTGAGTTGAAGTTCACTTCAGGCAAGACTCTCACTCTGAAGGATGTGCTGCACACTCCCGAAATGAGGAAAAATCTTGTATCTGGTTTTCTTCTTAATAAGGCTGGTTTTACACAAACCATAGGTTCTGATTTATTTACTTTAACTAAGAATGGAATAATTGTAGGAAAAGGATATGCTACTTGTTTCGGGGTTTTTTGATGTGCCCTGCGGGAGAGTTACAATTCCAAGATTGAGCTGCCGGATGCCTGTACCTGCAAGATCACGAAGACTCCGGTTGGTAGGAGCTTCGCCTCCGACGATCAAGTTAGTATACGTATAGGAGGGAAAGAGTACGGAATAGGTAAAATACTTCTCGCTGATTGGGAGAATTCCGCAATTAATATTGCTCGGTAAATGTGTTTGTATTTATGAATACCCCATTAATGGGGTTTGCCCCACTATTTATAGTAGGGCAAACAAGTTCACCATGGAGGGTAGCAAGGACACGTGTCAACAGGGGATTGGGGCCCTGTTGACCAATGGCGAGGTGCCACGTGTCGCCAGCCCATCAGGCCACGTGGCTAGGGTATTTTTTACCCTAAACATTTGCCCCTCACAGGTGCTGACGTGGCTGTGCCACGTGGCACCTGTGATTTTTTTTTTTTTAAATCTCTTGGATTCTGGCTTTTCAAGTGAAAAGGCGGGAGAAGCAGAAGGTGAAGAGTCGGGACTCTTCGCCTTATGAGGAGGGGCCTATAAAATAGACAAGTCCACTCCCCGAATCCTCATTTACAAACTTTGCGAATTTTCTGATTTTCGAGAACAGCCGGCATTTGAGAGTTTTTGCGAGATAAACACTGTGCGATCATCCGGCCTTCAACCGCCTGAGGGGTTTGATAATCAAACGAAATTTGGATTTGTACTTCAGACAACAAAGCCGGCTTAAGAGACGCATGTGTCTTTGCAAGCATCCCCACAAAAATCTCCACGATCAAGCGGTTTTCTCCTTCTCTCTTTTTAGGTACCGCCTCTATTCTTTTAAGCTATTCCATGTATTTTTGCTTGATTTTTTTGTTTACTTTCTCGCTTATTTGCCCCATAGTTAGATGGACCCTTTATACCCCCATCCGGAACATAATAATGAGACCAGCCGGTCTATTAGTACGGCTGAGTCTAGAACTGGAAACACCGGCTGTAGCCTCTAGGATTTGCCTTGTTTATCTCCCAATCTGACCGTCTCCGTGTCTGTGCAGGACACAATGGCCAGAACCAAGAAGACAATTATGGACCCCAACTACAGAGGCGGTGGCTCTAACGAGTTGCCGCCTGATGAGACGACCCCTAACGAGACAGTCGTGGGATCTCCTGGAGGTATTCCCAGCACCCCTAGCGACGGAATCCTAGGTCTTGACCAGGGAGGCGGTGAGGAAGTCGCCTCCGTAGATCGAAGATACTCCTCTCAGGAGGCCTCCTCCTCTACCTTCGGCTCTGCTCTCGGTCCTGCAGAGAGCAGCTCTAGCTATCTAACACCATCCGTTGATAGCGAGGAGGAGGAGAGACCCTCCTGGCAAGCCAAAGGTGATCCTTTGATGATCACCGTCTCCACAAAGGACAAGGCCATGATGCAGGATAATCTGGCTGACTTCGTCCTCAAACGGCCTTTAGGCACAGGATATAAAATGGTGGTCCCGCCTACGGGGGGAACGGTTGCTTGGGAGGATGACCAGCGCAATGCAAACGGCTGGTTTGGATGCTATGAGGCGGCATTCTTGGCGGGGCTCCGCTTCCCCCTTCACGACACAATAAAGGCCATACTAAGAGGGTATGGCCTAGGAATCTGGCAACTCACCCCAAACTCTTGGGTGAATATTCTTGGGTATATCACCGCCTGCGAAATGCAGGATTTGAACCCCGGATGGGAGACGTTTGCCCATATGCACTATCTGAGTAGGAGCCCAGGCGGCTGGAGGGCCTGGTACACCTTAACCACCTACCCTCAATATCTCATGACGCTTGACAAGCCGTCAAAGTGGTCAGACTGGAAGAACCGCTTCTACTTGGTCAAGGCTCCCACAAATGAGGAAAACAGGGAGTTCTGGACATACAACCGGAAACCTGAACTTCTGGGGCAGAAATGTCGGTTGCCCCCAGTACTGGAAAGGGACAGGGAGGCAATCCTGGATTCCCAATTTTTTGAACTTGTCCCTTCCACCCTCTCAACCGGGGAGGTAATAAGGGTGCCCAGGAACTGGGTGCCCAAACATGAGTTTTTAAGGGACGAGGCCTTTTTGTCCGCCTGCGGGCTCAGCAACATGTTTGAAAGACGTAGGTTTAAACCACACCCAGCGTGTTTAATGTCGGATGCATATTTTCCTTTGATTGCAATGACTGCTTGCCTTTGTGTTGATCTTGACCATACGTATTTGATTTGTGTTTTACAGAAAAAGCAAAGAACATGTTTCCCACCGCAAAAACGCCTGCTAGAAAGGCTTTAGACATCCGAAAGGAGAATTTGGAGAAGAAACTTGTCGCCTAGGCGGCTAAGAAGGTTAGACCGCCTGACTCTTTCTTGACTTGTTTGTTCTTCTGTTTTGGTTATTTCTTCACCTGACCGTTTGTGACTTCGTTTCAGGATAAGAGCAAAACTCCTCGCTCCCTGCAAAAACAAATTCGGTCGTGCAGATAGAATAGCAACGACCTCCCGGCCTGCGTGCCGTGCATTATCTTGTAATAGCCCCGGATGTGTTGGCTTACTCTGCTATTGTTTTTTACTTCGAATATTGATAATATTTTCTTACCGGCTGTACCGGTTTTATTGAATAATTTTATTGAATGATTTCTCCCTGCTTGCACTTTAAATTTGCTTAGAAAATTTTCCAAGTATTATTGCCGTGTGTAACAGAGACGGAGAGCAGCTGGGTATATTGCCCCCCGGATAGTTGTCTGGTAGAGTTGAGCTTAGTCAGGCGGCTATCCGTATGCCCCCGGATAGGGACCAATGAAATTTACGAACGCACCCCGGCTGGGATCGCGTCTTTAAATACCGCGCAGATTTTGTTCTGCTAGGGTTTAGTTAGTATTATGTTTTCCTTGCGTCTGTCTCTTTAGAAGATCCAGGCGGCGGTTTAGGTGTGCTAGTGGTACCGGCTGCCTTTTTGGAGGTTAGCTTATATCGGTACTGCTTTTATCATGTAATAAACTACCAATGACAATGCCGCTTGGGTACTACCCAAGACATGGCAGAGATATACAACAATGTAATAAACTAACTTTTCTCATTAGTCATTCGGTAATTACAACAGATGTACAATTCTCAGAAGTAGTACTTTTTAAATTGTCTACATTCCAAGTTCTAGGCAACTTCCTACCGCCTCGGGTCTCCAGGCGGTATGTGCCATTTCTAACTTCTTCGAAGATCCGCTAGGGGCCCTCCCAATTTGGGGTAAGCTTGCCCTGCTCATTCGCCCTACCGGTTGCCTCCATTTTGCGGAGTATAAAGTCCCCTACTTTCAAGGGCCGCTTATGTACCCGCCTGTTATAGGCTCTAGTCATTCTCAGACGGTAGACCTCTTGTCATAAGGCGGCGTTGCCCCTTCGCTCTGGGAGAGCATCCAGGGCCAGACAAATGGCCTCCCAATTGGCCTCCTCATCATATAACATGACACGGAGAGTTGGCTCATAGTGCTCAATAGGGAGAACAGCCTCCGAGCCGTATGTCATAAGAAACGGGGTTTCACCGGTTGCCCCCTTCTCAGTTGTTCTGATGGCCCAAAGAACATGAGGCAGTTCATCGGCCCATAGATCACCGACTCTTTCAACTTTCTTCTTAACACCGTCCGAGATGATTTTATTAAAGGCCTCAACTTGTCCGTTTGCTTGGGGTCTGCCTACAGACGCAAAGCAATGGGCGATGCCCTGATCCCCCAACCAGCTCTTAAGCACAGGCGTCTCAAATTGAGGACCATTGTCAAAGACCATTGTCATGGGGACCCCAAACCGGGTGATGATGTTCCTCCTAATGAAGGAGATCACATCCTTGGTTTTTATGCCTTTGACCGCCTCTGCTTCAACCCATTTGGTGAAGTAGTCTATGGCTACCAAGATGTAGCATCGACCGCCTGAAGCAGGCGTGTAGGGTCCTAAGATATCCATCCCCCATTTTGCAAACGGTACCAGACTGCGTATAGCTGTGAGATCCGTTGTCGGACGATGAATCAACCGGCCGAACCGTTGGCACTTGTCGCACCTCTTTACCATGTCCATGGCATCCGCTTCAAGGGTAGGCCAAAAATATCCTTGCCGTCTGGCTCTTTTAGCAAAGGCTCTGCCGCCTATATGCGAGGCACAAAAGCCCGCATGCAGATCTTCCAGGATTTCTTTTCCCCTTTCTAGGGTTATACACTTCAGAAACGGCTGTAAGTGTCCCTTCCGAAGAAGTTCCCCTTGGTGCATAACAAAACTCAGAGCCCGCTTCTTGAGCGCAGCTGCTTCTGAAGGGACATCCGGCAAAGAGATGTCTGTCAAGTACGCCCGGATGGGATCCATCTAGGTGGCGCTTCGGTCCAAGATTCCAATGGGATCATGCTCTATGCTTCTTTTATCCATGACATCCCAAAAGACTGTCCTCGGCGCATCACAGGAGGCGAATGATGCCAATTTGGAGAGTGCATCCGCCTGATTATTTTCAGACCGGGGCACTTGACTCAAGTGAAATTCATCAAGTGACGCAGCCTCTTCCCTGACCGCCTGCAAATATTTGATCATAGCCGGATGGGTGGTCTCGTAGTCACCATGTATTGGCTAACAATCAGTTGAGAATCTGAGCAGGCGTCAACTTTCCTTGCCCCGGCTTCCTTACACATACGCATGCCAGCTAGCAAGGCTTCATATTCTGCTTCGTTATTTGAAGCCTGGAACTTGAACCGTAGTGCGTATTCAAACTTATCCCCTTCCGGGGACTGGCAAATAACGCCTGCACCACAACCGGTTGTTGTAGAACTACCGTCTACAAACAACTTCCAGACCTGATCAAGATATTCCGGTTGCACCGGCCTAGTCATCTCAACAATGAAGTCAGCAAACGCTTGACCTTTCACTGCCCGTCTGGGTTTGAAAGTTTTTTCCAAGCTTTGCATTTCAACAACCCACTTGATCATTCTACCGGATGACTCTATGGTAGTCATTGGGCGCTTGAGTGGCTGATCATTGTATACAGTTACTGGATGAGCCAGGAAATAGGGCTTCAACCGCTTGACTACTTTGTAGAGGGCCAACCCAAATTTTTCAATCATAGGGTACCGGAGCTCAGCATTTCTAAGGACATGAATGATGAAATACACCGGGAGCTGATTGTCGTCTCTCTTAGCAAGGAGAACGACGCTTAGAGAGTGATCTGAGACGGCTAGATACATATAGAGAGCCTCCTGGGGCAGAGGACTCACTAGTCTTGGTAAGGAGTGCAGATGCTGCTTGAGCTTCTGAAATGCCGCCTCAGCCTCTTCTCCCCATTCAAACCTTGACCTCTTCCTAATTGCTTAGAAGAAATAAAGGCATTTGTCGGCAGACCGGCTGAGGAACCTCCCCAATGCCGCCAAGCAACCGGTGAGTTTTTGGACTTCTCGTACAGTGCGAGGTGACTGCATGTCGATTATCGCCTGTACCTTTTCTAAATCAGCCTTAATTCCCCTTTGATCAATCAGAAATCCGAGGAACTTCCCAGAATCAACACCAAAGACACACTTCTTAGGGTTAAGAATGACCTAGTGCCGCCTGAGTGTGGTGAATGTTTCTCGGAGGTCAGTCAGGTATCCGTTTATAGCTTGAATTTGACTATCATATCATCTATATACGCCTCTACATTCCTGTCTATCTGATGGAGGAAAACTGTGTTTATCATTCGTTGAAATGTAGCAGGCGCATTCTTCAACCCAAATGGCATCACAGTGTAACAAAATAACCCCTGATCAGTGACGAATGCCGTCTTTTCTTGATCTTTTTTCCAAAGGGGTATCTGATGGAAGCCTGAGTAGGCGTCCATGAAGCTCATCAAAGCATGACCGGCTGTAGAATCAACCAGGTTGTCGATTTGTGGAAGCGGGTAACTGTCCTTCGCGCATGCTCTGTTCAGATCTGTGTAGTCTACACACATCCGCCAGGTTCCGTTTGGCTTTTTAACAAGGACAACGTTTGCTACCCAATCCGGGTAGTAGCATTGCCGAATGAACCCAGCATCTAACAGCTTCTTGACCTCGGCGGCTGCCGCCTGAGATCTCTCCTCGCCATGGTTTCTCTTTTTCTGCCTAACCGGCTTCTTTTTAGGATCCACGGCGAGCTTGTGGACAGCTAGATCTGGGCTTACGCCTGACATCTCTTCCACCTCAAAGGCAAAAATGTCTTTGAATTCTTTTACCAATTGGAGCAAATCTTCCCCCAATGCTTCAAAAGAAACCGTCCCAACCTTGACGGTTCTGTCGGACCGACTGTCGTCCAGGACGACATCAACGCTTTCCCCTACCGGTTGGGGTCGAAAGTCATCCGACCTTTCTCCGGCAAGTGATTGCTATTGCTTTACTTTTTTGACGGTTTCCAGTTGGTCCGCCTTTCTTTTCTTACCGGCTGCCCCTGGAGCCGGGACTGCTGGGTCGTAGTTATCCACATCTATGGGCTCACCTTGACCGACTGTACCCATAGTTGGTTTGACATCAGAGAGATAGCACTCCCTAGCCATCTTCTGGTCCCCGTTTAAGGAACCGACTGTGCCATCATCCTTCTCGAATTTGACTAACATGAGAGACGGGATGATGACAGCCTTAGATTCATTGAGAGTCAGACGGCCAAATATCATGTTGTAGGCGGTCAGTTCCTCCACAACTAAGAACTTGACAACCATATGGCGTCCTTGCCCCTTCTCACCCAACCAGATAGGAAGGTCGATGCTCCCTACCGGATGGACCACTCCTCCCCCAGAACCAACTAAGGGGTGAGGCGCCTGCTGCAGGCTGGTGGGCTTGTACTTGAGCTTTGTCAAGCACTGATTGCTGATCAGGTCAGACGAGCTCCCGGTATCTATTAAAATCCGGAAACCTTTTGGTTGGCTACCTTGCATTCGATGACGATGGGGTCATCGTGAGGCCGTCTGACCTTGCCCCGGTCCTTTTCAGAAATAAGGACCTCAGGAAAAGTGTCTTTCGACGCCTGGCCCTCATCCACTGAGTTGACCAGCTTCCTGATGTTATCTTTCGTTCCCTGGATGGTTGGGCCTCCACCGGCAAAACCGCCTGCTATGGTGAAGACAGTCTCTTCATTCGTTTCAAAGTTAGCAGGGCCAGTTCTTGTCGTTTGCCCCTTGTTTGTTTTGGGGTTGCCCTTGGGTTTTGGCAAGTAAGACTTTAGAGCTCCCTTGTCAGCCAAACGGTCATGGCCAACATCCTCGTGGTATTGACAGTACTTGCTCTTATCCCGACTACTGGCGGGACTTTTCATGGCGGCCGGTTTCTGGAGAGACAACCGGTCCTTGATTTCCATGAGGATAGAGGTGCAGTCTTTCGTGAACTCATACTTTGGGACGTACGGTTCAGATTTTCTTCTTGCCTTCTGGGCCGGTTGACCAGACCGATCTGCCGCCCAGATTCCTTTTCTCTTGTCTTCCTTTTTCGCCGACTACTGAGGCCGGTTATCTTTCTTGTCAGATTTTTTGAAATCTAACGGCTGCTTAACAGCACAAAGCTCCGTCGCCTGTATATAGGCTTCTGCTTCCATTAATGCCTCTTGGAGGGTGGCTACCCTTTTCCGGACGAGGTCGAACTTGAAGGTCGACCCGTCCTTCAGACCCTTGAAGAAGTCTGTGTAAGCAACTTCGTCAGACAGCCCTTGAATCTGAATTCTCATCATATTGAACCACCTGACATAGGACCGGAGTCCTTCCTTCTCACCCTGCTGTACTGCCCCAAGATCAAGGCCGGTCTTTTCGGCAGGGATGTTCATTGAGAAGTTTGACGTGAATAAATACGCCAAAGTTCTAAAGTTATTTATGTATCCGGCTGGTAGATTACCGAACCACCGTTGGGCAATGCCCTTCAAGGTAGCCGGGAAGCATCGACACTAGGCGGCATCGTCCAACCCCTGCATATACATGAGGTTGGAATATGCCATTAGGTGGTCTTCCGGGTTGGAGGTGCCATCATAGGCACCTACCAACACATTCTTGACCTTAGGTGGATGTGCCGCCTGGGTTATCTCTGGCGAGAACGCCGTTGGCTGTTCTCCCAAATTGAGCAGGCGCAGCTGCCAAACCGTGGGTTGGAACGGCTGCTGCACATGACCCCCGAAGAGGCCTGGTGCGGAAAAGGGCGATCAACCCGGTACATATGGAGGACCATATTGTCCCGGCTGGATCACTTTGGGGCCAGATCGCGCAGAAGGTTCGTGAGACTGACCCGCTTGGTCTGTCTCCGAGCGTCTGACGGAGACACTACGGAGGCTGTCGGGAAAGGTCGACGTTGAAGCCGACGCAGACAGTAATTGATTTCTCTTCTCCTGGAGAAACATCCGGGCATCAGAGAAGGATTTCTTGGATCCATCCAGTTGTACGTGCCGGATGGCTTTTTTGGGCTCTATTTGAGGAAAACGGAGCCTATTTAAGTCGATCTGGGGCCCTTCCCTGGCCTTGGGTTTAGGATGGGGAGTGGGCACGCGATCTTTCAGAGCCTTCTTCCCAGATGAAGAAGGATTCTTTGCCGGCTGACCCTTTTGGGGGGTAGCTGACCAGATGAGGTTCTTTATTTCTCCTTTGAAACTATTCATGAAAGTCATGAGTTCGTTTCTCGTGACGGGAGCAGATCCAGCTGCTGCTTGGGCTTCCCCAACCGGCGTAACGATTGTGTTGTTGGGAGCAGCTTGGCTCTCACCTCGTTCCTTCACTTCTTTGGAACGGGTGTGTTTTGTCCTAAAGGACCCGTCTGGGGCCACATAAGTGTTGATTTCATAATCATCACCACTTTCGTGGTCCATGTGGACCTCTGGTTTGGCCAGGGGCCGTTTGTCCAGATTCATTGGTACAGTATCAGAAGTTGTTTGGGGTAAAAATACCCTAAACACGTGGCCCAATGGCCTAGTGACACGTGGCATCCAGCCGTTGGTCAGCAGGGCTCCAATCCTCTGTTGACATGTGTCCTCTAAACCCTAAAAGGGGAACCATCCCTTCCCCACTATAAATAGTGGAAGGACCCTCATTAATGGGGGTTGGAACATTTGTTCATCACATTGAATACTTCTCAAAAAGAAACACACTTACCCCGAGCAATATTAATTGCGGAATTCTCCCGTTACGCGAGAAGTAACTTCCACATTACGTGCATTCTACCTCCCGTATCTTTACTAACTTGATCGTCGGAGGCGGAGCTCCTACCCCCAGGAGTCTTCGTGATTTTGCAGGCACAGGCGTCGAAGGGCATTCTTGGAATTGTAACTCTCCCGCAGGACACATCAAAAAACCCCGAAACATTTGGCGCCGTCTGTGGGGAGAGTACTTCTAAGATGACTTCTGATACTGTGTCACCGAATCAGGGCAAACGGCCTGTGGTCGAGCCTGAGGTCCAGACGGACCATGAAAGTGGCGACGAAATTGAAACATATGTGGCCCCGAATGGGTCTTTCAGAACGAAGCACCCTCGTGCTAAAGATAGAAGAGAACGGGAAATCAGCCAAGCTGCTCCCAACAACCCAGCCGGGCAACCGGCTGGAATTGCCCAAACGGTGGAGGGCTCAGCCCCCGTTACAAGAAACGAACTCATGTCGTTCATGAATAGTTTCAAGGGTGAGATCAAGAGCCTCATCCGGTCAGCTACTCCAAAGAAGGGTCAGCCGGCCAAGAAGCCTTCTGGAAAGAAGGCGGTCAAAGAACGAGTTCCTACCCCTCATCCCAAGCCAAAGGAGGGGGAGGGCTTAAGGTTTGATCCAAGCAGACTCCGTTTTCCTCAAGGGGAGCTGCGAAAGGCCATCCGGCACGTACAGCCGGATGGCTCCAAGAAAACATTCTCAGACGCCCGCACATTTCTCCAAGAGAAGCGAGGTCAGGCGTCTGCGTCGGCCTCAACGTCGACCTTCCCGGACAGTTTCCATGACGTCTCACACAGGCGTACGGGAACGAACCTTAGGAGCCAGACGGGCGAAGCTTCTGCCCGGTCTGGACCCAAAGTGATCCAGCCTGGCCTATTCGGCACAACGAATGGGTTGGGTGGATCCCCTTTCATGTCACCGGGTCTTTTCGGTGGGCAAGCGCAGCAGCCGTTCCAACCCACGGACTGGCAGCTGCGCCTGCTAAATTTGGGGGAACAGCCAACGGCGTTCTCACCAGAGATAACCCAGGCGGCACAGCCGCCTAAGATCAAGAATGTTTTGGTGGGGGCCTATGATGGCACCACCAACCCAGAAGACCATCTAATGGCCTACTCTAACCTCATGTACCTCCAGGGGTTAGATGATGCCGTCTGGTGTCGATGCTTCCCGGCTACCCTCAAGGGCATAGCCCAGCGGTGGTTTGGTAACCTACCAGCCGGTTGCATCAACAGCTTTCGAACTTTGGCGTACTTGTTTACGTCAAATTTCTCAATGAATATTCCTGCCAAAAAGACTAGCCTCGACCTAGGGGCAATACAGCAGGGCGACCGGGAGGGCCTCCGGTCATACGTCAGACGGTTCAATCTGATGAGAATTCAGATTCCAGGACTATCAGACGAAGTGGCCTATACAGACTTCTTTCGAGGTCTGAAGGATGGGTCGACCTTTAAGTTTGACCTCGTCCGGAAGAGGGTTGCTACCCTCCAAGAGGCGTTAATTGAAGCTGAAGCCTATATACAGGCGACGGAGCTTTGTGCTGTCAAGCAGCCGTCAGATTATAAAAAAACTGACAAAAAAGAGAGCCGGCAACAACATCAGCCGGCAAGAAAGGAAGAAAAGAGAAAAGGGGTCTGGGCAGCTGACCGATCAGGACAGCCGGCCCAGAAGATCAGGCGGAAGTCAGAACCATATGTCCCCAAATACGAGTTCACAAAAGATTGCTCCACCATCCTCCTGGAAATCAAAGACCGGATGTCTCTCGACAAACCGGCTGAAATGAAAAGCCCTGTGAATAAACGGGACAAGAGCAAGTATTGCCAATACCATGAGGATGTTGGCCACGACACCAATGGCTGCTATAGCCTCAGGCGGCTATTGGACCGTCTAGCAGATGAGGGGGCCCTAAAATCCTATCTACCCAAGACTAAGGGTAATGCCCAGGCCAAGAAAGGGCAGGCGGCAAAAACCGGCCCAGTAAACTCCGAGACGGATGAAGAGACCATCTTCACCATAGCAGGCGGTTTTGCCGGAGGGGGTCCCACCATCCGGGGCACCAAAGACAACATCAGGAAGCTGGTCAACTCAATGGATGAGGGCCAGGCGTCGAAAGACATCTTCCCTGAGGTCCTTATTTCTGAAAAGGACCGGGGCAAGGTCAGGCGGCCTCATGATGACCCCATCGTCATCGAATGCAAGGTTGCCAACCAGAAGGTTGGCCGGATCCTAATAGACACCGGGAGCTCGTCTGACCTAATCAGTTATCAGTGCTTGACCAAGCTCAAGTACACATCCGGTAACATGCACCAGGCTCCTCACCCACTAGTCGGTTTTGGGGGTGGAGTAGTGCATCCGGTCGGAAGCATAGATCTTCCGATCTGGCTGGGTGAAAAGGGGAAAGGACGCCACATGATAGTCAAGTTTTTAGTTGTGGAGGAGTTGTCCGCCTACAACATGATATTTGGCCGTCCTACCCTCAACGCATCTAAGGCTGTCATCATCCCGTCCCTCATGTTGGTCAAATTTCAAAAGGATGATGGTACAGTCGGTGCCCTAAGCGGGGACCAGAAGACGGCAAGAGAGTGCTATCTCTCTGACGTCAAGACAACTGTGGGTGCAGCCGGCCAGGGCGAGCCCATAGATATTGATAACTGCGATCCAGCAGTCCCGGCTCCAAGGGCAGCCGGTATGAAAAGAAAGGCGGACCAACTGGCACCCGTCAAAAAGGAGAAATAACAATCACTAGCCGGGGAAAGGTCAGATGACCAACGACCTCAGCCGGCTGGTGACTGCCTTGATGTCATCCTAGATGACAGCCGTCCTGAAAGAACAGTCAAGGTCGGGACGGTAGCCTTCGAACGGTTGGGAGAAGGTTTGCTCCAGCTGCTGAAGGAATTCAAAGACATCTTTGCCTTTGAAGTGGAAGAGATGCCAGGCGTCAGCCCGGATCTTGCTGTCCACAAGCTAGCCGTAGATCCCAAAAAGCAGCCGGTTAGGCAGAAAAAGAGGGATCATGGTGGAGAAAGATCTCAAGCGGCAGCGGCTGAGGTCAAAAAGCTGTTGGATGCTGGATTCATTAGGCAATGCTACTACCCGGATTGGGTGGCAAATGTCGTTCTAGTAAAGAAGTCGAACGGTACTTGGCGGATGTGTGTGGATTACACAGATCTGAACAAAGCATGCCCAAAAGATAGCTACCCGCTTCCAAAGATTGACAGCCTAGTCGACTCAACAGCCGGCCATGCGTTAATGAGCTTTATGGATGCTTATTCCGGCTTCCATCAAATACCTCTCTGGAAGAAAGATCAGGAGAAGACGGCTTTTGTCACTGATCAGGGGTTATTCTGCTATACGGTGATGCCGTTTGGGTTGAAGAATGCACCGGCTACATTCCAGCGCATGATAAACACCGTTTTTATCAACCAGATTGGCAGGAATGTAGAGGCGTATATCGATGACATGATAGTCAAATCCAAGCTACAGACGGATCACCTAGCAGACCTGCGAGAAACCTTCACCACACTCAGGCGGCACCGGGTCATGCTTAACCCAAAGAAATGCGTATTTGGTGTTGAGTCTGGGAAGTTTCTCGGATTCTTGATTGACCAAAGAGGCATCGAAGCTAATCCGGACAAAATACAGGCGGTAATTGACATGAAGTCTCCCCGCACTGTAAAAGAAGTCCAGAAGTTGACGGGTTGTCTGGCGGCATTGGGGAGGTTCCTCAGCCGGTCAGGTGACAAGTGCCTCTATTTCTTTCAGGCAATCAGGAAAAGGTCAAGGTTTGAATGGGGTGAAGAAGCAGAGGCGGCATTCCAGAGGCTTAAGCAGCACTTGCATTCTTTGCCAAGGCTAGTGAGCCCCCTACCCCGGGAGGTTCTGTACATGTACCTAGCCGTCTCTGATCACGCCCTTAGTGCCGTTCTCCTCGCTGAGAGAGACGGCATTCAGCTGCCGGTGTACTTCATCAGCCATGTCTTAAAAAATGCTGAGCTCCGGTACCCCATGATCGAAAAATTTGGGTTGGCCTTATTCGTAGCAGTCAAGCGGTTGAAGCCTTACTTTTTGGCACATCCGGTTGTGGTATACACAGATCAGCCGCTCAAGCGTACGATGACTGCTATAGAGTCATCCGGTAGAATGATCAAGTGGGCTGTCGAAATACAGGGCCTTGAGATAACTTTTGAACCCAGGCGGGCAGTGAAAGGTCAGGCGTTTGCCGACTTTATTGTCGAGATGACTAGGCCGGTGCACCCGGAAAACCCTGATCAGGTCTGGAAGTTATTTGTAGACGGCAGCTCTACGGTGAACGGCTGTGGTGCAGGTGTTATCTGTCATTCCCCGGAAGGGGATAAGTTTGAATATGCACTACGGTTTAAGTTCCAAGCCTCCAACAATGAGGCAGAGTATGAAGCCCTGCTAGCCGGATTGCGCATGTGTAAGGCAGCCGGTGCAAGAAAGGTCGACGCCTGCTCAGATTCACAGCTGATCGTTAGCCAATACCTTGGTGACTACGAAGCCACCCATCCGGCTATGATCAAATATTTGCAGGCAGTCAAAGAGGAGGCTGGATCCTTCGATGAATTTCATCTGCGACAGGTGCCCCGGTCTGAAAACAATCAGGCGGATGCCCTCTCAAAGTTGGCATCATCAGCCTCCGGTGATGCTCCTAGGACGGTCTTTTGGGAAGTCATTGAAAAACGAAGTATTCAGAATGATCCCATTGGAGTCTTGGACAGAACCGCTACCTGGATGGATCCCATCCGGTCCTTTTTGACGGATGGTACCTTGCCGGATGACCCTTTAGAAGCATCAGCGCTCAAGAAGCGTGCTTCAAGTTTTGTTATGCATCAAGGGGAACTCCTTCGGAAGGGATACCTGCAGCCGTTTTTGAAATGTGTAACCCCGGATAGGGGGAGAGAAGTTTTGGAAGATCTGCACGCGGGGTTTTGTGCCTCGCATATTGGCGGCAGGTCCCTGGCCAGAAGAACCAGACGGCAAGGGTACTTCTGGCCCACTCTTGAAGCGGATGCCATGGATCTAGTAAAGAGATGCGACAAGTGCCAAAAATTCGCTAAGTTGATACATCAACCGGCAACAGAACTCACGGCAATCCATAGTCCGGTTCCGTTTGCTAAATGGGGCCTGGACATTTTGGGACCTTATACGCCTGCATCAGGCGGCCGCCGCTACATTCTTGTAGCAGTAGACTACTTCACCAAATGGGTTGAGGCAGAGGCGGTAAAAGGGATTAAAACGAAAGACGTGATTTCTTTCATCTGGAGAAACGTCATCACCCGGTTCGGGGTTCCAATGTCCATGGTTTTCGACAACGGACCGCAGTTCGAAACGCCTGTCCTGAAGACCTGGTTGGGAGACCAAGGAATTTCCCATTGTTTTGCATCCGTTAGCCGTCCTCAGGCAAACGGTCAAGTTAAGGCTTTTAACAAGTTGATCTCAGACGGGATAAAGAAGAAAGTAGAAAGAGCCGGTGGACTATGGGCGGAGGAATTACCTCATGTCCTTTGGGCTATCCGGACAACCGAAAAGGGGGCAACCGGTGAGACCCCATTTCTCATGACATACGGCACTGAAGCAGTTCTTCCCATTGAACATTATGAGCCTACTCTACGCATTATGTTATATGATGAGGAGGCTAACTGGGAAGCCATGCGGTTGGCATTAGACGCTCTTCCAGAGCGAAGGGGGAATGCTGCCTTGCGTCATGAGATCTACCGTCTGCGTATAACTAGAGCCTACAACAAGCGGGTTCGTAAAAGACCTCTGAAAGAAGGAGATTTTGTGCTTCACAAAATGGAGGCAACCGGTAGGGCCAATGAACAAGGCAAATTAACCCCAAATTGGGAGGGACCCTACCGGATCTTTGAAGAAGTACGAGACGGCACTTACCGCCTGGAAACTCCAGACGGAAGAAAGTTGCCTAGAACTTGGAATGTAGATAACCTCAAAAAATACTACTTCTAAGCATTGTACATCTTTTAAAAAATTTCAAATGATTAATGAGAATTACATTCAATTTTGTATACAGCCGCCATGTCTTGTGCCTACCACAAGCGGCACCAGTAACTAATTTTTTCATCCGGTGACACCCATACGGGTGAATTCATCAAAGAGAACATCTCCCATTTGGGTGGTAAATTGTTCTAAGCGATCACACAGGCGGACAAATCCGCCTGACGATCCTACGCACCAAAAAAGGGCAGGCTAGCAACCCCAAACTTGCAGCCGGCTCACTTTTTGGACAAATCCGCCTGACTCTCTAAGAGCAGGCCTAAAATCATCCGGTGACACCCCTACGGGTGAATTCATCGAAGAGAACATCTCCCATTTGGGTGGTAAATTGTTCTAAGCGATCACACAGGCGGTCAAATCCGCCTGACGATCCTTCGCACCAAAAAAGGGCAGGCTAGCAACCCCAAACTTGCAGCCGGCTCACTTTTTGGAAGGACAGCCGGTACTCAGTACCGCCGCCTGACTCTCTAAGAGCAGGCCTAAGCATTTGGTCTAGGCCATAATTCATTCAGGGGTATGCTTGCAAAAGCCCAACCGGTGAATGGACATCCTAATCTGGCGTGATTCTTTTGCGAAGTCCCGACCGGTAATTCAGTATAAACCGACTGGCTCCCGAATCTAATGTTGGCACTTAGTGTATATTCGAGCTATATCATATGGATAGTCGCCTGGCTTGCAAAGACCCAGACCGCTATCCAGGGGCAATTACCCAGACGCCATCCGGTTTGGTTTTGGGTCGAAATTTCTTCGCCTAGTTTGCAAAGACCCAGACGGAAGTGTTACCGGTGGGGTCTTCTTGGCAACCCTTGCCAATTTCTTCGCCTAGTTTGCGAAGACCCAGACGGCAGTGTTACCGGTGGGGTCTTCTTGGCAACCCTGGCAAATTTCTTCGCCTAGTTTGCGAAGACCCAGACGGCAGTGTTACCGGTGGGGTCTTCTTGGCAACCCTTGCAAATTTCTTCGCCTAGTTTGCGAAGACCCAGACGGCAGTGTTACCGGTGGGGTCTTCTTGGCAACCCTTGCAAATTTCTTCGCCTAGTTTGCGAAGACCCAGACGGCAGTGTTACCGGTGGGGTCTTCTTGGCAACCCTTGCCAATTTCTTCGCCTAGTTTGCGAAGACCCAGACGGCAGTGTTACCGGTGGGGTCTTCTTGGCAACCCTTGCAAATTTCTTCGCCTAGTTTGCGAAGACCCAGACGGCAGTGTTACCGGTGGGGTCTTCTTGGCAACCCTTGCAAATTTCTTCGCCTAGTTTGCGAAGACCCAGACGGCAGTGTTACCGGTGGGGTCTTCTTGGCAACCCTTGCAAATTTCTTCGCCTAGTTTGTGAAGACCCAGACGGCAGAGTTACCGGTGGGGTCTTCTTGGCAACCTTTGCAAATTTCTTTGCTGTTTGCGCAGACCCAAGCGGTAGTGTTACCGGCGGGGTTCTTTTGGTTATCCTCGCAGAAATATTTATAAAAAATAACAAGAATTCTAATATTGGAGTGCAGAAACATAAAAAGCATTCAAAAGCCGGCTCAGCCGGTGAAAATGTTTATATTCAAAATAAAAATTATTACAGCCTAGCCCATCTCATCCGGCGCTATTACAAGATAATGCTAGGCACGCAGGCCGGGAAGTAGTTGCTACTCCAGGCGAACAGTGAGCCGGTCCTATTCCGGTTGGTTCTGGGTTGGATCAGGGTGAGCGGCTACGTCGGCTTCAGGAACGACTTCTTCCTCTTCAGCAGCCTCCGCCTGCCGTCGCGCAATCTCCTCCCTAACCCAAGCGTCATAGGGTCCGGGCCCCGGCTCATTCGCCTCCTCAGCCAGAATGGCAAGATCAGAATATTTGAAGGCGAGTTCCCAGACGCTGAAGTCCGCCTCCGGGTGGATGAGGGAAAACGCCCGTTGCATCCGGTTTGCACAGTCATGCTCATTCTCTTCAATGAGCCTCTCCTGCTCCGACTCCAAGGTGACCTTGAAGTTCTCATTGGCAGCAGCCGCCTCTTTGCGCAGGCGCTCATTCTCTTTGGCAAGGCGGCCATTTTCAGTCTCCGCCTTGCTCAGCCGTTGGAGGGGCTCTGTCTGTTCCTCCAACTTTTTATTGGCATCATCCAGGGACGCCTGCAGTTGGTCAACTTGGTTTTTCAGCTGATCAATCTGTTGTTGGAGGGCTTTGGTCTTCTCCGCCTGTTCCATGCGTATAGATTTAGATTCTAAGCCATGCATGTACAAAGAGTAGTCAGCAACATTATGGGCGTCATCAACAGCCCGTTTGCTTCTCCTTACCTCCTCAGACTTGCGGGTATAAGCTCGTTTGAGCCCCTCTACGCGCAGCATAGCCTGCAAAAATACAGCCGGTTAATACTGCATACTTAAAAATGCACGTCAAGAAAATTACCGCATGGTTGTTGGAGCATACGTCGGCCAGGTCGACCAGCACCCGGTCGGCATTAAAGGAGTTGATCCCAGGGATCGCCTCCTTCTCGTCCCTGGGGACGGCTTTCAGCATGGCCCGGGCATATTGTGCCCCGTCCGGCCAGCGGGGAGAATTATCTGCACCAGAAACAGACGGTGAGAAACTCGCATATGCTCTGCCTATAGATTGCCGGCTGATTGGAGAATCCCCCGGCTGCGATCGAGACTGTGAATAAGACTTGACCCGCATGGGCAGATCAAGCAGTTTAAGGTCGAAGTTACCTTGGCGGCCCGAACGGCCTTCAGAGGGACCGGGTGCGGTCCTCAATGGGATGGCAGAAAGTACATCCGCAGATCCAGGCCCGTCTGGGACCCTTATTGATTTGCCGCCGGTAGTTTGCCGGTCGGCTGTCTTCTGCACCTTGGATGCAGACTCTTGTTGGGTCGGCGGAGGCCTGACCTGTTTTTGAAGGGACCGGGGCATCTGCTTCCCGTCCTGTAAACGAGAAAAATATAAGTTATGGGATAAAAGGATTGACATAAACGAGAAGGATCAGACAGTTATACCTTCTTCGCCGCCTGGGCAGCAAGTTTTTTTCTCGAGATTGGCTTTCCGGATGTCGGCAGCTGACCTAGCCGGCGTCTTCTCGGTGGGCAGCATTCTCTTGGCTTCTTCTGCAGAGGAAGGCACACGGTTAGAATAATAAATAAGCAAGGAAATAAAAGCATCCGGTTCGAAAGAAACCGGCTGAGTTCCGAATACATACGTTTTTCAAACATGCTGCTTAGACCACAAGCGGACAAGAAGCATTCGTCCCTAAAAAATTCATGTTTGGGCACCCAGTTTCTAGGTACCCTTACTATCTCTCCGGATGAGAGGGTGTCAGGAACTAACTCAAAAAACCCGGAGTCAAGGATGGTCTCTCTATCATCCTCCGGGACAGGGGGCAGGCAGCACTTGGTCCCCAAGAGTTCTGGTTTCCGGTTGTAGATCCGGAATTCTCTGTTCTCTGCCGTAGTTGGGGCCTTAACCAAGTAGAACCGGTGCTTCCAGTCCGACCATTTGGATGGCTTGTCTAAGGTCATAAGGTATTTGGGCTGGGTGGTCAAGGTATACCAGGCTCTCCAGCCGCCTGGGCTCCTACTCAAGTAATGCATATGGGCAAACGCCTCCCAGCCGGGGTTGAGGCCCTGCATCTCGCAGGCGGCGATATACCCTAAAATATTTACCCATGAGTTGGGGGTTAATTGCCAGAGACCTAGGCCATACCCCCTAAGTATGGCTCTTATTGTGTCGTGGAGAGGGAAGCGGACTCCGGCCACGAAGGCCGCCTCGTAGCACCCGAACCAAGCGTTCGCGTTCGGTTGTCCATCCTCCCACCATATTGTTCCCAGAGCAGTCGGGACCTTTATTGTATAGTCACCCCCCAGCGGCCGCCGTTTGATAAAATCTGGCAGCGCAGCCCGCATGAGCTCGCGGTCCTTGGAGGAGACGGCGATCATGAGAGGATCGTTCCTATTATCCCAGGAAGGCCTCTCCGCCTCCTCGCTATCCTCAGATTCGGTTAAGTAGCTGCTACTGCTACTTTGAACGTGACCGGCATCAGAGCCGGCTGGGGAGTTGGAGACCTCCTTATCAGAGCCTATCTGCTCTCTGGTCTCCTGGAGGGGAGCACTCTCTTCGTTTAAAATGCTATCACCCGGGGTGCTAGGAGCGCCCCCGGGTGAGCCTCTCTGCTCTACCTCTCCATGCTCTATTTCACCGCCTAAAGCTGGGACCTCAGGCGGCTGCTCATCTGAGCTCCCACTTCTGTAGTTGGGATCTCTGGCAGTAGACCGGATTCTGGCCATTGTGTCCTGCACAGACACAGAGTCGGTCGATATGGGTGTTGAAAAAGGGTTGTCCCAAAGAACAGAGGCGGCAGACCCAGTTCTAGACTCAGCCGTACTAATAAACCGGCTGAGTTCACAGCTAGGTTCCGGGTATGGGTATAAGGGGTCCATCTACTTATGGGACCAATGACCAAAAATGCGAGTAAAAGACTCAAACGGAAATACATGAAAAAGCTAGAAAGAATAGAGACGGTACCTAGAAGAAATTCTGGAAATTCTCTGGGATGCTTGCGAAGACGCAGGCGGTTCAAAATCCGGCTGGGTTTCTCTGATTACCCTCTCGAAAATCTTTGGCTAGCTTGCAACGACCCAGACGGTCTGTAGACCGGTTGCTCTCAACGAATCTCAACTCCGAATGCTCTCAACTCTCAAATTGCCGGCTGCTCTCAAATCTTCAGAAATTTGGCAAAGTTTGTAAATGAGAGCTCGGGGGACATCTTCTCCTATTTATAGAATTTGTCCCAGAAGGTGAAAAGTCGTGACTCTTCGCCTTCTGCTTTTCCATCCTTCAAAAGGAATCTGAAGAGTTGAAAAAAAAAAAAAACCTTTCACCGGCGCCACGTGGCACCCTGCCACGTCAGCACCAGTGAGGGGCAAATGTTTGGGGTAAAAATACCCTAAACACGTGGCCCAATGGCCTAGTGACACGTGGCATCCAGTCGTTGGTCAGCAGGGCTCCAATCCTCTGCTGACACGTGTCCTCTAAACCCTAAAAGGGGAACCATCCCTTCCCCACTATAAATAGTGGAAGGACCTTCATTAATGGGGGCTGGAACATTTGTTGATCACATTGAATACTCCTCAAAAAGAAACACACTTACCCCGAGCAATATTAATTGCGGAATTCTCCCATTACGCGAGAAGTAACTTCCACATTACGTGCATTCTACCTCCCGTATCTTTACTAACTTGATCGTCGGAGGCGGAGCTCCTGCCCCCAGGAGTCTTCGTGATTTTGCAGGCACAGGCGTCGAAGGGCATTCTTGGAATTGTAACTCTCCCGCAGGACACATCAAAAAACCCCGAAACAGAAGTCATCTTAGAAGTACCCTCCCCACAAACGCCGCCAATGTTTCGGGGTTTTTTGATGTGTCCTGCGGGAGAGTTACAATTCCAAGATTGAGCTGCCGGATGCCTGTACCTGCAAGATCACGAAGACTCCGGTTGATAGGAGCTTCGCCTCCGACAATCAAGTTAGTATACGTACAGGAGGGAAAGAGTACGGAATAGGTAAAATACTTCTCACTGATTGGGAGAATTCCGCAATTAATATTGCTCAGTAAATGTGTTTGTATTTATGAATACCCAATTAATGGGGTTTGCCCCACTATTTATAGTAGGGCAAACAAGTTCCCCATGGAGGGTACCAAGGACACGTGTCAACAGGGGATTGGGGCCCTGTTGACCAATGGCGAA
Source organism: Chenopodium quinoa (assembly GCF_001683475.1). Taxonomy (NCBI): domain Eukaryota; kingdom Viridiplantae; phylum Streptophyta; class Magnoliopsida; order Caryophyllales; family Amaranthaceae; genus Chenopodium; species Chenopodium quinoa. The sequence continues at coordinate 924,659 of NW_018745403.1, forward strand.
GTGCCACGTGTCGTCAGCCCATTGGGCCACGTGGCTAGGGTATTTTTTTACCCTAAACACTACTGATGGCATGTTTAAACTGAATGTTGAGATTAATAAGAATTCTGATTCTGCTTATATGTTGAGTTCTACTATTAATGTTTGGCATGCTAGACTTTGTCATGTAAACAAAAGACTCATAAAAAATATGAGTAATGTAGGCCTTATTCCTAATATTTCTCTCAATGACTTTGATAAATGTGATAAGTCTGTTATTAGAAACTCAGAACCGTTAGATTTAATTCATTCGGATATTTGTGAATTCAATGGAACGTTGACTAGAAATGGACAACGATATTTTATCACGTTTATTGATGACTGTTCTGATTATACTCGTGTTTATTTGATGAAAAATAAGAGTGATGCTTTTGATATGTTTAAGTTCTTTGTGTCAAGTTTGAAAATCAGTTCAACAAGCGAATAAAAAGGTTACGTAGTGATCGTGGAACTGAGTATGATACTGATGCTTTTGTAGAGTTTTATAATTCACATGGTATCATACATGAAAGGTCAGCTCCTTATTCTCCAGAAATGAATGGTAAGGCTGAAAGGAAAAATAGAACCTTTACTGAGTTAGTAGTTGCTATTTCCTTAAGTTCTGGTGCTGCTAATCATTGGTGGGGAGAAATTCTTCTCACTGTTTGTTATGTCTTGAACCGTATTCCAAAGACTAAGAGTAAGGTTTCACCTTATGAATTACTTCGTAACAAACAACCTAATATTTCTTATTTCAGAACTTGGGGTTGTCTGGCATATGTTAGGATTCCTGATCCTAAAAGAGTTAAGTTAGCTAGTAGAGCTTATGAATGTGTATTCATTGGTTATGCTGTTAATAGTAAAGAATATAGATTCTTTGACTTAAATGCACGAGTAATTATTGAATCTAATGATGCTGATTTTTATGAGGACAGGTTTCCTTTCAAGTCTAGAAATAGTGGGGGTTCGTCCTCTTCTATTATTCCTGTAGTCAGGTCTAACTCACAAGACTTGAATGCTGAACCCGAACTAAGAAGGAGCAAACGGGCTAGAGTAGCAAAAGACTTTGGCCCGGACTTTGAAGTTCTCAATGTAGAGGAGGATCCTTCTACTCTCCAAGAAGCCTTAGCCTCAGTTGATGCAGATTTATGGCAAGAAGCCATAAATGATGAAATGGACTCACTTGAGTCTAATCGAACTTGGCACCTAACTGAGTTGCCACCAGGTTGCAAAACAATTGGCTACAAATGGGTCCTAAAAAGAAAGCTGAAAGTTGATGGGACCGTTGATAAGTATAAGGCTCGTTTGGTAGCTAAAGGCTACAGACAAAGGGAGAATGTTGATTTCTTTGATACTTATTCACCTGTAACTAGAATAACTTCTATTAGAGTGCTAATGTCTCTTGCTTCTGTTTTTAATCTTGTAGTACATCAGATGGATGTAAAGACTGCATTCTTGAATGGTGAATTGGAAGAAGAAATCTACATGGATCAACCAGAGGGCTTTGTCATCCCAGGAAAAGAGCATCTGGTATGTAAATTAGATAAGTCTCTTTATGGTCTCAAACAAGCACCTAAACAATGGCATGAAAAATTTGATAACTTAGTCATTTCACATGGTTTTAAGATAAATGGTAGTGACAGATGCATATATGTAAAATTTGAGAATGACATTTGCACTATAATTTGTCTATATGTGGATGACTTGTTAATTTTTGGCTTGAATATTCACGCTGTGAATAATGTAAAGCTATTGTTAAATGCTGAGTTTGATATGAAAGATCTAGGAGAGGCTAATGTAATCCTTGGGATTAAGATTACTAGGACTGAAAATGGAGTTTCTTTGGATCAGTCTCATTACATTGAGAAAATCCTAAAGAAATATGGTTACTTTGACTGTAAACCTGCTAGTACACCTTATGATCCCAGTGTAAAGTTATTTAAGAACACTGGTGAAGTCGTTAGGCAATCTGATTATGCAAGCGTCATTGGCAGCCTTCGGTATGCCACTGATTGTACTAGACCCGACATTGCCTATGTCGTGGGATTATTAGGCAGGTTTACTAGTTGTCCTGGTAATGAGCATTGGCATGCTATTGAAAGGGTCATGAGATACCTTAAGAGGACCATGAACCTAGGATTACATTATGAAAGGTTTCCAGCTGTACTAGAAGGCTATAGTGATGCCGACTGGAACACCTTATCAGATGACTCTAAGGCTACTAGTGGATATATTTTCTCTATAGCCGGTGGAGCTGTATCTTGGAAGTCTAAGAAACAGACTATTTTGGCTCAGTCCACCATGGAGTCAGAGATGATAGCACTAGCTACAGCTAGTGAAGAAGCAGGTTGGTTAAGAGACCTGCTAGGTGAGATTCCCTTGTGGGAAAAACCATTATCGGCTGTCTTGATCCATTGCGATAGTACCGCGGCTATTGCAAAAGTTCAGAATCGTTATTACAACGGTAAGAGACGACAAATACGTCATAAGCACAACACTGTAAGAGAATATCTCTCTATTGGAGCTGTGAGAGTGGATCATGTACGCACTGAGAATAATTTGGCTGATCCTTTGATGAAAGGATTAGCTAGAGAGAAAGTCCATAATTTTTCTAAGAAAATGGGACTATTGCCATTAAAATGAGTCACACATAATGGTAACCCAACCTATAGACTGGAGATCCCAAGAAATAGGTTCAATGGGTAATAACAAGTTATGGAGTGATATGAATTGATTATGTTCAAAACACATAAATTCCTGAAGCGATCAAAGGATGAGTTAATAGGAACTCTTAATGAAGTCTATACTCCATTTGGAGTGGAGTACCTAGCTACAGGAGTACTCTTGATAGATTCACCTATGTGAATGTGGAAGTGAGGCCGCTTCCTATGAAATGTGTGGCAACATTTCTAGAGCGTTCACTATACTGGGATGGACGTACATGGCCGTAATAGCACGGGTCTATGACAAACACCGAGAATAGGTAGTGTGTGGTACGTTGTCGGAGATAGGGTTCAAAACTTCGAGTTACCCTTGTTAAATCTGAATCGTATTCACTATGCAGAAGTTCAAGTTGAAAAACACTTCTGTTTATGGACAACCTATATATGTAAGGATTCTGCTCGAAAATATTTTCAAAAAAAATTCAAGTGGGGGATTGTTGTAATAAAATATATTTTAGTGTGAATTTTGTGAAAATAATAAAGTCCCACATTAATGGGTAATGAGAGCCGAGCCGTGTGGGGTTGGTATAAAACTTAATATTGAAAACTGTTTTTTTCAAAATATTTTATTACCGTTTCAATCCTTGTTTGACAGTTAAAATATTCTCATTTTAATATTGATTTAATTGGTTTTACCGTTTTAATTTAACAAAGCAAATTTTATGGAGTAATACTCCAGAACGTAATATTGCGTTTACTTGCTGCGTTGAATTACCTTAATTGCTGATTTAATTTGGTCAGCAAGCTTGAAATATAACCGTTTGCAAGCTTAATTTAGCTACTATTTTGTATTTGGCCATCTTGACTCTTGATTGCTAGCTGTTAAAAACTACCGTTAGATGTTTTTAATTGATAGTAATTTTGAAAGTAATGGCAAACTTTATTGTTGCCTTATTTAATTGTTTTGATCGGCACTTCAAATGTCGTAATATGTTAAATATATTGCTTGCATATATTTGATAATTTTAGCTTCACCATTTTTCGAGAAAAACAACACAATCTCGATATTATTTTTCAACACAATCTCGATATTATTTTTCTGCTAATATACAAGATTTCGAGCAGTTTTATATTATTGTTTTTTTTGGTGTTTTGTTGTCCGGTGGTTCTGTGCAAAACCGTCGGTATGTCACATTATATTACATTATATTTTCGAGAGGCTGTTTTATCTTGGGGGACATCTGGTGTGGTACGATCTGCTTGCACAATTTATAGGTAGTACCGTGAATGTTCTAAAGAGAGCGACATATTCCGCGACTCAGCCTTGTTCCCGGTAACATTGTTATTACTATTTTTGTTTCTGCAAGCATTGTTTATAACAATTGTTGTAGTAGTTCATCTCTTCTCTTAACAGTATAACCAATGTGCATCCCTAAATGCTCACCAATTCTTAGGCCAATTTCCTAACCTGTGCCTTCTTCCTCATACCATTTTTTTCCCTTAGTTTTCTGGTTGTAGTGAAGTATTACTAATGCTAGTGCTCTGTAAAACGATGTCGTTTTGAGGAGAGAGAAAGTGAGCATGGATCCTTGTCCATTTGTATGTCTACCTGTCGGTAGCCTCGCGTTGAAAGTTTCGGTACCAGAAAAACCAGCACGCACTGTAATCCACCAAACATCCTCCCCCTGTTTTGGTAAAATCAAACTCAAGATTTTCCCGTTTAAACCACTGTTATCCCCTACAATCCGATGGAAAACCAGCATTTCGGACGGAAACCACTATCCACAAACCGATTTCATCGCCGTCATAACTTTCCATTAAAGCAAGGGTGATCTGAATAAACTCGCCAGAAAATCGATCTTCGTCGGAAAATTGTTTTTGAATATTTCAATCTTTACTGGAAGAACAGGGGCAACTTGTGGGGTGAAAAATTCTGGAAAATTGTTAGGGAAAGTATCTGTACCGTTGGATCTTAAAGGAGCGGTATCAAGGGCTGTGGTTTTGCGATGGTTTTGCTCAGTGAATGTGATTAGACACATATGGTTGGTTGTTTTAAATAGGGGCATTTCAAGCATTTTCCTTTTCCCTCCCTTTAAAAACGTCAATCATGGTTAAAAAAATCATGAACTTGCTTAACTATTGTCACCACTGAATCAATAACACCAATAATTGATTACCCAAGATAATTTGATTTTTTGCTGTTTACCATTGAGAAAAATAAAAAACTTAAGAACACCAAAGAGAATTTCCCATAATTATTTGATATCATGTTTAGGATACTTTAATTTGTTTCTCTAATTATTATTTAGTTGCTTCCAATATTTCTATGCATACTTATTGGATTTATTTTATTTATTTGCTTTGATCACCTATACTACTGCATGTTTATTTGGGAATATGTACTTGAAAATCACGCATAATAAGATAATTTTGACAACCGGTTTAGGTTCCTATTAATCTTGTTGCTTAATTCGAAGTGGTCACAATAATTAGATTTATGTGTGCACTAAGACTTAAATTAATTAGTTTGGAGCGAATTGAATATTGTTTGTATGTCTTTTGGGTTACAATTAATGCACGTCACTATAAGAATCGAGTAGAGGTCAATACGGCCAGCATTAGATTCATGACTCAATCCGTACCATCATCCTCGAATATCCAGTTATGGTTCAGGACCACTGTGGAGTTAGTAATCTCATGGATTATGAATGGAGTGTAACCTTCATGGATCAAATCGTTGTTGCCTTTCGGTTAGTCCCTTTTCAAGTTGTCTTTAATGATCCATGAACGGTTTACAAGTTCCTTAAAAACTTGTTGACGGCTCCCTACTTTTTCGTCCCTATCATTATACGTCAAATCCAACTTCCTATAATTGCCAAGCATATTCATGTATGTTTAAGTTGGCGACTTCAAGCGACGCCTACACACTTAACAATAGATCAAATTGATTTATTATTAGATGCATGTATCACAATATCACAATCTTATGATATAATTTTCATAAGTAGGTATATTCTACTAATAAAATTTTAAACTATTAAACTTGAATAACCCAATCTTTTTTTTGTTAAATTTGAATAATTTATACTATAAAAATAAATCTACAAATATTGCATTTTAGAGCCACAAATATCATTTTACCATGGCAACAAATCATGGTTCAATTAACGATATTAGTCCTACAAATGAGCATGTATGTAGTTATACATGCTAGAGTAATTAGATTATGGATTGTACCTTCAAAAGTTTATCCTAATGAAATTGTTTCTTTGGAAATGGTGTTATTAGACGCAAAGGTTTTATGTTTTTTCTACTTTGAAAATAACAACCATAAGATATTATTGTATGATTCTAATGGTGTTTTTATACCTTTGCTTAACAGGGTGCCAAAAAACAGGTATCTATAAAAATAAAAATAAAAAAAACTTTGTTATTCAAGTTCCAACAACCTTACGGAGTATTACAACTTCTACTGCATTGTCAGAGACATTTGGTATTCAATTAGGATGTTTATGTTTTCATCTTTCTGCATTTTCATAGCTACTTGACTAGATTACACGAAGTACTTTAGGAGCCTAAAATTAATTACAAGTCAAAATATCAATTTTTGTTTTGCTGTATTATATACTACTTGAAATGAGAGTCCTAATTTGTAAAGCGAACATATTACCACGCCTATATCGTTAAACTAGCGATCAAACTTGTTCTTAAATTGACGATTAATTTGTTTATTTGCTTTAGAGATTTGACAACTAATGAAGAATGTGAAGCGGACATTGGATTTTTTGACGAGACATTTGCTGAAGTTACCGACGAAATTGGGCTACAAAAAGAGTGATTTTTGGACGCAATTGGTTCGACGCTGTTGAAGGGGCGTCAGTCTATAATTTTTGGTTCCGTCTTTTTGCGACGCTTTTTGTAGGCGAAAATTTTCTCGACAATTGAAAGCGTCGAGAAACTCACGTGCTATGCACGTGAGTTAGGTTGCCCACAATTTTGAATTTTTTTAATGAAATAATTAGCGGGTTCGTGTTTTTTCACCCTCAGCTCAGTCGAATTAGGTTCCCAATTAAACGTCTTCAAAAAAAAAAAAAAAAAAAAAAGAAAAAGGTTCCCAATTAAACTGCCCATATTCTATTCTGCTCTCCTCCAAACTTGGACTCCATCACTTTCATCAGCGACAAAAAAAATCTCAAATTTTAGGTTAATTTCTGGGTTTTGCTTGCTAAATTTCAAGGAATTTGGGGTTTTGTGGCTCGTCACTTTCATAAATTTGAGGTATTAATTTACAATTTGCTGAACAATATTGTTGCTAGGTATATTTCTCTATCGTTTTTGGCATATAATATATCACAATTCTCTAAATTTTCGTTAAAATTGGGAATTATTTGTTTGCATGTCTTCGATTTTGCGTTGGTGAAGAACAAGAATCGATCTCTTATTGCGAGGTAATTTTTTGCCCTTAATTAGATAAATTAATTTCTTTTTATGTTGTTTTTTTCGTGAATTCTGTTTTAAAATCCAATTTTTCATGTTTTTTTTTTTCATATTGTTTTTTGGTTTTTGTTTTGATTTTTATGGCGTTTTAGGGTTTTAGTTTGGAATGTTATGGGTTTTTTATATGAATATTATAGGCTTTGAATTTTCTGGTTTTTGATATGAATTTTGTAGGCTTTGAATTTTATGGGTTTTTGATATATATGAATTTTCTGGTTTTTGATATGAATTTTGTAGGCTTTGAATTTTATGAATTTTCTGGTTTTTGATATGAAATTTGTAGGCTTTGAATTTTATGGGTTTTTGATATGAATTTTATGGGTTTTTGATATGAATTTTCTTGTTTTTCTATGGTGATTTTGTGGCTGATGATTGCATTATGTCCTCACATGCTCTACTCTTAGAAGCAATACTCATTCCCTTATAAATCATTAGACAACACCCCCAATAATCACGGCCTGCTGCTGATGAATCAAGTCTTGTTGTTAAGAATGTATAAGTTTGTTTGTTCGTTGTTATGATATGTACGTATAGAGCCAAGGCAGCAGTGTGAACAGGATATGATCCTAGGTTTGGGAACTGCTGATGAATCAAGTCTTGTTGTTAAGAATGTACGTATTGTTGTTTTCTTTTGAGGTGTGGGAGCCATAGCAGGTAATCTCATATAAATAATGTACTCTGTATATAAGAGGAGGACAGTGAGATTGATTTTGGGACAGTGAATTTGGTCTAATATTGGGCTTTATCTCAGAGATGAAATCAAACTTTATGATTTCCCCCTTAAATATGCTATATTGGAAGTTGAAACACAGTAGTTTTTACATGGACTGTATCTAGCAATATCCTTTGTCTTTAGTTTCCCCAATTCCATTTTTTCCACCTAATGTGGTTCATATCGTTCTTTTTTCCTTTTCCTCTCAGCTTCCCCATCTGGGTGCTCAGTTATTTAAGATTTGATCACTTTGTTTTTCTTCTATCATATTTTGATATTCTCAGTTTATTCGTTATTGTATTGTAGGAAAAATAGAGTTTGACTCGTTGCTTTTCCCTTCTTACACATGCATATTGCATGATGTTTGGGAATCATTGTAGTCTTTACAAGGACCCCGTCAATTCCTTACCCCATGAATTTTGTTACTTTCAGTGCCAATCTCCGCATTGTGCATATTTTGTCTAGCTGGACAATTTACACTCGGGTATCACATCTTGCTCAAAGGATATACACCTTTTTCTTTGTGAGTGACGAAGTAGAATTAAGATTTGATAAAAGATCTATACACAGGATCCATGACACTCCATCAGTAAAACAATGTGGCAGCAATGGGCACATGCCCATAGATTATCCAAAACTGCTTTAATTTTCTGATATTCAGGATTCTTTGTTATGGATGACTTATTTGTCTGTATAAAAGAAATGAAGTATCTGAATAGATTTATAATTTAGATAGTGAATGAAAGTAGCTAATTTCTGTGTGTTCTGCCTAATTTTTTAATCATGATAGAACTAAATGTATAGCTGAGTTTACTGTTATTTGGTACTTGTGGCTTTTCATTAAATGTGAGGCTTTCATTTATCTTCTTGAAAGATCTCTTGATGTATAGATATTGCAACTTTTGCACTTTTGACATCAAACATTTCTATTCAACCTCATATCGCGGTTATATAGAAGAAAATATATACTACGTAGTTATGTGGGGTCTTGTTGATTTGTCTTGGTATACACTTTCATTTTGTTTTAGGAGGGTAAAAATAAATTCCAACAAAGCAAACACTAGTCTATTTGTCTAGAAGACCCGGAGATGCATTCCCTTGACGAACATTAGTGTTTCAGATCTGAAACACTATAGGGTCAAGGGAATGCATCTCCGGGTCTTCTAGACAAAGCATCTGAATTCTTAGGAAAGGCAAAACATCAGGTAACAAAGTCACATTTCTCTTTATGACTGAAATCAGAGCTGAAATCCATAACTGAATTCAGATCTGAAGTTCAGAGCTAAAAATCAGATCTGAAGTTCAGAAATGGAAATCAGAACTTCAATCCAAAAATGCTTGTGTGTGTGTGTGTGAAATTCAAAGCTTGTGTGTGTGTGTGAAAGTCAGAGCTTGTGATGTGTGTGTGTGTGTGTGAGTGTGCCCTGCTCCCCTGCTACTGCTTGTCTGCCCTGCTCCCCTGCTACTTGCTGTATTGTGTAGTAACTTGATGTATTGTGTATTGTAACTTGCTGTTTACTATATATTCTTAACAATTTCAGAACTGAAATCCAGAACTAAAAAACTCTTAAACTTTTCAAATCCTGTATTGTGTGGATTACCTACTGTGATGTGCTATTTCTTAATGTGATAAATGAAAAGGAAAAGTGGATTACAAGCTGATTATTTAATGCAGATATGCTGGTTGATTATTTGATTGTGATTACCTACTGTGATGTGCTATTTCTTGACTATCTAGTTGCCTACTTAAATTGATTTAGTCTGCATGCCTACTTAGAACTAATATTTTTATTCACAATTAGGAATATATGTGATGATCACTTGTTTGTTTTTTTCTCTATTGTAAGAGTTGGAGATGATTTATCATTTTCCATGTACTCTGGATATAATACAGAAATAGCATAATTAAGAACATTATATTAAATTATACAAACTATATCTAAGCTGGTGCATGCACAATTTTTAATAATATCCTATATGCAAATTTCTTGTGAACATAATATATAATTATAATATCTATTGTGAAAATTTTCTGTACAAAAGCTTTATTATACGTAGTACAAAATTTAATTACTGAATAAACTTTATTAAGGTTGTAGTGGAACTTCCTTGACAGAGATCAAGTCAGTCCAAATTTTCCTAATCAAATAGTTTCATGTGTTGGTTGTGTCTTTTTTTTGTGCATCTGGTAAAAGGGTATGACAACGAAAATTATGAATCTTTAGTGATTTGAGATATAATGAAGTGATGTGCTGTATCTTTATCTGCTGAGTTGATCTGGACTTAATCTCAGGAACTTCGAAGAGAATCCATTGAGTCTCCATTTCTAAATCTGATCCATTAGTTCCCACCCATTGGGAACACCACCATGCTTTGAACCTAAATATGCTAAGAAAATTTTTATTATGTAGAAGATGAGGCTTCATTTAGCCATCTATTGACTTGGTTAATTGGGATAACAAAACCTGTAGTGCTCTGTATAATCATGCTACCAACTACAAAATCAACTTTGATTATATATGCTCATTTGCATTGTGCTGTGTATTATGTAGTGTGCTCTTGCATGATGACCATTGAAAGAATAATATTTTAAAGTTTCTGTTACACTCTTCTTTCTCCTTTTACTAATTTTATAATAGAAATCCGGGTTGAGTGGTTTTTATCCTTCTTTCTCATTCATTGCATATTCTTCAACGTTCACTAATCCTGATTTGAAACATCAGATGCCTATACATTTACTTCACCCTTCAATTATAATATCAATGAATCACTGAATATGTAATCATTTTCCCTTCAAGAATCAGAAATGCTTGTCCATTGCTTTCTGTTCCATCTGGGAAAATTAGTTTGGCTGAAAGTCCCATCTTGCTTGCGAGATAGTGAAACTAGAGATCTTTGGTTGATCATGCGCTGTCCTGTCCACAGATAAGCCCATTTATCACTTATTGGGGGGGGGGGTGTTTAGAAGAGTCTTCATTACAAATAGTTGTTCTTGTAGAAGCAAAATTTTTATTATGTCCACTTTTTTTACTCAGACAGAAGCAAGAATCTAGGACTAAACAATAGCGCCAAAGTTAATTAGGAAAAAGACTGGTTATTATTATAATAACCAGTAACAAAACCTAGGTTTGAAACTTTAAAGTGATGCCATGCGTTTCACATATAGAGAAATGCAGAGTATTAGTTTTTGTTCATTTGTTTTTTAGACATTATGTTTGATGCCATGCTGTAATACCTAATATGTGAAAAGCTCTTTGCTGCTGCAAAATTGAGGCTGATAGGAGATGATTAGTTGATATAGCAGAAACAGTTCCTGCTTTTACATTCCTTGTGGAAAATTGTTGATACCCAATATAATTCTTTATTTTGTTAGCAACTGGGATAGTTTTGGACTGAGAAAGTGATGTGTGTGTGTGTGTGTATAAGCCAATATAATTTTGAGCTTGTGTGTGTGTGTGTGTGTGTATAAGGCTATATTGTGTAATGTACTAATTTATACTTTGTTTTTTTTTTTTTTAAGATTGGAAAAGGCAATGTAGGAGCAACAAGAGAATAGGTCGGGACACTTGAGCGTCAAAACAAGCGACTATATTGTCTATAACGCCATCATCTATCTATTTTGGTTTTTAGTCTTATTTATATTAGTGATGTATTTATTTAGGGACAAGCTACTATAATATGCAACTTTTTTTTTTATTTTAGTTAATTGTGTTGATGTTTTCTTTTATTTATAAATTTGGTAATTGTTAGCAACATACTCTTATTATTGTTGATTAATTATTGTTTTTTTTAATCTGATCTTGTTATATTGAATATTTGTTTATTTTAATTTTAATGTTATTAATTTAATTTATGATAAATTTAAATAACTATAATGTATGTATGATGGTAATAATTTAATAAAAGGAAAAAAAGAAAAAAAAAAGCTTAAAAAATAAATCTAGACGCTTTTTAATGTCTACATAATTGCACATTTTCAAATTTCAAAGACTTTCCCGCCATACCGTAGGCTGACACGAATAAAAACAAGACAACAAAAAGCGTCGCAAAATTTGATTATGTGGACAAGAAAAAGCGTCGCTAAAAAACTACATACATTTGGGATACTGCGCGAAATATGTAATTTTGGACGCTTCGTATATTAGTTTGGACGATAAAAAGCGTCGAGAATCTCGACACTTTTTTGTGTCCTCGAAAAATTTTCGACTCTTGGATTTGCGACGCTTTTTTGCAGCGTCGAGAAATTATTTTTCGACGCTTTCTAGCGTCGAAAAAAGGCCTAAAAAGCATCCAAAAAACACGCATTTTGTAGTAGTGCTTATTTGCATACTCCATCAAATTAATTAGATCAATTGAAAAAATTGTAAAGCGATTGGTAATCAACTACCTTTAATTAGTTCTCCATTCTACTTAATTTATATTTTTACTCCATTTAATGAGCTTATGCTTACGTTTTGTATTATTCATAATAAATTAGCTCTCTGATGTTTTGTTGCATATCTTTGATATTTTTTTTGTTATATAACTTTATATTAATGTATAGTTTGTTTTGAACTTACTGTGCGTGACACGGATCCTAAACTAGTATTATATAAATCTAACACAAATTTTGAAATAGGACAGACTTTTATTAAATCATTGTAAGACGAGTTAAAATTATACTTCAAAATATTTAAAATTACCCTTATGGCCTTATTATAAAGTTATCATTTTTTAAACATTTTACCCTTTATATTAGCCTTTATAACATCACTTAACCGCCATCTCATCGTTTTTTCCCGTACATGTCATCTGCCATGTAGCATTGTGACACATATATTTGTTTGTCGCAACTTGTGACCTTTAGCATTTTCGTTAGAGGTATGAGCGACTTATTTACCATCATCACGCTTTTCTAGTAGGTTGGTACTACGAAATTGTAAGCTAATATGTAAAAGGTACAAAAGTGAGACTTTAATTCGGGTACAATGAAATTGGGCTTTTCAGGTCAAGTTTGGGTAACAACTAACAAGGAGCCCGGGTCATATTTGTCAAGACTATTTGTACAAAGGTCGGACTCCCCGGTGATGGCGGCGAATAGTACAAGACTACGCAATTTGGTGGTAATTTACGGAGTAATGACTTTTCTAGATGTTTATACCATTTCGGAAATTCAGTACATGACTTAACAGTAAGTCACCGTTTTTAATTCAGATTGAATAAATAATACGAGAGTACTTTGTATTTAATGATGGATATGAATTGTGAATTTGTGATGGCTTTACTAAAGACTTAATGCATGACTTGTTTTTACTTTAATTTTTTTTCTTTTTTTTTTTTTTTTTTTTTTTTGGGTGGAGAGTTGAAGATTTTGACTTTAGATGCTATGACTTAGAATATTGAGCGTCGTTTGTACGTTGATAAAGTACTTATGCGACAAAGATTGAGGGTATATGTAATATTAGTCATAGATTTGAACTTTTTTATGTTTATATTACATTAAGGGGTGATTTTTGTAGAATGGGTTTTAATGAAGTTAAAATCCATTTTTATTGTTTGATCGAGCTTTTTAACTGTAGAATCTCATATCAAAGGGAGCATAATAATCTGTATGAAGATTATTTTAGCTCATCCAAAACAATTTTACTTTAGTAGAAATAGTTTAATTAATAAAAATTAATAATCCTAAATAACAAATATACTGGAAACTCAGTAAATTTAAGATTTAATTAGTAAAAATATATATTTTTAGTTTTATAAATTAATTCAAGTTACTTAAATATAATTTAAGTTGAACAATAAATTATTATACAAGACTTTGTTCTCTTCGCCTTACTTTTATTGAACTGACATTAATTTTACTGAAACGAAATTATTTCGACTGAAATGAATTTTTTTATGTTGAACTTAAATTAATTTTACCAAATTGAAATTAATTTATTGACTAAAACTTATTTTTACTGATTTACTATAATCTTTGCTCTTTTAAGTTACTGATTAATTATTTTTACTAACTAAAATTATTTTTATTGAACATAACTTATTTTACAGAAAATTATTAATTTAAGGTGAACTGAACAAGGTCTAAAACTCCATTAAAGATTACTCATATTTATATACTATTCCCTCCGTCCTTTATTAAGAGGCTATTTAGAATTTTTCACGGAAATTAAGAAATTTGTAGATTGCTTAAAACTAATGATTGGTAGTACAAATATGCATGTGGGGATAGTGAGAGACATATAGAAAAGTGGTTGAAAATTATTGGGAGAGAGAAAATATTGGGAATTGATGTCAAAAGTACAAAAAAGAAAAAGAAAAAGAAAAAGAAAAAGGGATGACAAATTATCAAAAAGAGAATAATATTGTCAAAAAGTACAACATTCATATAGAATTAGGCTTTTAATTTTGGTTACCCGTAAATAAAATGCAGACTCATAATAAAAGAACGGAGATAGTATTATCACCAATTGGTTTAAGGGTAAAATCTCATTTGAGCTCATAAGGAATTGAACAGTCCTCCTTATTGGGCTCCCTAGGCCCGCTTTTGATTTCTCCAAATTTAACTTAACCTAGATTAGACTGCTGATGAATTGATGATACTCGATTTGATACTACTTTCGTGTGAAATTCGCAACTATAAGCATCTTAAGAACTCTCGACAAATTCCAGCAATGGCTATATCTTCTCTTCACATGGGATGATGCGCAACTAGCAAGCAAATTCCATTTCATGATTTGTCATTATTTTTTGGTGATAATGGTCCATGAATAAGTATCATTTTGTTTTGATCTATTATATTTAGCACGTTTCAGATATTTTCCAAATTAGCTCACTTTATGTTCAATCAAGTTCGTACTACTCCCTTTATTTATTTTGAGTACAAATTTTTAAATGGACCTGATTCACACAAATTTATTGTGAACCACTAACATTAGAGATACTATGATTGTTTTATTAATAAAATAAAGTTTCACTACATTAAAATAAAGGTTATTATGTTGAAATAAAAACGATTGTGACATTATAAAAGCTATAAGAGGTTTTTTTTTTTTTTTTTTTTTTTTTTTAAGCAAAATATAAGAGGTTAGTTTTTTGGCATGTAAACAGAAATTTTAATAAAGGTTACTATGTTAAAAAATAAAGATACTATGTTAAAATTACGGTCACTATGTTCTAAATAATGTTAGTACTGTGTGTATATAAATCTCAGGTTCACAATAATATTATTGTGGATCAGGTCCACACAAGAATTTCTGTATTTTGAGATGCATCATTTTGATGTTTGCAATATCCATATACTTATTTAGATTAGTCACATGCACAAAATATTATCATAACATCAACCTTTCTGTAGTTTTTACTAATATAAAGTCATATCTTGTCAAATGTATTCGTTAAAAGAAAACAATACACAGGGAAGGAACAATATTCTAGTCTGTTTTTTTAGTAGAAAAAAATCTAACCTAAGATTTTTATTTTTTTTTTGAACAAAACTAAGATATTCTATCTTAAGTTTTTGAGGGGGAAATGTTAACAGGAATTTATTCCAAATCAAGTCCGCAAGCTAAAATGCTTTGCGGGGAGGAGTTAATACAAACAAGTTCCGCATACTCACGCGTATCCCACCTTGCCACTAGATGGGCTGTACATGAGAAATACTAAAAGCATGAAAAGATTTAGCTAACATTCCTGTATGATCATCATAGATAACAAGATAAGGCACATAGGAGAGAAACCCTTTGGAGCCCTGCTGACCTTACTAGTCACTAACTGTGCATTTTTTTCCAGTTTCCACCCAAATGCGAGAATGGCCCATACGTTTGGCAACCAAGCACCCAAGTCATCAACTGAAATAATGATATACGCGTAAAAAAAGTCATTACTATTCATAAAAAATAAAAAAATAAAAGTTATTATTGCTAGCAAAATGCAATTAGCGACGACTAGGTAGACTACTTGAAGGTCTTCAACGACTTGGTAGACTTCTTGATAACGACTGCAAGATTTTGCACCAATATAAATAGGCTATACCATCTATTTTAATCATCTAAACAAATCAAATAAATCAATATTAAGGTAAAATTTATCTTAAAATATTATTATGGCAACTGTACCTTTTATTTTTCCTTCATTTATACTATTATTGCTCCTTACTTTGGCTTCACTCACAACTCAGTCAAAGCCAAATGTTAACCCTTTTGGCTTCCTTAAGAGCTTAGAAGGATGTAGGAAGGGCCAAAATGTAGATGGCCTTCACCATCTAAAAAGGTACCTTGCAAAATTTGGGTACCTCGATAATCATCCGGTGTCTGAAAACAAGGTAACTACTACCATGACCCTTAACAAAGATGCTCAATTATTCGATGAGAGCCTTGAGGAGGCGATCAGAACATATCAGAAAAATTACAAGCTAAATGTTACAGGACATTTGGATGCTGCAACGGTGGAACAAATGACGAAACCTAGGTACGTTATGTTTCAATAATTTTATCAGCACATTTGAGTGATAACAATTTAGTTAATGCAATAACGCAATACTGTTGTACTTATATTATTAGAAAATTTTCCTGCTCATACTTAACATGGTTGCTCTCCGTTGTTACAGATGTGGTTCTCCGGACATTATCAATGGTAGAAATACAATGCAAAAGGACAAAACAACTTCTAGCTACAAAAGCCGAAAGTCATTGTATGGAACATCCTTGTACGCATATAAGGGACAAATGTGGCCATCTTCAGAGTACCAACTAACGTACCAAATCCAGTCAGGGACCCTAGTCAAAGGAGCCGAGAACATGAGATCCGTAGTGGCTGATGCATTGAACAAATGGGCACAGTATAGCCCCTTCACATTTCAGGAAGTGGTCGAGGGAAGCCAGTCCAATCTAATTTTTGGGTTTGCGGAAGGTGAACACGGCGATGGTCAACCCTTTGATGGCCCTGGAGGAGTACTAGGTCATTCATTTTACCCAACTGATGGACGGTCACATTATGATGCAACGGAGAATTGGAGTGATGACCCTGGATTATATGAAATGGATCTAAACTCCGTTGTGCTTCACGAAATCGGTCACCTCCTCGGCCTCGGCCATAGTCAAGATCAGAATGCTGTGATGTTTCCGACCATTGGTCAAGGAATGAGAAAAAGAGAGCTCCAACAAGATGATGTTGAAGGTATTCAAGCCTTATATGAGACGACATAACACAAGCAACTAAACTTATGGTGACGTGGTGTTAAACAAGTTGGAGTTCCAAAAAATGCATGTATAATGTATTAGTCTATCCGTTACTTTTTATATGATACGTGATTTGATTTGCGTGTGTTTGTAACACTTTGAAATTTTGAATATTTTCTATTTATATCATAAATTTTGGATATTTAGAAATATCCTGAAATCATTCCAAAAGACAATCGATAATGCTTAATTCTATTTGTGTAATACAATCAATGTTTAATTTCTATTTGTGTTGAAAGACGCAATGGACCAATAGTTGATTGGTTTGGTCGAGCCATGACTCTTCAACTTAATACAAACTCCCTTTATATTTTTTTTCTCCTACATTTTAAAAAGTTTGAGTAAACTCTTATGAATAGTGTTTGGACAATTACCTTTTAAAAAGTTTATTTACTTATTTGGTCTCATTAATGTTAATTGTCTATTTATTTTAAAGTGCTTACATTTATACATCTAAAAATATTTGTTTATATAATTTCCATCATTGATCCTACCAAAAACTAAAGTTATGGTATAAGGCTAAATCGAAAAAACTTAGCAGATATGGCTAGGTATGGCGCACACATCGCGCGCGTTAGCCACTCTACCTTAATTATATGAAATGTTTCTCTTGCGCATGTATGTCAATGTAAAATTTTGACCAGTATTATATTAAATTTAACTATCAATAAATTAAAATATAACAATTGAATATTAATAATCGATCTATTTATTAAGACAATTTCAAAAAGTATCCGCAAGACTATATTTTTTCTTATGTATAAATCGTCACTGCATTAATCAAAAGAGAATTAGCTGAATAATGCAAAAATTAAAAAAGTTTCACTTAAAAAATTACAGGAGTCACTGGACGAAAATCCTAATTTGGCACCGGTTCAAACCCCCCCTAAGGCACCGATTTTGAATCGTTGGGGATTTGAGGGATGCCAAATCCTCAAAAATTTGGCACCGGTTCAAAACCGGTGCCAACTAAAGCCATTTGGCACCGGTTAACCGGTGCCAACTACCTTAATTTTGATTAAAAAAAAACTACCTTGATTTGGCACCGGTTAACCGGTGCCAACTATAATGGCGCCAGTTTTTTTTTTTTAATAATTTCAATGTAGTTGGCACCGGTTTTAAGCATGAACCGGTGCCTTTGACTTGTTTTTTTTTTTCGGAAATAATATATATTAATACTAATACTAATACCTACACATAATACGCATGAGATCTTGCACATAATATCGATAATTAATAATAATTATTATTATTATTAATTTTCTTAATAATAATAGTTATTATTATTATTAATTTTAATAAAAATAATAAGTATTATTATCATAATATTAATATTAATAATAATAATTATTATTAATATAATATTAATAATAATTAGTATTATTAATATATTAATAATAACAATAATTGAAAATAATAACAAGGACATAAATAATGATAACAATCCCAAAATATGATATTAATTAGAAAATTGTGTCATAACTGATTAGGGGATTTTTATCCACCAAGCACCGTTTGACAAGTGGACCAACCAGGTTCCGCCACGCGTCCTCCATGGACCACTTAAGACACGCCACGTGTCCACCCATGCCAAATGGGACAACCGGCCATCAAGGCCCATTTCAGTCTAGAAGCCCGATCGGCCCTAGGTTTACCTTAAACCTAGAGAGTTGCACGCTTCCCAAGGCTATAAATACTCGATTAATCCTCATTAATCAAGGGACCGAATACATTACGGAACACACTAATAACCGGCTGATCTCGCTAGCAAAGCAGATTACCTACATTAAATACTCTCACCTAGAGAGATCTTGTTACCTTAATTTCTGTATTAATTACTCCTTAATCAGGTACTAACTTGACCGTTGGAGGCGGAGCTCTCAGGAGTCTCCGTTATTTTGCAGGTACAGGCGTCCGGTTCCAGTCTCGGAATTGTAACTCTCCCGCAGGACATCAGAAAACCCCGAAACATTTGGCGCCGTCTGTGGGGAGAGTACTTCAGAGATGGCATCCAAGTCTGTACCGACCCCAGAAGAGAGGCGTCCCCTAGACGACCCTCAAGTTCAGTCGGACCATGATACCGAAAGTGAATTTGAAGTTGAAACTCATACAGCTCCAGACGGGACCCTAAGGGCCCGCCGTACCCGTCATACTGAAATAAGGGAACGGGAGTATCTTCAAACAGGAAGCGAGCCAGCAGGCGCACCGCCTGCTCGGCAACAGCCGACTGATGGGTCTGCTCCGATCACAAGGAACGAACTCATGACCTTCATGAGGGGATTCAAGGGAGAGATCCAAGAGTTGATCAACAAAAAACCGCCTGCTTCAGTCAAAGAGCAGGCGGCCAAAAAATCTTCCACTTCACTGAAGAGGAAGCCAGTTCAAGGGCGAGAGGCGACTCCCCATCCTAAATCTAAGAAGCGGGAGCCGTCTGCTCTTGATTTCACAAAACTCCGTTATCCTACGGGAAATAGGAAACCGGTTCGTCATATTCAGGCGGATGGGTCAAAGCAAACGTTCACAGATGCTCGGCACCTGCTAGAGCAGAAGAAGAGTGACCGATTATCAGAGTCGGCTTCTACTTCAAATTTTCAGGACAGTTTGCGAAATGCCTCGATGAGGCCAACTCAGTCGTACCATGAGAGTCAGTCAGGCGGCACCTCCCGTCAGTCTGGCTTTCATAGTGCGCAGGCGTTACCAAATTTGCCATTTGTGCCGCAACAACAATATTTTATGCAGCCACCTCCATTTGGTGGACCTGCAGCAAAAAACGTCCAACCTATGGACTGGCAGCTACGGCTGCTTAGACTTGGTGAACAGCCGTCGGCCTTCTCCAAGGAAATTACAGAAGCCGCTCAGCCGGCCAAAGTAAAAAATGTTTTAGTAGGCGCCTATGATGGCACTACTAACCCGGAAGACCATCTGATGGCATTCACCAACCTGATGTACCTTCAAGGGTTGGATGATCCCACTTGGTGCAAGTGTTTCCCAGCAACTCTCAAGGGAATTGCACAGCAATGGTTCGGCAACCTGCCGACTGGTTGTGTAAACAGTTTCAGGACGCTTGCTTACTTATTTGCCTCCAACTTTGCAATGAACATCCCTGCGAAGAAAACGACCCTTGATTTGGGAACTATTCAGCAGGGTGAAAAGGAGGGGCTTCGTTCCTACATCAGGCGGTTCAACCTGATGAGAATACAGATTCAAGGGTTACCGGATGAGGTAGCTTATACTGACTTTTTTAGAGGTCTCAAAGACGGGTCTACCTTCAAATTTGATTTAGTTCGAAAAAGGGTGGCGACTCTTCAAGAGGCCTTGATTGAAGCAGAAGCCTATATACAGGCGACTGATCTGTGTACAATGAAACAGTCGGACGGGAAGAGGTTCGACAATAGAGAAGGACGACAGAAACAGTCGTCCAACAAAGATGAAAAAAGAAAAGGGGTCTGGGCGGCTGATTCCTCTAAACAGCCGGCCAAGAAGAAAAAGGAATTCAAACCATACTCCCCAAAGTATGTGTTTAACAAGGATAACCAGTTTATCCTAAAAGAAATAAAGGGACGGCTCTCAATTGAGAAACCGCTCCCCATGAAGGGTTCTGCGAGCAACCGGAACCAAGACAAAATCTGTGCTTATCATGATGACATTGGTCATCACACCAACGACTGCATTAGTCTCATGCGGTACCTAGACCGCTTGGCTGATCAAGGTGATCTTGACACTTATGTCAAGAAATCTACGGGGAATACTTCCTCAAAAAAGCAGTCGGCCAAAAAGAATCAACAGGCCGACAGTTCCGATACAGATGATGCAGTCGTCTACACCATTGCAGGCGGCTTCTCAGGAGGCGGCCCCACTATTAGGGGCAACAAAGATAATATAAGGCGGTTAGATGTAAATTCCGTTCACCAAGAACGACCGTCCAAATATACATATCCTGAGATTGTCATCACTGAAGAGGATCTAGGAGGAATAAGGGGGCCGCATGACGACCCTCTCGTTATTGAATGTAAAGTGGCCAACCAGAGAGTTGGTCGAATCCTCATAGATACTGGGAGCTCTTCAGATCTCATCAGCAGCAAATGTCTGTCAAAACTGAAATATCAGACGGACTGCATACATCCGGCCTCCCACCCTTTAATAGGGTTTGGAGGAGGAGTCGTCCACCCACTGGGACGAGTTGATCTACCCGTCCGCCTGGGCGAAAAAGGGGAAGGACGACACATGGTAGTCCGATTCCTAGTTGTAGAGGAACTCTCTGCCTACAACATGATTCTGGGTCGCCCAACCCTGAATAGTGCCAAGGCTGTTATAATCCCGTCACTTATGCTGCTTAAGTTTGAAAGGGACAATGGAACAGTCGGCTCCCTAAGGGGAGATCAGAGGATGGCCCGAGAGTGCTATCTCTCGGATGTCAAACCCACTGCTAAGGCCACTGGGTCAAGTGGAGAAAAAACAGACCTTGACAATGTCAAGGAAAGTGCGCCTGTTCAAGAAACAGGCGACAGAAAAAGAAAGGCGTCCCAGACAGAGTCCGCCAGAAAGGCAAGGAAAATAGACGCCTGTTCTGATTCACAACTGATAGTCAGTACAATGGCGAATACGAAGCAACACATCCGGCCATGATCAAATATTTACAGGCGGTCCGACAAGCAGTCGGCTCCCTTGAGAATTTCCATCTGATCCAAGTACCGAGATCAGAAAACAACCAGGCAGATGCACTCTCGAAATTAGCATCATCCGCCTCCTCCGATACTCCTCGAACTGTGTTTTGGGAAGTAATGGAGAAGAGAAGCATCGAGGAAAATCCTATTGGAATTCTAGACAGAAGCTCAACCTGGATGGATTCAATCAGGGCATATCTGACAAACGGTACACTGCCGGATGATCCTCAACAGGCGGCTTCACTGAAAAAACGAGCCTCCTGTTTTGAAATGATACAGGGGGAACTGCACAAGAGGGGGCACCTTCAACCCTTCTTAAAGTGTGTTACTCCTGAAAAGGGACGAGAGATACTAGATGATCTTCACTCTGGTTTCTGTGCTTCCCATATAGGTGGTAGGATGCTTGCTCAAAGGGCAAGGCGGCAGGGCTACTTTTGGCCTACTTTGGAAGCAGATGCAATGGAGATGGTGAAAAAATGTGACAAGTGCCAAAGGTTTGGCAAATTAATTCACCGTCCGGCTACTGACCTCACTACCATTCACAGCCCACTACCGTTTGCTAAGTGGGGCATGGACATTCTGGGTCCATATACGCCTGCTACAGGCGGCAGAAGGTATACACTTGTTGCCGTTGACTACTTCACTAAATGGGTAGAGGCGGAGGCTGTAAAGGGAATCAAGACGAAAGATGTAATTTCATTCATTTGGAAAAACGTCATCACTCGGTTCGGGGTTCCCATGTCTATGGTTTTTGATAATGGTCCCCAATTTGAGACGCCTGTTCTCAAAAGCTGGTTGGGAGACCAAGGAATTGGACATTACTTTGCATCTGTCGGCCGTCCACAAGCAAACGGCCAGGTAGAAGCCTTTAATAAAATCATCTCAGACGGTCTCAAGAAAAAAATTGAACGAGCAGGCGGCCTATGGGCAGATGAACTACCACATGTTCTTTGGGCCATTAGGACGACTGAAAAAGGGGCGACTGGAGAAACTCCATTCCTCCTAACTTATGGTGCAGAAGCTGTTCTTCCAATAGAACACTACGAGCCGACTCTTCGAGTAATGCTATATGACGAAGAGGCAAACTGGGAAGCTATGCGCCTGGCATTAGACTCACTTCCTGAAAAGAGGGGCAATGCTGTTTTGCGCCATGAAATCTACCGCCTGAGAATGACTAGATCATACAACAAGAAAGTGCACAGGCGTCCACTCAAAGTAGGGGACTTTGTACTTAGAAAAATGGAAGCAGTTGGTAGGGCTAACGAGTCTGGCAAACTAACTCCCAACTGGGAAGGACCCTACCGAATCTATGCGGAAGTCAGGGACGGTACCTACCGTCTGGAAACACCAGACGGACAACCGTTGCCTCGAACTTGGAATGTAGATAACCTTAAGAAATATTTCTTTTGAATGATGTAAAGTAAAGAGCTACTTAATAAAGTTGGCACTTACTATTCAATTTTGTATTACGAGGGGCATGCCGTCTGTACCTTTACAGTCGGCTACTCTCCATTGAGTTTTTTCACTCTATCTTCAGAGGGGCATGCCGTCTGTACCTTTACAGTCGGCTACTCTCCATTGAGTTTTTTCACTCTATCTTCAGAGGGGCATGCCGTCTGTACCTTTACAGTCGGCTACTCTCCATTGAGTTTTTTCACTCTATCTTCAGAGGGGCATGCCGTCTGTACCTTTACAGTCGGCTACTCTCCATTGAGTATTTTACTCACAATACTTAGCTAAAAAGATTAGGGCCTGGCCGACCTTGTGCCTAACAGGCGGCTACCCTTCTTTGACTTAGCACCTACGTTCACCAAGAACTTACCTAGGCCACCGGCCGAATGATCAGACCAGGCGCCTAGTCAACTGATCTAACTTTTAAAAACTAATCCGACCTGTCCCAACATTATAGCAGGCGTCCGGCGGCATCCATTCGGATGAAATTCGTCGCAGAGAGCAGCTCCCTTTTGGGTGGAACATTGTTCTATAAACTAATTACACGGCACCTATACGACTGTCCCAAAGGGCAACCACGTAGCCGTTTTTGAGACAAGGATAACTCTATCACTAACCAAACCAGTGGTAGCAGTTGACATCTGAGTCAGATGACCGCCTGTATTACTTGGGATAAATGCAGGGGGTACCTATTGAGATAATAGCCAACAAACATTGGCGAATCAAGGGGTCTAGCCGGCCTACGACGCCTGGTACCTCTACTTCTCAAACAAAAGTGACGGCGACTGAGTAACTCCAAAGTTAACTCATAGTCACTCCTTCAAATTTGGTATGGAACCTAAAAAGTTTGAGTCGTCCGCCTGTTTTATACAAACAAGGGCACTCGAACCCCTATTCCTACTGGATAACCTATTGAGTAAATAGCCAACAAACATTGGTAAATCAAGGGGTCTAGCCGGCTTACGCCGCCTGATACCTTTACTACTCAATCAAGATTGTGACGAAGACCAAGTAACTCCTATGTTAACTTAATAGTCACTCAAACTTAGTACTGAGCCTAAAAGGTACGAGTCGTCCACTTGTTTTTAATAAACAAAGGCTCTCAACCAATACTCTTGCTAGGTTAACAAATAACAAATTAGAGGCCAACATTGGCAATAAAGGGAAACAACCGGTACCCGCCGCTTGTTTTCCTACTTAAATTCCTTGGCTACTTGGTAATTCTATTTACTTGGTCAAATTGAATAAAGAGTTCGAATACCGATTGATTAAATGGCCGACTGATCATCTATCCTGGAAACAGACAACCAGTCGTCCAGGGGCATAGGCGGCATACTTACTATTTGTACCTGTCTTAACGTTCGGCCATGCACAACAGTCTGTCTAGTGAGCAAATTTCAAATACTTAGACAAATTTGAACAAAAACAAAAAATTTGATTAAAATGAGCCGGCCATAAAAGACCAGCAGAATATTCAAAACCCCGGCCCCCTGGCCGGGTAATTACAAAGCAAACGGCACGCAGGCCGTGGAAAGAAAAAATATACTTAAAGCTTAAGAAGGGGGCAGTTCAGTATCAGCAGCAGCCGCCTGGTCAGCACTCTTCTTGCTGGACTCGGCCTTAGCTGCATCATCTTTTGATGCCTTACCCCCAAGTGGCACAAGCGCCACAACCGGCTCTTCCTCCTCCAACGCAACGTCCATCGCCTCTTCTTCAGCAGCCGCCAGGATCTGTTGATTATATATTTCCGAACACTGGCGGTACGTTCTTTCCCATGAGGCAAAGTCGGCACTGGGGAACAGTCGTTCCCAGGTCATGCGTTGGATTTGGGCGGAGTCTTCCACCATCTCCCGGACGAGCTCTTGTTTCTCTTGCTCGGCCTTGTCCGAGAGCTCTTGGGTAAGACTCTTCTCCTGGTTCACCAGGCGTTCTTTTACGTTAGCCAAAGATTTCTCCATGGCTTCGTAAGAGTGCATTTTCTGACGAAGGGGCTTCAGCTCGGCTTTAAATTTGGTGACGGTCCCCTCCAGCTCGTCAACCTTCTTTTGGGCCGCCTCTAGCTGAGCCCGAACAGCGGCGGTCGCCTGCGCCTGATAATAAAGAAGATCAATGGTCAGTACTTCATTTTGGGCAATTTGAAACATTGCTTTATCACAGCTGGAGGCGGCCATAGCCTTTGCGGCCTTTACCTCTTTGATTTTCCGATCAATCGGCTTGCGAAGGCTGTTGACTCGGAGCAGGGCCTAAGTACAAAGAAAAACAGGCGTCAATTTCCAATCAAAAGGGTTAACAGGCGTCCTGGAACTTCAAAAGGGTATACCTCAGCTAGGATCCCCGAAATTCCATCGAGGTCAAGGGTGCCGGCACCCTTGACCGCCTCCCTGTCAGAGGGAGGAACTACTTTAACCATTGACTTGGCTACCTCAACCAAGTCAAGTCCCTGGGGGCCGGCTGCATTAAGCAAAAGGAAAAACAAGTTAGACCTAACCAAGAAGGAAGCAAGAGTGAGTTTTTTACAAGCAAGTGTCCATACATCTAGGCGGCCCCGCCTGGGTTTTTGAAGAAGTGGCCGGCTGCTTCTCAGCCGCCACTGTTTTCCTGGAAGACCCAGGAGAGCTTGCAACAGTCGTCCTCCGGGCCTTGGGGTCCGGCTGTTGCGAGGAAGAAGCCCTTGGAGTGCCAGACTGAAAACAAAAAGAGTTAGTATATGCATAATACAACTAAAAGGAGAAGAGTTTTCGAAGCTTACCAAGGATGCCTCCTTGCTGGGGGAGTCGGCATACGACTGCTTCATTAGCGAGACCCGCAGCATGGCCGCCGCAGTCTTAGATGCTGTTATTTTACTCATGGCGTCGGCTGAAAGAAATAAACAGCAAAGTTAGTAAAAATCCCAAGTAAACAAGGCGTGAGAAAACAGAGTATTCGTCAGGCCGGCTACCTCTAGAGCACCGACTGCCGAGGCCACAGGCGGCCAAGAAGTACTCATCATAGAGCCACTTGAAGCTCGGGACGCAGTGTAGGGGTACTTGCTCTCGTACCCCTGAAGTAGAGTTCACCCTAGTCTCTACTTTGAAGAGTCCTTTGTCTAGGATCTCTCTTTTAGCCTTTGGGGGAACAGGCGGCATGCTGCGGCCGCCTGCAAGAAGAGGCGGATCCCTGTTCCACTTGTTAAAACGTTTGTTCAGCTCCGTGTCTGAACTCTCGATAATAAGGAAGGTGTTCCGCCAATCCTTCCATTTGTTTGCCTTACCTCTCGTCATGAGGTAACCCCTGTGGCTTGTTAGTTGATACCAGCCGGTACCTCCCGACTTAGGGGTCCGGCTGAGATAGTTCATGTGGGCGAAAGCCTCAAAACTTGGCTCCACCCCGTTCAGTTCGCACCCGGCCACATAGCCGAGTACGTTTACCCAAGAGTTGGGGGCTAACTGCCATAACCCCAGATCATACCCATCTAAAATCCGCTGAACAGCCGGATGTAATGGGAAGCGCAGACCAGCTTTGATGGCCGCCACATAGCAGCCAAAACAGCCGTCACCATAGCTGGTACCAGCCGGCCAGACGACAGTATCTTCTGGATCCGGCACAAACAGTAAATACTCCGGGCCCATTTTGTGGTTAGCAATAAAGCTAGCCACGTTGTCTCGCATGGTTGCGATCCGGCCCCGGGGCACCCTGCAGTAGTAGGGGGTGTTTTCCTCTCTGTAAGAGGCGGACGGCTCTGCCCAATTATCCCCCTTCTCCACTGCATGGGAACTTCTCGCCTCTTGTAGGCGGTTATGTTTTTCTTCTGAGTCAGAAGAACTATGGTCAGAAGAGCTGGAATCGGACTCGTCCCCTGACGAGTCCGAAGAGGACGACTCCTCTCCTCTCCTAGAGGGGCCCGCCTCCTCTCCCTTAGAAGGAGCAGAAGGTAAATTGGACATGTCCACGGTTAGATGAGAAGGGAACACCTTGGTCCCTCTCTCAGAACTGTCAGCTTGACAGTCGCCTCGTTCCACATCTGGCGCCTGGTCAGATGTTTCGCTAAGGAGTACCCTTTGGGAGGAGCCGTCTGAGTTTGATATTCTAGCAGTCTTTTTTGTTCTGGCCATCACGTTCTGCATAGACACAGATTCAGTCGGACTTTGTATAAAGGGCAAAGATGGGTCCAGAAAAGGGCAGGCGGCACTCCTAGTCCTAGATTCAGCCGTCCCCGGTGACCGGCTGATCACTAACTTAGGGCGTGTCGTGTGCTTCCATGGTGCCATTTCAAAAAAAATAAAAAGAAAATTAAGAGTAAGAGAATTGAGTTACCTGAACGGATGACAGTTGATGAAGTCCTGAAAGTTCGGGTCAGTCGGCTTGACAGAACAGGCGGTAGGCAGAAAAAGTCCGAAAATGTCAGAACAAGTTCAGGGGTCCGAATGTTCTCGCAAAAATTCTCAAATGTGAAAATGACCGAAGTCAGCACTTCCTTTTATAGGCAAAATGAGAAGGCGAAGGGTCGCTTCCGAATTCAAATTTGGGCGGGAGAATCTCCCGGCCGTCTGCAAGGTGACACCTGTAACGGGCCGTCGCCTGTCACCGTGCGACGCCTGTCACAGGCGACACGTGACCAGTCGCGTGCCACCTGTGAGGGGCAAATGATTAGGGGATTTTTATCCACCAAGCACCGTTTGACAAGTGGACCAACCAGGTTCCGCCACGCGTCCTCCATGGACCACTTAAGACACGCCACGTGTCCACCCATGCCAAATGGGACAACCGGCCATCAAGGCCCATTTCAGTCTAGAAGCCCGATCGGCCCTAGGTTTACCTTAAACCTAGAGAGTTGCACGCTTCCCAAGGC
This sequence comes from Chenopodium quinoa, assembly GCF_001683475.1. Lineage (NCBI taxonomy): Eukaryota > Viridiplantae > Streptophyta > Magnoliopsida > Caryophyllales > Amaranthaceae > Chenopodium > Chenopodium quinoa. The sequence goes on from NW_018745403.1 coordinate 952,708, forward strand.
TATAAATACTCGATTAATCCTCATTAATCAAGGGACCGAATACATTACGGAACACACTAATAACCGGCTGATCTCGCTAGCAAAGCAGATTACCTACATTAAATACTCTCACCTAGAGAGATCTTGTTACCTTAATTTCTGTATTAATTACTCCTTAATCAGGTACTAACTTGACCGTTGGAGGCGGAGCTCTCAGGAGTCTCCGTTATTTTGCAGGTACAGGCGTCCGGTTCCAGTCTCGGAATTGTAACTCTCCCGCAGGACATCAGAAAACCCCGAAACAATAACTACAAACAAACCAAAATTAATTAGTAATAATGTAGTATACTAAGCTTGTTAAAACAGAAATAAATGATATTTACAAATTAAATGTGATGTAGGCCGCCAACATGTCTCGAATTACATTGAGTTCCTCGCTCGTGAACGGATTTCCCGTTTGTCCCTTGCAAAACTTGGAATACATACACAAAACGTAAGTTAGTAGGAGTGAACTCATAAATAATCGTAACATGTCAATATCACTTAGTTATTGGTGACTAAGGCTTGAAATTACAAGAAAATAGCAATTAAGGGGTTGTAGAACGCATTTTCAACCAAAATGGCCCGAGTAAGGCTATTTTCACTACTAGGATGCCTATTTCCTACATTTCTTGTCAAGTGAACTCATAAATAGTCATAACATGTCTTTATCACTTATTTATAGGTGGTCAAGGCTTGAAATTACAAGAAAATAGCAATTAAGGGGTTGTAGAACGCATTTTCAACCAAAATGGCCCGAGTAAGGCCATTTTCACTACAAGGATGCCTATTTCCTACATTTCTTGTCAAGTGAACTCATAAATAGTCATAACATGTCTTTATCACTTATTTATAGGTGGCCAAGGCTTGTAATTACAAGAAAATAGCGATTAAGGGGTTGTAGAACGCATTTTCAACCAAAATGGCTCGAGTAAAACCATTTTCACTACAAGGATGCCTATTTCCTACATTTCTTGTCTAGTGAACTCATAAATAGTCATAACATGTCTTTGTCACTTATTTATAGGTAGCCAAGGATTGAAATTACAAGAAAATAGCAATTAAGGGGTTGTAGAACGCATTTTCAACCAAAATGGCCCGAGTAAGACCATTTTCACTACAAGGATGCCTATTTCCTACATTTCTTGTCAAGTGAACTCATAAATTGTCATAACATGTCAATATCACTTAGTTATTGGTGACTAAGGCTTGAAATTACAAAAAAATAGTAATTAAGGGGTTGTAGAACGCATTTTCAACCAAAATGGTCCAAGTAAGGTCATTTTCACTACAAGGATGCCTATTTCCTACATTTCTTGTCTAGTGAACTCATAAATAGTCATAACGTGTCAATATCACTTAGTTATTGATGACTAAGGCTTGAAATTACAAGAAAATAGCAATTAAGGGGTTGTAGAACGCATTTTCAACCAAAATGGCTCGAGTAAGGCCATTTTCACTACAAGGATGCCTATTTCCTACATTTCTTGTCAAGTGAACTCATAAATAGTCATAACATGTCTTTATCACTTATTTATAGGTGGCCAAGGCTTGAAATTATAAGAAAATAGCAATTAAGGGGTTGTAGAACGCATTTTCAACCAAAATGGCCCGAGTAAGGCCATTTTCACTACAAGGATGCCTATTTCCTACATTTCTTGTCAAGAGAACTCATAAATAGTCATAACATGTCTTTCAAATCAATTCATTTTCCTTTTCCTATTCCTTTCCCTTACTAACCCTTTGCTGAACCCACAATTCTGGACGAACCCCCATCTTTTTCAAATCGTCCCGTGCACCCTTTCCGTCCTTTGTCTTGCTTTGAATATTCATCAGCGTTCCCACAAGAGAATCACACACATTCTTCTCTATATGCATTACATCAAGACAGTGCCTAACGTCATGTTCTTTCCAGTACGGGAGCAATCAAAAGATTGATTCTTTTTTAAAGAGAGTAGTTGACTCCGCCGCTTTTTCTGATTTCCCAAACACTGTTCGTACACCCTTTACTCGAGCGTAAACCTCCTCACCAGTCAACGGCCTAGGAGCAGTCCCCTCTTCCACTGTCCCATCGAAAGCCTTTTTCTGCCTACGGTACGGGTGATCGAGAATGATCAAGGCGCCTGCTTGGCGTATCATCAATACAGATGGGGCATGATTTTTTCCCTTTGTTCTTATACCCGGACAAGTTGTCATACGCAGGAAAATCATTAACGGTCCACATAAGAGCTGCACGCAATGTGAACATCTCATTCTTATGAGCATCAAAAACAGAAACCCCTTCGTCCCACATCTTTCTCAAATCATCAACAAGGGGCGCAAGATAAACATCTATGTCGTTTCCAAGTTGCCTTGGCCCCGATATCAATAGAGAAAGCATTACGTATTTCCGTTTCATGCACAACCAAGGAGGCAATTTGTAGATCACTAACAGTACCGGCCATGTGCTATGCTGGGTACTGAGAGTGTCAAATGGATTCATCCCGTCCGTGCACAAACCAAGCCTTAAATTTCTAACATTTTCAACCAAATTCTCCAAACTTGATATCAAGGTTCTTCCATTGCGGGGAGTCGGCTGGATGCTTCAGCATTCTATTATTCTTTCTTCCCTCTACATGCCACCTCAAGTTTTTAGCGTTTGTTGGTGTTGAGAATAGACGCTTAAACCTTAGAATAATGGGAAGATACCACAACACCTTAGCAGGCGGTCCCTGCTTACTAGCATAGCAACTCATGCGCTTGTAGCGCGACTTCTTACATCGTGGACACTCCTCCAATTTTTCATATTCATTTCGATAAAGAATACAATCATTAGGACATGCATGTATCTTCTTATACTCCAAACCAAATGGACACATGAGATTCTTAGCGTAATAGTAAGACTTAGGAATTTCATTCCCGTCGGGCAACATCTCACTTAACACGCTCAACAAAGAAGTAAAACTACTGTCCGTCCACCCATGCTTCGACTTAATGTTAAAAAGTGTTAGCACGGCGGATAGTTTAGAGTATTTTTTGCACCCAGGATACAAAGGCTTTTTAGAAGCCTCCGATAATGACTCAAACACGTCACCTTCAAAACCACGCATCATCTCATCCACCCCTTCATCCTCGACCTCATCCACATGATCATCCTCAAATCCATCCTCAGCACCATGATCAACAATATGTTCATCATTATTCTTGTACTCCTCATCCACACAAATGTCATTGCTTCTATCATCATGCACATCATTCCCAATAACATTGCCACTGTACTCTCCTTCTTCACCGTGCCAAATCCACACATGGTATTTAAGCCTAAACCCACGACAAACTACATGATCTCTAATGATAGCAACACTATTGACCACCTTCACATTATTACAATCAACACAAGGACAATAGAGGCAATTGAAACCCATTATGCGCTTGTAAGATGAAGCCCTCTCGCAAAACTCTTGAACCCCATTAAAGAATTCCAATGTATCACGTCTACCATACATCCAGCCACGATCCTTCTCCATTAAGTAAATTGTCTCTAAACATGGCAACATATTACGAATCATGTATAATTGCTACCATCTATTATATATGTAAATCAAATTCAAACACGCAACATGCATATAACATTCATATAGATACAAAAATGCATATATGCTTCCAAAGGGTCCTTATCACTCCAACCTAACCCATCCTTGAACGTTTACTCTCACTAGTGAATGTATGTCGAATTTCCAATTTTAAGGAAAATCCGGCAACATTTCCCCCCAGTTCTCCAAGTACACGACGTAGGTAATAAGTTACCCACATATGTACCCAAAGAACATGGTGTTCGAGGAAATGGTAAGCCAAGATGTTCCTTAAAATTGAAAAAAATAGACATACATTCACCACCTAAGTGAGAGTAAACGTTCAAGAACAGTCCCAACCAGGGACTATTCAAGACTTTCTCCTAATGAGAAAGCCTTCAACGGGTATCTAGGCATATGATGATGCAAACATTTCATATATTTATTGTTGTATTTAGTTTGTCATTATATAATACACGAATCTAATAGCTAGCATGAAAAAACGTTTATTAAAATAATAATAGAGAGAAACAAATATTTATAGCTTAGAAAATTTTATAATTCATACCAACACAATAGACGTATTCTTTCTAACTTCCCAGTTGAGCTAAATTAATGTGTAGTCTTCAAACTACACTTGAACTTCAATTCACATATGAACCTATAAAAACGCAAAAAAGAAAAAACAAAACAAAAAACAAATTAAAAGTTAGTAAGTATGTATGAGAAATGGATAATAAATACAAATAGGGGCATATGATTAAAGAGAACGAGAGATTCTCTAAAGTTAGCAAGCAAATGTGAAACTATGCCCCCCTAAATGGTTCATTCTAACCAATAAGAATACTTATTGACATAAATATGTAAATTGGGATTTTTTTTAGAATTCTTGGTAGTTTAGTTGAAACTTGAAAGTAATCATTTCATCACTAAGTTCACAAGGTTCTCTTCCAAAAAGTTTCTCAATCAACTTTTACAAAAACCCTCTGACTTAAACCTCTATTTCATTTTTCTCCGAACCAGATATTTCCATTAGAAGTTTAAGTTGAGAACATTGAAATCTTAACCCCGTTCTTAAATAGTGCATCGTACTTGAAAGAATGTAATGTGTTGCTTTATCATTCAAAGTCCCAGAATATATACATAGTACATCTCGTATTCTAAGGCTACAAAGTAGGAACTAAATTGGCTAGAATCATGACAGAATAATCTCCTTAACAATTTAGGAGATAACTACAAACTAGGAGATAAATACATGATTAACAATATTTACAAAATAAACAGAATATATTTATCATATATTCTGACAGTACTATACTTCAAAAATTGCAAAACTGCTATTTTCTTGCATTTTTAACAGAAACATTTTCCCCTTCACCTTAGTTTCTAACAAACCAAACAATCCCATTCTATGTTGCCTGAGAAACCACAAAACATCACACAATCTTCTCAGGTTTCGAACAATTACCTGAAATGGCGCCTTAGACCCACAATGAGAGCGAGCAAGAAGGTTGTTGTACGTGGAGGGCGGCAGCAATGCGCGTGTATATTCACAAACCCTAGATTACAACGGCCATATAATTACTAAATTGTAAAAAAAATCCACCAAAAACTCGAAGGAATTCATCAATGGAGTAATATAAGTAAAACCTACCTTAGCTTGAAGTCGTTTCAATGGAGGGAGTTATATGGCCGGAGTTGCTTGTACGTGGAGGGGGGGCAATGCGACGAACTAGCTGCTTCAATGGAGGTGAGAATGTCGCAGCACTTCAATGGAAGAACGAAGAGTACACTTTAATGGAGAAGGAATAGGAGAAGAGAGGAGGATGAATGAGAAACACGCCTTAGCAATCATATGAATTGAAGAAGAAACCACGAATTGAATAGGACCCTAATAAACCCGGGTTTTTTTTTTTTTTTTTTTTTTTTTTTTTAAATGGCACCGGTTAACCGGTGCCAACTCTAATTTTTTTTTTTTTTTTTAAAAAAAAAAAAACAGTTGGCACCAGTTTGAACCGGTGCTAATCAGCGTATTTGGCACCGGTTCGCTTTAAACCGGTGCCAACTCTAACCTTTTTAATTTTTTTTTTTAAAAAACAGTTGGCACCGGTTTAATTCAGAACCGGTGCCAACTATGAATTTTTAAGTCCCGCCCATTTATTTTGGCACCGATTTTCAAGAACCGGTGCTATAGGGGGGGTGCCTATTAAGTTTTTTCTACTAGTGAGTATAAATGTGAACACTTTTTTTTTTAAAAGAAAAACATTTAAAAAAAACTAAAAAAAAAATTTAAAAAAAAAAGAAAAAGAAAAAGAAAAATAAAGCGCCCACAATTTCAATTTACTAACATGGAGCAAATCAGCAAACTTCGGTGGGAACCTCCAACTAGGGATGGCATGTCAGACCCTAAAATACGAGTATGGGTCCAATTTTTATAGACCCTATGAATACAGGTAGGGAATGAGTATGTATAGGTGGTATCGAGTGCGGTAAAGGGTTCAGGTACAATAATGTATTCAAACTCAGACCTTATCAGGGAACCCGTCAAACCTAGACCCTACCCAGATCCGCCCAATTTACTAAATTTAAATAGAAAAAATCAAAATCAAATAATATTTGTAAAATCCTAAGTATGTAATGACCTTATAACCGACTTGCTGTATATCTCACGTTTTGTTTAACCAGTCTAAAGTTCCAATTTTCAAACAGAGACACCTCAAATCCTCAACTTTAAGTACTTGATCGCATTTCGTTTTGCCGAGTCCCGATCTCTGGTAACCATCCACATCGCCGCTTTTATAATTGTTTTACGAATTGTCAAATTAATTGTTAATGCTCTTATGTATTAAGAGTTTTTTTTTTTTTTTTTTTTTTTTTTTTTTTTAATTTTTAATTTTTAATTTTTATTTTTGGCTACTCCCTTTGTTTCATGATAATCGAACACTTTCATTTTACATTCATTTCATAATAGTTGCAACATTTCCTATTTTAGTAAGGATCCACTACTATTTTATTATATCTCTCTCCCACTTACCCCACTTGCATAAATATTTAATTATTTCTCTCTCTTACAAACCCCACTTATACTACTTTTTTATTATTTCTTTCTCCTATTAACAATAAAATATATTCCCACTAACTATACTTTATATTATAAAATTCACCCTATGATCTCTATCCTATAAATTTCCTAAAACTTTGTGCAAGGCCTACTATTGCGATTAATACGAATCGAAGGAAGTAAATCACTATATGCAATCGTACACTAAAAAATACAATTAAAAATTAAGGGGAAAAAAGGTAAAGTACCCTAATTGGACCCTAGACCTTACTAAACCCATAAAGTTCGGTAAGGGTCTAAAAAATTTAGACCCTAAAAATTCGGGTAGGATATAAGTATGGATAAAAAAAAAATTCGGTTACGGGTTCAAGTATTACTAGACTCTATCCAGATCTTACCCATTTCAAACTATTTGCTTCTTTTCTTCACTAGTTACTTTCCCACTATTTCCTATTGAATCGTCCCTCTTTTGAAATGGACTAATTATTGGCCCATTTTGTATACGAAAATAATACTCATTTTATCGATTCTGTGAATGCTATTTAAATTATTGTTCCTGAAAGGCCATATATAATTTCCAAAAAGAATAGGACAATTACAAAAAAAAAATTCCTTTTTGGAAAACACTAAACTATGATTTGGGTCTTGCACCGAACTATCAGTCTTATCATAAGCATTACGCATGTTATTAGGATGGAGTAGTGGACCACTGGACCTTGCACCACTACAAAAGTCATCAATTTGTTTATATTGGTTACGTTCTGACATTATACATTTGTTAATGCATATTTCATATTTGTAAAAATTATGATAATTGAATATTTATAAATTACTCGATAAGACGAATTAAACAAACTCTATATCAGTATATTAAGAATAAATAAGGAAATTCTCTTATATTATGAATAATTTTAACAATCATAATATAGCTAATAAAAAAGAATGGAGAGAGTAAATTATTTTTATGACAACTCATTAATTAATGACGAACTTTTTTATTTTTTGGAGTTAAGGTAACAATTAGGGACTAAGTTTTTCTATTTTTCACCTTAGGACCTGAACTTTTTCCTTTTACCTTTTGGGACCTAGGAAAAAATTTCAGTGGGATAAATATGGTTAAGTGGTGGAGCGCACCAATTGTTTTAGGTTCCAATTTATTTGCAAAAGATAATTTTTGTTAGTTTACCCCAAGAAAAATAATGCAGTGTTAGCCTAAAAAAAATTAAAATAAAAAAGATATGGTGTCATTTCAACTCCCGTTCCTCATCATCAACCTCCCTCTATTTGGTTATTTCAACTCCCATTCCTCATCATCAACCTCCCTCTGTTTGTTCCCTTTTCAAACAAAATATTGAAGCTCTAAAGGTGATTTTGGTGCAGATTATTAGCGGTTTTTCAAGCATTTTAGCATAATTATGTTGTCTATGAATCTTGTTCAAATTTTTTACTTTAAATTTTGTATTTTTTGCTAGGGTTTAGGACTTTTTTTTTTAAAAAAAAAAAATTATGGGTATTTATGAATTATGATGCTTAGTGTTGTTATTGTGTTTATTTTATTTGTTTGTTCTTGTTTGATTATTTATGAATTATGATGCTTAGTTTTCCCTTCTAAGACGGTTTGCAACGGGAAAACTGGAACCTTCTAGTAAACGGAGATCATTTTAAAAATATTTTTGGTTGGCAGCACATCGTTGTCAAAGAGAATGGTCTTTAACCTCTTTGTTCTGCTGAGTCGAGGATGATTTCTGTTTATATAAATTATAAAAATTAAGGCACTATTCTTTTCATCTTATTTTTGCTAAATGTAAATTATTTTTACTTAATTTAAATTATTTTTGTTAAAATAAAATTAATTTTATTGGATATATATACATATATATATATATATATATATATATATATATATATATATATATATATATATATATTAAGGTGAAAAGAACAGGGTCTAACTGATGTGGTAAAGCTAGAATGATCAAGCTCATATAGTCATACACTACTTAAAGCCATGAATTGTATATAAACAAGTTAAGCTAAGCTAAGAACTTATTCAAATAATATTTAGTAAGAATAAGTTGAGTTCAGCAAAGTTTTAATCAACAAGATCAACAACTATGATCTAATGAGAAAAATATAATTAAAGATTAGTAAAAATAATTTTTAATCAGTAAAATAAATTAATTAAGCAGTTTAGTTAAAAATTTTAATTAATTTCAGAAAAATTATATTTAACTTCAATAAAAATAAGATCTTGTTCTGTTAAATATAATATCAAATCAACAAAAATAAGATGAATTGAACGGGCCCAAGAATATATATGAGTAATGTTTCGGGGTTTTCTGATGTCCTGCGGGAGAGTTACAATTCTGAGACTGGAATCTTGCGCTTGTACCTGCAAAACAACGGAGACTCCGGATGGTGGGAGCTCCGCCTCCGACGATCAAGTTAGTACTTGCTTTAGGAGTAATAAATGCAGAAAAAGGTAAAGTGTTTCCTCTAGGTGAGAGTAATTAATTGGCGTAATCCCCTTTAATGAGGATAAATTGGAATATTTATATGTCTTGGGATGCGTGCCAGTCCTAAGTTTAGGTCAACCTAGGGCTGATTGGGCTTCCAAAAGACTGTGGGCCTAGGTGGCCGGCTTTCCCATTTGGTATGGGGGAGGACAAGTGTCGTGACACAACTGGTCCTTGGTGAACAGATTAACGCCTTACACGTGGCAGGCCCCTATTGGCCCACGTGACGGACACATGGCAGAACCTAATTGGTCCACTTGTCAGACGGTGATTGGTAGGGAAAAATCCCCTAATCATTTGCCCCTCACAGGTGGCACATAACTGTTCACATGTCACCTGTGACAGGTGTCGGCCTGTAACAGGCGACGTTCTGCTACAGGTGTCGCCCTTTGACGGGCCGAGCATTTTTCCCGCCCATTTTTTGAATTTAGAGGCGACTCTTCACATTCTCTTTTGCCCTATATAAAGGCATGTTGACCAAGTCTTTTGTTCACATTTGCGAACTTTTTCAAGAGAACTCTCGGACTCCTGAACTTGAGCTCTGACACTTTGCAACTTCTGACCTGCCAGGACGACTGTTTTACTAGGCGCCTACTTCATCAAGATCTTCAGAACTTAAGTTTCAGGTAACCGTCTGTTCCTTTATTCTTTTTGCTTTTACACTTTCTTTCTTTTTGAAAATGAGACCTCAAAAGCATCCGGCACAGCCTAGGTTAGCAATCAGCCGGTCACCGGGGACGGCTGAGTCTAGGACTAGGGGTGCCGACTGCCCTGCGGTACTTCAAACTTTGCACAAGTCCCGGAATCCAACTGTTTTTATATCTATGCAGGACAGTATGACAAGAACAAAGAAGACCAAGAGAATAGAAAACTCTGATGGCTCCTCTTTCCGGGTTCCGATTAGTGAAACATCGGACCAGCCGCCTGATACCGCAGGGACCCAAGGCAGCCCTTTAGCCGAGAGCTCTGAGGAGGGAGCTAAGGTAGCTCCTACTCACTTTACTGTTGACCTAGCCAGTCAGCAGACGGCCCCCGAAGAAGAAGAGGGGTCGGCCCCCTCAGGGAGTGGGGAGGAGTCGGACTCTTCTGACAGCGAGTCTGGCTCTAGCTCGTTAAGCCACCTATCTATAAGCTCAGAGGAGAGGCATGCTCGCTTGCATGAGGCAAGAGCTTCTCATGCGGCTGAAAAGGGAGAGGGCTGGTCGGAGCCATCCGCCTCTCATAGGGAGTTGAATACTCCCTATTACTGTCACGTACCCAAGGGCCGAATCAAGGCCATGAAAGAGCGAATAAACACCTTTCTTTCGGACCATACGATGGGTCCGGATTATCAAGTATTCGTGCCGGATGGCGAGGAAACAGTCGTCTGGCCAGAGGGCTCTAGCTATGGGGACGCCTGTTTTGGCTGCTACGAGGCGGCCATCAAAGCTGGATTGCGATTCCCATTGCATCCGGCCGTTCAGCAAATCCTCGATGGATACGAGGTGGGGCTTTGGCAATTAGCCCCGATTTCCTGGTTCAACATCCTTGGCTATGTAGCCGGATGTGAAATGCACGGGACGGAGCCTAATTTTGAGGCGTTCGCCCATATGAACTACCTCAGCCGGACCCCCAAGGCAAGCAGTACCGGCTGGTACCAAATAAGGAGTCATAAGGGCTATCTTATGACTAAGGGCGCCAAAATGTTTCGGGGTTTTCTGATGTCCTGCGGGAGAGTTACTATTCCAAAACTGGAACCTTGCGCCTGTACCTGCAAAACAACGGAGACTCCGGATGGTGGGGGCTCCGCCTCCGACGATCAAGTTAGTACTTGCTTTAGGAGTAATAAATGCGGAAAAAGGTAAAGTGTTTTCTCTAAGTGAGAGTAATTAATTGGCGTAATCCCCCTTAATGAGGATTAATTGGAATATTTATATGTCTTGGGATGCGTGCCAGTCCTAAGTTTAGGTCAAACTAGGGCTGATTGGGCTTCCACAAGACTGTGGGCCTAGGTGGACGGCTTTCCCATTTGGCATGGGGGAGGACACGTGTCGTGACACAACTGGTCCTTGGTGGACAGATTAACGCCTGACACGTGGCAGGCCCCTATTGGCCCACGTGACGGACACATGGCAGAACCTGATTGGTCCACTTGTCAGACGGTGATTGGTAGGGAAAAATCCCCTAATCAAGTAAGACTATGTTATCTTAACCTTATTGTTACTAAATACTCCCTCTGTTTTTTTTACTAATTAATTGACCTGTTTCATTTATCACGCTTGTCGATGTAGAAATTTAAACATCAATAACTCTAACTCTTCATAAGTAAATATTGATTAGGGGATTTTTATCCACCAATCACCGTCTGACAAGTGGACCAACCATGTTCCGCCACGGGTCCTTCACGAAGGCCAATAGGAGCCTGCCACGTGTCAATCACAGATACGTCCTCTACGGACCAATCAAGGCACGCCACGTGTCCACCCATGCCAAATGGGAAAACCGGCCATCAAGGCCCAATCCAGTCTAGAGGCCCGATCAGCCCTAGGTTTACCTTAAACCTAGAGAGTGGCACGCTTCTCAAGGCTATAAATACTTAATTAATCCTCATTAGTTAGGCAATCAAGAAATCAAGCAGAGAAGAACAGAAATATTACGGAACACCAACAACCGGCTAATCTCGCTAACGACGCAGATTATCAACACTAAGCACTCTCACCTAGAGAGATCTTATTACTTTAATTTCCGTATTAATTACTCCTTAATCAGGTACTAACTTGACCGTTGGAGGCGGAGCTCTCAGGAGTCTCCGTTATTTTGCAGGTACAGGCGTCCGGTTCCAGTCTCGGAATTGTAACTCTCCCGCAGGACATCAGAAAACCCCGAAACATTTGGCGCCGTCTGTGGGGAGAGTACTTCAGAGATGGCATCCAAGTCTGTACCGACTCCAGAAGAGAGGCGTCCCCTAGACGACCCTCAAGTTCAGTCGGACCATGATACCGAAAGTGAATTTGAAGTTGAAACTCATACAGCTCCAGACGGGACCCTAAGGGCCCGACGTACCCGTCATACCGAAAGGAGGGAACGGGAGCATCTTCAAACAGGAAGCGAGCCAGCAGGCGCACCGCTTGCTCGGCAACAGCCGACTGATGGGTCTGCTCCCATCACAAGGAACGAACTCATGACCTTCATGAGGGACTTCAAGGGAGAGATTCAAGAGTTGATCAACAAAAAACCGCCTGCTTCAGTCAAAGAGCAGTCGGCCAAGAAACCTTCCACTTCACTGAAGAGGAAGCCAGTTCAAGGGCGAGAGGCGACTCCTCATCCTAAATCCAAGAAGCGGGAGCCACCTGCTCTTGATTTCACAAAACTCCGTTATCCTACGGGAAATAGGAAACCGGTTCGTCATATTCAGGCGGACGGGTCAAAGCAAACGTTCACAGATGCTCGGCTCCTGCTAGAGCAGAAGAAGAGTGACCGATTATCAGAGTCGGCTTCTACTTCAAATTTTCAAGACAGTTTGCGAAATGCCTCGATGAGGCATACTCAGTCGTACCATGAGAGTCAGTCAGGCGGCACCTCCCGTCAGTCCGGCTTTCATAGTGCCCAGGCGGTACCAAACTTACCATTTGTGCCGCAACAACAGTATTTTATGCAGCCACCTCCATTTGGTGGACCTGCAGCAAAAAACGTCCAACCTATGGACTGGCAGCTACGGCTGCTTAGACTTGGTGAACAGCCGTCGGCCTTCTCCAAGGAAATTACTGAAGCCGCTCAGCCGGCCAAAGTAAAAAATGTTCTAGTAGGCGCCTATGACGGCACTACTAACCCAGAAGACCATCTGATGGCATTCACCAACCTGATGTACCTTCAAGGGTTGGATGATCCCACTTGGTGCAAGTGTTTCCCAGCGACTCTCAAGGGAATTGCACAACAATGGTTCGGCAACCTGCCGACTGGTTGTGTAAACAGCTTCAGGACGCTTGCTTACTTATTTGCCTCCAACTTCGCTATGAACATCCCTGCGAAGAAAACGACCCTTGATTTGGGAACAATTCAGCAAGGCGAGAAGGAGGGGCTTCGTTCTTACATCAGGCGGTTCAACCTGATGAGAATACAGATTCAAGGGTTACCGGATGAGGTAGCTTATACTGACTTTTTTAGAGGTCTCAAAGACGGGTCTACCTTCAAATTTGATTTAGTTCGAAAAAGGGTGGCGACTCTTCAAGAGGCCTTGATTGAAGCAGAAGCCTATATACAGGCGACTGATCTGTGTACGATAAAACAGTCGGACGGGAAGAGGTTCGACAAAAGAGAGGGACGACAGAAACAATCGTCCAACAAAGATGAGAAAAGAAAAGAGGTCTGGGCGGCTGATTCCTCTAAACAGCCGGCTCAGAAAAAGAAAAAAGAATTCAAACCATACTCCCCAAAGTATGTGTTTAACAAGGATAACCAGTTTATCCTAAAAGAAATAAAGGGACGGTTCTCAATTGAGAAGCCGCTCCCCATGAAGGGTTCTGCAAGCAACCGGAACCAAGACAAAATCTGTGCTTATCATGATGACGTTGGTCATCACACCAATGACTGCATCAGTCTCATGCGGTACCTAGACCGCTTGGCTGAGCAAGGTGATCTTGACACTTATGTCAAGAAATCTACGGGGAACACTTCCTCAAAAAAGCAGTCGGCCAAAAAGAATCAACAGGCCGACAGTTCCGATACAGATGATGCAGTCGTCTACACCATTGCAGGCGGCTTCTCAGGAGGCGGCCCCACTATTAGGGGCAACAAAGATAATATAAGGCGGTTAGATGTAAATTCCGTTCACCAAGAACGGCCGTCCGAATATACATTTCCTGAGATTGTCATCACTGAAGAGGATCTAGGAGGAATAAGGGGGCCGCATGACGACCCTCTCGTTATTGAATGTAAAGTGGCCAACCAGAGAGTTGGCCGAATCCTCATAGATACCGGGAGCTCCTCAGATCTCATCAGCAGCAAATGTCTGTCAAAACTGAAATATCAGACGGACTGCATACATCCGGCCTCCCACCCTTTAATAGGGTTTGGAGGAGGAGTCGTCCACCCACTGGGACGAGTAGATTTACCCATTCGCCTGGGCGAAAAAGGGGAAGGACGACACATGGTAGTCCGGTTCCTAGTAGTAGAGGAACTCTCGGCCTACAACATGATTCTGGGTCGACCAACCCTGAATAATTCCAAGGCTGTTATAATCCCGTCTCTTATGCTGCTTAAGTTTGAGAGGGATAATGGAACAGTCGGCTCCCTAAGGGGAGATCAGAGGATGGCCCGAGAGTGCTATCTCTCGGATGTCAAGCCCACTGTTATGGCCACTAGGTCAAGTGGAGAAAAAACAGACCTTGACAATGTCAAGGAGAGTGCGCCTGTTCAAGAAACAGGCGACAAAAAGAGAAAGGCGTCCCAGACAGAGTCCGCAAGAAAAGCAAGAAAATAGCAATCATTGGCAGAGGAGCGGCCGGATGAGTTCCGCCCTCAGCCGGCTGGTGAGCATGCGGACCTGATATTAGACGACTCACGTCCTGACCGAACAGTCAAAGTTGGGACGACTGCTCTGAGAAACCTTGGTGACGACTTTCACAACCTGTTGAAAGAATACAAGGACATCTTTGCATTTGAAGTCCATGAAATGCCAGGCATTAGTCCTGATCTGGCAGTACATAAACTCGCTGTGGATCCGAAAAAGAAGCCGGTACGGCAAAAGAAGCGGAACCATGGTGAAGAAAGAGGTCAGGCGGCAGCCGCCGAAGTCAAAAAATTACTTGATGCAGGGTTCATTCGACAATGTTACTTCCCAGATTGGGTTGCAAATGTGGTGCTTGTTAAAAAGCCGAATGGCACCTGGCGAATGTGTGTAGACTACACAGACTTGAACAAGGCGTGCCCCAAAGACAGTTACCTGATAGGCTTATCGCGTACCTAACAAAAATAACCTAACTATTCCTTCTAACTGTGTAGTAGGGCAAGTAAGGATCGAATCCCAAGAGACTATGGTTCATTCAATTAATCAGACTCAATTAATCACTAAGCACGTCACCAATCAATAATGGATGATAATAATCAACTAATATATTAAATAACACAATTAACTAGAGGAAATATTAATCAATAAACTAAAGCATCCAAGATCAAGCATTACCACGATTATGATTGATAAACTAATAAATCTACCCCCAATATATAAATCAATTGACAAGAAGAAAAGCAATCCCTAATAATAATACCAAAGGTCTCTTCCAAGTTATCAATGGCTTCCCAAATTAACTATCAAGCCTACTTCCGTGGAATCAAGCGAATAAGGGACATTAAACACCATGCCTAGATTCCTAATTATTCAATCATCTACTTCCGTGATGATCTTCAAACCCTTAATTGGAATAACCTAATCCCGTTAATACCCAACTTCCGTTGCAATAAGAACAAAGGGATGATAACAATACTAATTATTCCTAATCTAGTATTGGCATAAACACAATCAATTAAGCATGTCAATTGGGATTATTATTGGGGAATTTAAAGATCTACTTTATACATCAATCATAATCGGGCTTAGCAAGATCCCGGATTAAGGAAACTACTCACACATCATAATAAAATCAAAATCAAGTTCAAAAACAAGAAACAGTAAAGAAAACATATTTAGAGAACAGTGAATATCAGAAAAGAGTGAAGTAAGATAAATACCAATTACTCCAATTGAAAGAACTCAAATTGTTGATGAACAATTGATTAATCTGGGATTAAAAGATTGAAATTGCTTAAAGGAAATAAAACTAGGGTTCTTGAGAGTTTTCTAGGGCTTAAGGAGAAAAACTAATGAAAAACTCCCCTCTTAAAAGTTAATTACAAAAGGGTATTTATACCCTCAAAAGATAGAAATTCGGAAATAGCTGAAATCGCGCAATCTTGAACATCGCCCGGTCAGACCGGGCAAACCTCGCCCGATCGGGCGGAGGAAGGCTGCGTAAAATACGACAGTTTTCCTTCTTTGCCCGGTCAGACCGGGCGAACCTCGCCCGGTCGGGCGCGCGTAACACGTTTCCAGAATTGCATCTTCATAACTTGACTTCTTCATCGCCCGGTCTGACCGGGCGAAGCCTGCCCGATCGGGCGCGCGTTGCACCGTTCAGAATTGGGCTTCTTCCTGTGAACTCTTCATTGCCCGGTCTGCCCGGGCAAGCCATGCCCGGTCGGGCACTCCACATAAATTGCAGTTCTTGGCTATCAACTCTTCCGAATCTACTAAAAACACGTCCAATTGCCTAGAAACGCTTCATATTCCTGAAAAGCTTACTAAAACAATCGAATACACTAAAGAAGAGATTGTTAGCAAGAAATGGCTCCGTAGAGCTCAAAACCATATAAAATTACTAAGTAAAACCGGGGAAAACCATTGTATAAAACACGTATATCAAATTCCCCCAAGCTAAACCTTTGCTTGTCCCTAAGCAAAGCAATGAATAAATAAATCAATACTTCACCCCAAAAGCAATTCAAATCAATAAATACGATTAAAGGTAAACTCGACAGTTATGCATCAAAGTCAACCAATCAAATCCATCTGACTACTCATCCTGTCTGACAATAGTCACATAGAGCAAACCACAAGAGCATATAGAATTCAAGACTAGTGTTCACACACTCAACTCTCATTTATGTGGCGAGTAAAAGATATACTCGATCGCTCTCCATCCAACTCCTTTAAATGTGAACAATGCCCTCCCAAACTCACGCACTCGTGTGTTTAAAGAAAACAAGCACTCAACCTAGCAGTCGACTCGAAATATATCAAATCATTCTTTGCATTGGAAAACAACTAATTTCACATTCACACAACTCTATGCACAAAGGTCAGAAGGTCTTCAAAGCTTGTAATGTAAGGCTAGGATAAAAGGTAGGAAATATTTGGGAAAATGTAAGAGTAAAGCTATGCTTAAGGGAGCCAAAATCCTAATAAATAAAACCAAGGTCAAAATGAATTAATGACCAAATCATCTCCAACACAACTCAACTCTACCAAAAATTCACCAAACATCCAATTATATTAAAAATTTCCAACACTTAAAATTTCACTCATATATACAAAATATAAAATTATAGAACTTGAGTGAACAAACAAACTTTGAACTCTCCTTTTTTTTCTTGAGCAGCCTTCAATTAGAACACTTGAACATTGAAACAATTTTTTCTTTTGCTCTTTCTTTTCCCTTTTTTTCATCTCACATTGGAATTTTTTTCTTTGCACAATAAATTTTCAATTTTTTCAATCCACAACAATAAGAACAAATAAAAACTTCTCAAATCCACCCAAAATTGTGCAGATTACATGCACACTACAACTCCCTCACCTCACTCACTATTAGCTCCCCCAAGCCAAGCTTGGGACTAGTAACCAATGGGGCTTAAATAGGCTTGTAATGTGGCAAAATAAACAATAAAAGGGCACAAGCAACAACATGGGTAGCAAGAAGGGAACAAATGTATCTAATATCGTCTGAAAGCCACCTAGAGGAACAAATGCCTTCGTCCTCCTCAATGTGCATATTAATGAGTCATGCAAACATTACTCAAAGTTATAAACCAATACTCAACTTCATTGACATACCAGGAACTAACACACATTCCTAACCAAATCAACTAGTCAAGCACTATATTTACAAGTAGTTGGGCAAAATTGACTCATGTTAAGACATCCAAGTAATCAAACATCAAATCATGGCTAACCTATCCACAATACTCGTCATCATATACCAAGAATTAAAACAATTTTCATGAATGGGGCACAGGGAAGCATGATTTATTATTCATTGGATCGTATTTTTTGTATGTTTTTTTTTTTTTTTTAAAAACAACTAAAATAACTACACTAAAATAAAACAAGAAAGATAAGAGAGATAAGGAGAGAGAGAGTACCACATGTACGAAGCAACTCCCCCAAGCTAAATGCGGCAATGGCCTCATTGCAGCGTAAGGAGAGCATAGGAATCTCGACGGCTCCTCAAAAAGAATCGGGTTGCCTCCCGCAAGCGCTTGTTTAGAAGGTCATTAGCTTGACCGTATTCATCCTCATTGAGTTTGTGGTGAGGAAGAGAATGTGATATCTGACTTTTCTTCAATAGGATCTCCCGCTCGATAGTGCTTCACCCTTTGTCCATTGACTTTGAAGGTGCCCCCGGTGTTGTTCCATAATTCAATGGTGCCATAAGGGTATGCTTTGTAGACCGTGAAAGGGCCCGACCATCTTGACCTGAGTTTCCCTGGAAATAGTTTCAACCTTGAATTGAATAGAAGGACTTGCTCTCCTTCTTTCACAGAATTTGGAGGGGGAAGTTTCTCTATTACCTCTACTTTGGCTTTGTCCACCTCAATCCCTTTGTTTGAAACTACATGGCCTAAAACGATTCCCTGTTGTACCATAAAATGGCACTTCTCCCAGTTCAATATCAGATTGACATCCTGGCATCTATGGAGCACCTTTGTTAGATTATCAAGGCAAATATCGAAAGATGAACCATAAACAGAAAAATCATCCATAAAAACTTCCATAGAATTTTCTATGAGACCTGAGAAAATAGCCATCATACACCGTTGGAACGTGGCTGGGGCATTACACAGTCCGAATGGCATTCTGCGATATGCGAAGGTGCCATATGGACATGTGAATGTAGTCTTTTCCTGATCACAAGGGCGGATGGGGATTTGAAAAAAACCGGAATATCCATCCAAGTAACAGAAAAAGGAATGGTTAGCCAATCGTTCGAGCATTTGATCAATGAAAGGCAAGGGGAAATGATCTTTACGGGTGGCTTTATTTAATTTTCTGTAATCAATGCACATCCGCCACCCTGTAACAGTTCTTGTGGCAACAGGCTCGCCTTTGTCATTCTTGACAACTGTCATACCTCCTTTCTTTGGTACTACTTGTACAGGACTAACCCACTTACTATCTGAGATAGGGTAGATTATTCCTGCAGCAAGCAATTTGAGAACCTCTTTCTTGACTACCTCCATCATAGTTGGATTTAGCCTTCTTTGAGGTTCTCTAGAGGAGGCATGATCGTCCTCAAGAATGATCTTATGCATACAAAAAGAGGGATTAATACCCTTGATATCATCAATGGTATACCCAATAACATTTCTATATTTTCTTAAAACAGCGAGAAGTTTCTCTAATTCAATGTTATTAAGCTCAGCATTAACAATAACAGGGTATGTATTTTTAGGACCAAGATATGCATATTTAAGATTAGATGGAAGGGGTTTCAACTCTACCTCGGGAGGCGTCGAACTCTCCCCAACACTCGATGTACTAAGGACTTCCTTGACTGGAGCGATGATTGGATTAGCTTTTGCGTCTTCTAGTAGCCTCGTGTACTCCCTTACTTCCCAATCTTCATCATGGATACTCCCTATCAACACCGTTTCAAGAGCATCTTCCTTTTTGATCAGGGGAAGTTGTTCTTGTTGTAGATCATCGAGGACATCCACTTGACAAATAGTCTCACCCATAGACGGATTTCCCATAGCATTCAGTAATGAATACTCCATTTTCTCATCCCCTACTTCAAATGTTATTTTCCCATTCTTCATGTCAATAATTGCACCTGCAGTAGCTAAGAATGGTCTACCAAGAATAATAGGGACATGGGCATCTTCTTCCATTTCCATAACAACAAAATCACATGGAATAAAGAATTTACCAACTCGCAATGGAACATCTTCAAGTATACCGAGGGGAAATTTAACTGACCTGTCTGCAAGTTGCAGAGATATCCTTGTAGGCTTTAGCTCACCCATTTGAAGCTTTTCGCAGATGGAGAGCGGCATAAGGCTTACACTTGCACCAAGATCGCATAGCGCTCTATTGATCTCTATATCTCCGAGCTTCACTGGGATTGAATAGCTGCCTGGATCACCTAGTTTCTTAGGAAGAGTGTTTTGCAGAATGGCACTACATTCTGCAGTTAGAGAAACAGTAGCATTCTCTGCAAGCTTCTTCTTGTTAGATAGCATGTCTTTCAAAAACTTTGCATAAGAAGGCATTTCAGAAATTGCATCCAAGAACGGTATATTAATGTGAAGTTTCTTAAGGATGTCTAGAAATTTACCGTACTTTTTCTCTAACTTAGCCTGGGCTAACCTCTGTGGGAAAGGGACTCTTGGCATGTATGGGGCGAGAGGTGGGATCGGTTCCCGTGGCTTTTCTTGAACATCATTCCTTGGAATTAGGCTGTCTGGATCTCCCGCCCGGTCGGGCAGTGATTGCCCGGTCTGACCGGGCGAAGAAGAGCTGCTTATGTTCTTCTGTTTGTCTGGAATTTCTTCTTGCGCCCGATCGGGCGGACCTTGCCCGGTCTGACCGGGCGAAGAAGAAATTCGCACAGTCCCCTGTTTTTCGTTGACTGCTTCTCGCGCCCGATCGGGCGGACATTGCCCGGTCTGACCGGGCGAAGAAGAATTTTGCAAAATCCCCTGTTTTTCACTCATTCCCTCAATATCTATCGTTGATGGTTCCCTTACGGGAAGGTCTTCCAACTGTTTTCCACTCCTTAAAATTACAGCATTCATGTGCCCCTTTTGTGGTTGCTCTGTTTGGCCAGGAAACGTACCTGGTGTTTTTGAAGATTGGCCGACTTGATGAGCAAGTTGGCTTATTTGATTTTCCATGAGCTTATTCTGGGCTTGTAACTGTTGGATGGAATTATTTGTGGTGTTGATGAAGTTCTCCATCATTAGTTCGAGATTGGATTTTTGAGGGAGTGGTTGCATAGGTTGCATGGGTTGTTGTACTAGGGGTGGTCTTGGTTGAAAACCAGGTGGATTATAATTGTTGTTTCGAGGTGGGGGCGGAGGTGGATTTTGCTGAGCCTGGGTGTTTTTGTATGAGAAATTTGGGTGATTCTTCCAACCTTCATTATAAGTATTAGAATGGGGATCGTATGGTCTTTTAGGGTTGGAATTGTAGAAGGCATTGGCTTCCTCAATTGATACCTCATTCGAATTTCGTGGGCAATTAGGTGCGATGTGACCTTGAGTATTACACATTTGACAAGTTTCTAGCACATTATTAGAAGATCCAGTTTGTAATCTATCGAACTTGCTTGAAAGTGCCTGCACAGAACTAGTTAAAAGAGTTAGAGCATCAACATCTAATTTACCTCCTTTCTTGACACTATTTCGGCCGCCTGGGTGATAGTTGTCATTGGCTGACATCTTCTCAACCAGCTCCTTTGCTTCGGTTGGATTTTTAGTTACAAGGGAGCCTCCAGATGCGGCGTCGATATAGATCCGGAATTCATGGGTTAGACCGTTATAAAAGGTTTGGATTAACATCCATTCAGGTATGCCATGATGAGGGCACTGTCTCTGTAATCTCTTGAATCTCCTCCATGCGTCATATAAGGATTCTTCATCTGATTGCCTGAAAGTGGATAGCTCGTTCCTTAATCTTGCAGTCTTTTCTTGTCCCAAGAACTTGACCAGAAAAGCTTTTACTAGTTTATCCCATGTATCAAAGGAACCAGAACCCTCATCTCTTAACCATTCCTTCGCCCTATCCCGTAATGAGAATGGAAAAAGGCGAAGTCTAAGAGCATCATCTGTAACACCATTCAGCTTCATAGTGTCACACTTTTCCAAGAAACCATCTATATGATTCACTGGGCAATCAAGAGGTGTGCCAGCAAATGAATCATTGGATATGAATTGAATAAACTGCGGTTTCAATTCAAAATTCTGAGCGGTGATAGGTGGTCTAACAATGCTAGAAAGGAGTCCGGTTGTTGTGTCAGGGATACCGTACTCCAAAAGAGACTTTGTTGCTTGGTCTTCCATATTTCTGTTACCTGCTCTTCTTCTACTTCTTCGTCTTCTTGCAGTCGCTTCAATTTCTGAATCGAGAGGCACTAAGTCGTCTGACCCTGAGCGACGTGTTTGCATACAACAAAGAACTAGGCAAAGAACATCAAAAACACAGGAGGCAATAGCCGAAGCAACAAACAACGCTTAGTAAAAACGAATCACGGAAAATCAATATGAAACCGTTAGTCCCCGGCAACGGCGCCAAAATTTGATAGGCTTATCGCGTACCTAACAAAAATAACCTAACTATTCCTTCTAACTGTGTAGTAGGGCAAGTAAGGATCGAATCCCAAGAGACTATGGTTCATTCAATTAATCAGACTCAATTAATCACTAAGCACGTCACCAATCAATAATGGATGATAATAATCAACTAATATATTAAATAACACAATTAACTAGAGGAAATATTAATCAATAAACTAAAGCATCCAAGATCAAGCATTACCACGATTATGATTGATAAACTAATAAATCTACCCCCAATATATAAATCAATTGACAAGAAGAAAAGCAATCCCTAATAATAATACCAAAGGTCTCTTCCAAGTTATCAATGGCTTCCCAAATTAACTATCAAGCCTACTTCCGTGGAATCAAGCGAATAAGGGACATTAAACACCATGCCTAGATTCCTAATTATTCAATCATCTACTTCCGTGATGATCTTCAAACCCTTAATTGGAATAACCTAATCCCGTTAATACCCAACTTCCGTTGCAATAAGAACAAAGGGATGATAACAATACTAATTATTCCTAATCTAGTATTGGCATAAACACAATCAATTAAGCATGTCAATTGGGATTATTATTGGGGAATTTAAAGATCTACTTTATACATCAATCATAATCGGGCTTAGCAAGATCCCGGATTAAGGAAACTACTCACACATCATAATAAAATCAAAATCAAGTTCAAAAACAAGAAACAGTAAAGAAAACATATTTAGAGAACAGTGAATATCAGAAAAGAGTGAAGTAAGATAAATACCAATTACTCCAATTGAAAGAACTCAAATTGTTGATGAACAATTGATTAATCTGGGATTAAAAGATTGAAATTGCTTAAAGGAAATAAAACTAGGGTTCTTGAGAGTTTTCTAGGGCTTAAGGAGAAAAACTAATGAAAAACTCCCCTCTTAAAAGTTAATTACAAAAGGGTATTTATACCCTCAAAAGATAGAAATTCGGAAATAGCTGAAATCGCGCAATCTTGAACATCGCCCGGTCAGACCGGGCAAACCTCGCCCGATCGGGCGGAGGAAGGCTGCGTAAAATACGACAGTTTTCCTTCTTTGCCCGGTCAGACCGGGCGAACCTCGCCCGGTCGGGCGCGCGTAACACGTTTCCAGAATTGCATCTTCATAACTTGACTTCTTCATCGCCCGGTCTGACCGGGCGAAGCCTGCCCGATCGGGCGCGCGTTGCACCGTTCAGAATTGGGCTTCTTCCTGTGAACTCTTCATTGCCCGGTCTGCCCGGGCAAGCCATGCCCGGTCGGGCACTCCACATAAATTGCAGTTCTTGGCTATCAACTCTTCCGAATCTACTAAAAACACGTCCAATTGCCTAGAAACGCTTCATATTCCTGAAAAGCTTACTAAAACAATCGAATACACTAAAGAAGAGATTGTTAGCAAGAAATGGCTCCGTAGAGCTCAAAACCATATAAAATTACTAAGTAAAACCGGGGAAAACCATTGTATAAAACACGTATATCATTACCCTCTGCCTAAAATTGATAACCTGGTCGACTCAACAGCCGGCCATGCCTTGATGAGTTTTATGGACGCCTATTCTGGTTTCCATCAAATTCCTTTATGGAAGAAAGATCAGGAGAAGACGGCCTTCGTCACTGATCAGGGATTATACTGTTACACGGTCATGCCGTTTGGTCTTAAGAATGCCCCGGCTACCTTCCAACGAATGATAAACACAGTGTTCTTTGATCAGATTGGGAGAAACGTCGAGGCATATATTGATGATATGATTGTCAAGACTAAACTTCAGAAAGATCATCTGGCGGACCTCCGAGAAACTTTCGCCACACTCAGGCGGCACCATGTCATGCTCAATCCCAAGAAATGTGTATTTGGAGTTGAGTCTGGGAAATTTCTCGGATTCCTTATCAATCAGAGAGGAATAGAGGCGAACCCTGAGAAGGTACAGGCGGTCATTGACATGCAGTCGCCTCGTACCGTCCGAGAGGTTCAGAAGTTAACAGGTTGTCTGGCGGCCTTGGGGAGATTCCTAAGCCGATCAGGCGACAAATGCCTATACTTTTTCCAGGCAATTAAGAAAAAGGCAAGGTTCGAATGGGGGCCGGATGCTGAGGCCGCCTTCCAGAAATTAAAGGTTCACTTGCATTCCTTGCCGAGGCTGGTCAGCCCTTTGCCCAAAGAAGATCTCTACATGTACCTGGCCGTCTCTGATCATGCGTTAAGCGCTGT
Organism: Chenopodium quinoa; assembly: GCF_001683475.1. Classification (NCBI taxonomy): domain Eukaryota; kingdom Viridiplantae; phylum Streptophyta; class Magnoliopsida; order Caryophyllales; family Amaranthaceae; genus Chenopodium; species Chenopodium quinoa. The sequence continues at coordinate 977,188 of NW_018745403.1, forward strand.
GCTCCTTGCTGAAAGGGACGACTGTCAGCTCCCGGTCTACTTTGTCAGTCACGTACTGAAAAATGCCGAGTTGAGGTATCCCCTAGTGGAGAAATTTGGTCTTGCACTCTTCATGGCTGTTAAAAAATTAAAGCCCTACTTTTTGGCACATGCAGTCGTCGTGTATACCGACCAACCAATCAAGCGGCCCCTTACCATCATGGAGTCGTCAGGACGAATGATCAAATGGGCCATAGAAATACAGAGCCTCGAAGTTACTTTCGAGCCTAGAAAAGCAGTGAAGGGGCAAGCCTTTGCTGACTTTATTGTAGAGATGACTCGTCCTCCTGACTCTCAAGTTCCAGACCAAGTCTGGAAGGTATATGTGGACGGAAGCTCTACTTCAAATGGTTGTGGAGCAGGCGTCGTATGTCAATCTCCAGAGGGCGACAGGTTCGAGTATGCTCTACGCTTCAGTTTTCAGGCTTCAAACAATGAGGCAGAATATGAAGCTTTACTAGCCGGGATCCGCATGTGCAAGGCGGCAGGGGCAAGAAAAATAGACGCCTGTTCTGATTCACAATTGATAGTGAGTCAGTACTATGGCGAATACGAAGCAACCCATCCGGCCATGATCAAGTATTTACAGGCGGTCCGACAAGCAGTCGGCTCCCTTGAGGATTTCCATCTGATCCAAGTGCCGAGATCAGAAAACAACCAGGCAGATGCACTGTCAAAATTAGCATCATCCGCCTCCTCAGATACTCCTCGAACTGTTTTTTGGGAAGTAATGAAGAAGAGAAGCATCGAGGAAAACCCTATTGGAATCCTAGACAGAAGCTCAACCTGGATGGATTCAATCAGGGCATATCTGACAAACGGTACACTGCCGGATGATCCTCAACAAGCGGCAACACTGAAAAAACGAGCCTCCTGTTTTGAAATGATACAGGGAGAACTTCACAAGAGGGGGTACCTTCAACCCTTCTTAAAGTGTGTTACTCCTGAAAAGGGACGAAAGATACTAGATGATCTTCACTCTGGTTTCTGTGCTTCCCATATAGGTGGTAGGATGCTTGCTCAAAGGGCAAGGCGGCAGGGCTACTTTTGGCCTACTTTGGAAGCAGATGCAATGGAGATGGTGAAAAAATGTGACAAGTGCCAAAGGTTTGGCAAATTAATTCACCGTCCGGCTACTGACCTCACTACCATTCACAGCCCACTACCGTTTGCTAAGTGGGGCATGGACATTCTGGGTCCATATACGCCTGCTACAGGCGGCAGAAGGTATATACTTGTTGCCGTTGACTACTTCACTAAATGGGTAGAGGCGGAGGCTGTAAAGGGAATCAAGACGAAAGATGTAATTTCATTCATTTGGAAAAACGTCATCACTCGGTTCGGGGTTCCCATGTCTATGGTTTTTGATAATGGTCCCCAATTTGAGACGCCTGTTCTCAAAAGCTGGTTGGGAGACCAAGGAATTGCACATTTCTTTGCATCTGTCGGTCGTCCACAAGCAAACGGCCAGGTAGAAGCCTTTAATAAAATCATCTCAGACGGTCTCAAGAAAAAGATTGAACGAGCAGGCGGCCTATGGGCGGATGAACTACCACATGTTCTCTGGGCCATTAGGACGACTGAAAAAGGGGCGACTGGAGAAACTCCATTCCTCCTAACTTATGGTGCAGAAGCTGTTCTTCCAATAGAACACTACGAGCCGACTCTTCGAGTAATGCTGTATAACGAAGAGGCAAACTGGGAAGCCATGCGCCTGGCATTAGACTCACTTCCTGAAAAGAGGGGCAATGCTGTTTTGCGCCATGAGATCTATCGCCTGAGAATGACTAGATCATACAACAAAAAAGTACACAGGCGTCCACTCAAAGTAGGGGACTTTGTACTTAGAAAAATGGAAGCAGTAGGTAGGGCTAATGAGTCTGGCAAACTAACTCCCAACTGGGAAGGACCCTACCGAATCTATGAGGAAGTCAGGGACGGTACCTACCGTCTGGAAACACCAGACGGACAACCGTTGCCTCGAACTTGGAATGTAGATAACCTTAAAAAATATTTCTTCTGAGAGATGTAAAGTAAAGAGCTACTTAATAAAGTTTGCACTTACTATTTAATTTTGTATTACGAGGGGCATGCCGTCTGTACCTTTACAGTCGGCTACTCTCCATTGAGTTTTTCACTCTATCTTCTGAGGGGCATGCCGTCTGTTCCTTTACAGTCGGCTACTCTCCATTGAGTATTTTACTCAACACTTAGCTAAAAAGATTAGGGCCTGGCCGACCCTGTGCCTAACAGGCGGCTACCCTTCTTTTACTTAGCACCTACGTTCACCAAGAACTTACCAAGGCCACCGGCCGAATGATCAGACCAGGCGCCAAGCCAACTGATCAAATCTACAAAACTAATACGACCTGTCCCAACATCATAGCAGGCGTTCGACGGCATCCCTCCGGATGAAATTCGTCGCAGAGAGCAGCTCACTTTTGGGTGGAACATTGCTCTATAAACTAATTACACGACACCTATACGACTGTCCCCCAAGGGCAACCACGTAGCCGTTTTTGAGACAAGGATAACTCTATCACTAACCAAACCAGTGGTAGCAGTTGACATCTGAGTCAGATGACCGCCTGTATTACTTGGGATAAATGCAGGGGGTACCTATTGAGTTAATAGCCAACAAACATTGGCGAATCAAGGGGTCTAGCCGGCCTACGCCGCCTGGCACCTCTACTTCTCAAACAAAAGTGACGGCGACTGAGTAACTCCAACGTTAACTCATAGTCACTCCTTCAAATTTGGTATAAAACCTAAAAAGTTTGAGTCGTCCGCCTGTTTCAAACAAACAAGGGCACTCAAACCCCTATTCCTACTACGTAACCTATTGAGTTAATAGCCAACAAACATTGGCGAATCAAGGGGTCTAGCCGGCCTACGCCGCCTGGTACCTCTACTACTCAATCTAGATTGTGACGAAGACTAAGTAACTCCTAGGTTAATAGTCACTCAAACTTAGTATGGAGCCTAAAAGGTATGAGTCGTCCACCTGTTTTTAATAAACAAGGGCTCTCAACCAATACTCTTGCTAGGTTAACAAATTACGAGTTAAAAGCCAACATTGGCAATAAAGGGAAACAACCGGCACCCGCCGCTTGTTATCCTACTTAATTCCTTGGCAACTAGGTAATACTATTTACTTGGTCAGACCAATTGAATAAATAGTTCGTATACCGATTGAATAAATGGTCGACTGATCATCTACCCTGGAAACAGACCACCAGTCGTCCAGGGGCATAGGCGGCATACTTACTATTTGTACCTGTCTTAACGTTCGGCCATACACAACAGTCGGTCTAGTGAACAAAGGGATATTAGATATGGAATACTTAGACAAATTTGAACCAAAACAAAAATTTGATTAAAAATAAGCCGGTCATTAAAGACCAGCAGAATATTCAAAACCCCGGCCCCCTGGCCGGGTAATTACAAAGCAAACGGCACGCAGGCCGTGGAAAAAATACTTAAAGCTTAAGAAGGGGGCAGTTCAGTATCAGCAGCTGCCGCCTGGTCAGCACTCTTCTTGCTGGACTCGGCTTTAGCTGCACCCTCTTTTGATGCCTTACCCCCAAGTGGCACAAGCGCCACAACCGGCTCTTCCTCCTCCAACGCACCTTCCAACGCCTCTTCTTCAGCAACCGCCAGGATCTGTTGATTATATGTTTCCGAACACTGGCAGTACGTTCTTTCCCATGAGGCAAAGTCGGCACTGGGGAACAGTCGTTCCCAGGTCATGCGCTGGATTTGAGCGGAGTCTTCCACCATCTCCCGGACGAGCTCTTTCTTCTCTTGCTCGGCCTTTTCCGAGAGCTCTTGGGTAAGACTCTTCTCTTGGCTCACCAGGCGTTCTTTTACGTTGGCCAAAGATTTCTCCATGGCTTCGTAAGAGTGCATTTTTTGGCGAAGAGGTTTCAGCTCGGCCTTAAGGTTTGTGACGGTCGCCTCCAGCTCGTCAACCTTCTTTTGGGCCGCCTCTAACTGAGCCCGAACAGCGGCGGTAGCCTGCGCCTGATAATAAAGAAGATCAATGGTCAGTACTTCATTTTGGGCAATTTGAAACATTGCCTTATCACAGCTGGAGGCGGCCATAACTTTTGCGGCCTTTACCTCTTTGTTTTTCCGATCAATCGGCTTGCGAAGGCTGTTGACTCGGAGCAGGGCCTAAGTACAAAGAAAAACAGGCGTCAGCTTCCAAACAAAAAAGATAACAGGCGTCCTGGAACTCAAAAACTCAAAAATATGCTAAGTATACCTCAGCAAGGACCCCTGAAATCCCATCAAGGTCAAGGGTGCCGGCACCCCTGACCGCCTCCCTTTCAGATGGAGGAACTACTTTAACCATGGACTTGGCTACCTCAACCAAGTCAAGCCCCTGAGGGCCGGCTGCATTAAGCGAAAGGAAAAAACAAGTTAGACCTAGTCAAGAAGGAAGCAAGTGTGAGTTTTTACAAGTGATTGTCCATACTTCTAGGCGGCCCCGCCGGGGTTTTAGAAGAAGTGGCCGGCTGCTTCTCAGCCGCCACTGTTTTCCTGGAAGACCCAGGAGAGCTTGCAACAGTCGTCCTCCGGGCCTTGGGGTCCGGCTGTTGCGAGGAAGAAGCCCTTGGAGTGCCAGACTGAAAACAAAAAGAGTTAGTATATGCATAAGACAACTAAAAGAGGAAGAGTTTTCGAAGCTTACCAAGGGTGCCCCCTTGTTGGGGGAGTCGGCATAAGACTGTTGCATGAGCGAGGCCCGCAACATGGCCGCCGCAGTCTTGGATGCTGTTATTTTACTCATGGCGTCAGCTGCAAGAAATAAACAGCAAAGTTAGTAAAAATCCTAAGTAAACAAGGCGTGAAAAAACAGAGTATTTGTCAGGCCGGCTACCTCTAGAGCACCGACTGCTGAGGCCACAGGCGGCCAAAAAGTACTCGTCATAGAGCCACTTGAAGCTCGGGACGCAGTTTAGGGGTACTTGCTCTCGTACCCCTGACGTAGGGTTCACCCTAGTCTCTACTTTGAAGAGTCCTTTGTCTAGGATCTCTCTTTTAGCCTTTGGGGGAACAGGCGGCATGATTCGGCCGCCTGCGAGAAGAGGCGGATCCCTATTCCACTTGTTAAAACGTTGGTTCAGCTCCGTGTCTGAACCCTCAATGATAAGGAAGGTGTTCCGCCAATCCTTCCATTTGTTCGCCTTACCTCTCGTCATGAGGTAACCCCTATGGCTTGTTAATTGGTACCAGCCGGTACCTCCCGACTTAGGGGTCCGGCTGAGATAGTTCATGTGGGCGAAAGCCTCAAAGCTTGGCTCCACCCCGTACATTTCGCACCCGGCCACATAGCCGAGTACGTTTACCCAAGAGTTGGGGGCTAACTGCCATAACCCCAGATCATACCCATCTAAAATCCGCTGAACAGCCGGATGTAATGGGAAGCGCAGTCCAGCTTTGATGGCCGCCACATAGCAGCCAAAGCAGCCGTCACCATAGCTGGTACCAGCCGGCCAGACGACAGTGTCTTCTGGATCCGGCACGAACAGTAAAAATTCCGGGCCCATTCTGTGGTTGGCAATAAAGCTCGCCACGTTGTCTTGCATGGTTGCGATCCGGCCCCGGGGTACCATGCAGTAGTAGGGGGCGTTTTCCTCTCTGTAAGAGGCGGACGGCTCCGCCCAATTGTCCCCCTTCTCAACTGCATGAGAAAGTCTCGCCTCTTGTAGGCGGCTATGTCTTTCTTCTGAGCCTGGAGAACTGTGGCCAGAAGAGCTGGACTCGGACTCGTCCTCTGACGAGTCCGAAGAGGACGACTCCTCCCCTCTCCCAGAGGGGCCCGCCTCCTCTCCCTTAGAAGGAGCAGGAGGAAAATTAGACATGTCAACGGTAAGATGGGAAGGGACCACCTTGGCCTCTCTCTCAGAACTGTCGGCTTGGCAGTCGCCTCGTTTCAATTCTACATCTGGCGCCTGGTCAGATGTTTCACTAAGGAGCACCCTTTGGGAGGAGCCGTCTGAGTTTGATATCATAGCAGTCTGTTTCGTTCTGGCCATCACGTTCTGCATAGACACAGATACAGTTGGACTTTGTATAAAGGGCAAAGATGGGTCCAGAAAAGGGCAGGCGGCACTCCTAGTCCTAGATTCAGCCGTCCCCGGTGACCGGCTGATCACTAACTTAGGTCGTGTCGTGTGCTTCCGTGGTGCCATTTCAAAAAATAAAAAGAAAATTAAGAGTAAGAGAACTGAGTTACCTGAACGAGTGACGGTTGATGAAGTCCTGGAAGTCCGGTGCAGTCGGCTTGTCAGAACAGGCGGTAGGCAGAAAAGGTCCGAAATGTCAGAGCAAGTTCAGGGGTCCGAATGTTCTCGCAAAGTTCTCAAATGTGAAAATGACCGAAGTCAGCACTTCCTTTTATAGGCAAAGTGAGAAGGCGAAAGGTCGCTTCCAAATTCAAAATTTGGGCGGGAAAATCTCTCGGCCGTTTGCAAGGTGACACCTGTAGCAGGCCGTCGCCTGTCACCGTGCGACACCTGTCACAGGCGACACGTGACCAGTCACGTGCCACCTGTGAGGGGCAAATGATTAGGGGATTTTTATCCACCAATCACCGTCTGACAAGTGGACCAACCATGTTCCGCCACGGGTCCTTCACGAAGGCCAATAGGAGCCTGCCACGTGTCAATCACAGATACGTCCTCTACGGACCAATCAAGGCACGCCACGTGTCCACCCATGCCAAATGGGAAAACCGGCCATCAAGGCCCAATCCAGTCTAGAGGCCCGATCAGCCCTAGGTTTACCTTAAACCTAGAGAGTGGCACGCTTCTCAAGGCTATAAATACTTAATTAATCCTCATTAGTTAGGCAATCAAGAAATCAAGCAGAGAAGAACAGAAATATTACGGAACACCAACAACCGGCTAATCTCGCTAACGACGCAGATTATCAACACTAAGCACTCTCACCTAGAGAGATCTTATTACTTTAATTTCCGTATTAATTACTCCTTAATCAGGTACTAACTTGACCGTTGGAGGCGGAGCTCTCAGGAGTCTCCGTTATTTTGCAGGTACAGGCGTCCGGTTCCAGTCTCGGAATTGTAACTCTCCCGCAGGACATCAGAAAACCCCGAAACAAATATTATAAAATATATATATATATATATATATGATAATACTTATTGAAACGTATCTAACAAGATTCCACATGAATATGTTTTTCAGTACATATAATTCACAAAAGACGGTCAAAGGAAGGTTAGTGAATAATGTAAAAGTCAAATCGGGTCAAGTAAAAAAGAACGGAGGAAGTAAAATATATTTTTGCTGAATTTAAATTAATTGATTTTATTGAACTTTTTACTGAATTGAAATTATTTTATTGATTACTAATTCTCTATTATATACCTCTGTTTTCTTTTAAATGCAACACTTCTCATAACAGCTTGACAATGCATTATTATTTCAATCCTTATTATCTTTTATTACTAATATGTAAAAATTATAAAAATTTTATACAATAATTGGTCTTGTATAAGGAGAACATATGTTAATTATTTTTATTGTAAGACGGTCAAATTAAGAGTAAGTTTAACTATTTTTATGTTAACTTTAATCCCATTTGAGATAACTTTTAATTTGTACAATTTAGATTATATTTTAATGTATGTGTGTGTGTGTTTATATATATATATCATATCATATCATATCATATCATATATAAAGTCGGTCTCGCGCCCAGGCCACGAAACATCGACACTAGGCATTCCAGTTTTTCGCCAAGTATCGTGCCACGTAGGCGACTAATATGTATTATTGTGACACATATGATGCTAAGTAAGCGATTCTTGGATAGATTTTTTTAAGATAAAATTGTTGTATATAGTTTTATCATCGCTATACTTCTAATATATCATATATACAAAATTAATCCTAACTTTTAATAAATATCGTATAACTCGATTTTATTTCCATCATAAAATTCGTTTTAAAAGTTCTTAATAATATCCATTTATAATATATTTAATTTAATGAAAAAAAAAAATAGAGAATCGGTAAAAATAAGTTTGAATCTGTAAAAATAATTTTGGTTTGGTAAAAATACTTTCGGTTCATTAAAAATAATTTTAGTTTAATAACATCAATTTCAAGTCAATAATAACATAGGTATTTATTTACAAACAAAACTACAAAAAGTACAGTATTATATGTTATCGTATGTCTAAATATCTTATATTATCAAAAGGGATTATATGTCCATATTTAACATTCAAGCAAAAAGTTTATCCTAAAATTTTATCAACAATCTGGGCATCGGTCGGGCACAAAACTATCATATCACTAATAAATAAAGTCGGTCTCGCAGCCAGGTCACGAGACAACGACACTTGACATTCCAATTTTTTGCCAAGTGTCGCAATAAATACATATTATTGTGACACATATGATGTTAAGTAAGCGGTTTTTGGATAGATTTTTTAAAATAAATTATTGTATAGAGTTTTATGATCGGTAGAATTCTAATATTTCATATATACAAAATTAATCATAACTTTTCATAAATATCCTATAACTTAATTCTATTTCCATCATAATTCGTTTAAAAAATTTCTTTAAAATAAGATCCATTTATAATATATTTAATCACAAACTTTTATACGTAGTTGGCCAAACCGTGCCACCAACTATTACAAGAGTTACTTTGTTAGTGCTATAAGAGTTACTTGGTTAGTGTTATAGTGGTTACTCAATCAATGTTATAAATAGGGGTTACTTAATAAGTGTTAGTTTTTATATTATTAGTAATATGATATGATATTAGATTTTTTATAAGATCCCATTACAACTTATCACTTATATTGTTCGGGGATGATAGTCACTTTTTCTATACTTATGCCCCACCTTTACACACTCTCTTATCGCATAATTAATTTGTGCACTAATATTAGTGTTTCTTATGAGTCACAACACACCAAACCATTTTTATTCTTTTGACAACACCAAACCAAAATTGGTAAAAAGGAATAAATCATGACACATGATAGAAAAAATAGAGAAACGAGTTTCATAAGGAACTACTTGGTATCAAAATAAGATGAAATCTACTAACTACAACCCACAGTTTTCACATTTGCACCAAAAAAAGTAAAATCAAACAATCCACAGTTTTAGTATGATCCCTAAATTTCGTCACATAATTTACTTCAAAACACCTCATTCACCCAAACTATAATAAGGAAAGATCCTATAAAAAGTGCACCATTTCTTTGCTTTCATACCCACTTAAAACTTTTCCCTCCAATTCCTGCAAATTCAATGCCTATCCCAAGAATTCAGTTAAGCCACAATGGCGGGAGCATACCCGTTTTAGGGTTCGGTACCGCACCCGACCCACCGGTTGCGGCAGAGATTACCAAAACTGCCGTCCTCGCGGCCATCGAGGCCGGTTACCGACATTTTGACACCGCTTGCCTTTACTATACGGAGCAACCTCTAGGAGAGGCCATTGCTCAAGCAATTAAGCAAGGTTTGATCACGTCTCGTGATGATCTCTTTATCACCTCTAAACTCTGGTGTAGTGATGGACACCGCGACCGCGTGGTCCCAGCGTTGCAAGCAACTTTGAGGTACATTAGGTTTTAAATTTTAAATTATGAGGGAGCTAGTTCCTCATTACGAGGAATACTTTTGTTCTTCGTCATGACATTTAGAAAAATAATGTGATGTTTTTCACTTGTGGGAACTGCTTACGTGTAATGAGTGGAACTCTCAAATCTTGACACATACCCCATGAGGAACTCTCACAATGAGGAACATGGAATTCCCCTTAAATTATGCTCTAACTATTTAGTTAGCTTGTTTGCATAGGATATATTTTGTGTTAGCTGGTTAGAAATTTTATGTTGCTAATAATAGTGTTAGGGTTAATTCGTAATACGAGTATTATATATCTTTAATTCTTTAATTTACTGTTATCACGTTAACTCTGATTAACGGATAACATGTTATAATTGTAAAACTATGTAACTATCCATATCGCTAGTATGGTATATTATTTAGTTTTTATTTCAATAAAAATTGCTTGTTAAGTGTTTGATGAAATGTCTAATTGAAGAGCTAACAGTGTACTCTCTTTTATGATTTAGGAAGCTGAATTTGGATTACGTTGATCTGTATCTATTCACTGGCCGGTGAGCTCGAAGCCGGGGGTGTACGAATACCCAATAAAGAAGGAAGATTTTATGGCGATGGATTACAAGTCAGTTTGGAAAGGTATGGAAGAATGCAAGAAACTTGGGCTAGCAAAGTCCATAGGAGTTAGCAATTTTTCGCGCACAAAATTGGCTCAAACATTATCATTTGCTACCATTCCTCCTGCTGTTAATCAAGTACACTTTCAACCCAGTAATTCAAACTTCAAATCTAAAGCATACTGTATAAAATATATACTTTGATATTGAAATTTATTTCATAATTTTGGTATGTAATAGGTTGAGGTGAATCCGAGTTGGCAACAAAAGGAGATGATAGAATTCTGCAAGGCTAATGGCGTTCTTGTAACGGCTTACTCGCCCTTAGGTGCATTTGGGACATTCTATGGCAGCAAGAATGTCATGGAATCGGATGTCTTGAAAGAAATAGCCAATCGACGAAATAAATCTGTAGCTCAGGTACTTAAACAACACCTATATTATACTCAGCCTGTCTGGAAGTACTAGTCATGTTCGCATATATATATACAAATTGATTATGCGTCGAATAATTGTCATCTTTCCTAAAACATTAGTGATTTAAAGGGTATATTTGTATAATCATGGAAAGCGTATCCTTTATAATTAAGGGTTGTTGGAACAATATGAGAGCAAAACCTATTTCGGACAGAGGAAGTATCATTTTGAATTGTTTGTTCATTGTTAAATAATGTTTCTAGATAAGTAAATGATTTGATTATGGATACCAAACTAATTCATGCAGGTGTGTTTGAGGTGGGGAGTGGAGCAGGGGATCGCGGTGGTGGTAAAGAGTTTCAACAAGGAAAGAATGAAGCAAAACCTCGACATATTCGATTGGGAATTGAGTGCTGAGGACCGTGAGAAGATCAGAAGAATTCCACAATATAGAGTGTGTAGAGGATTAGATTATACATCTAATTTTGGTCCTTTTGTAACAATTGAGGAGCTCTGGGATGGAGAGATCTGATTTGAGTAATGAATGTTTGTAATATGATGGACACAATCACACAAAGCTCTCTATGAAGCATTACCAAGCTATACTTGATTTAGCTGGGTTTTTTTTTATTTTTTATTTTAAATTTCAAGTTTTGTTTGATTTTTTAATTTTGGAAGATTTTATGTGGTTTAACTAAGAGAGAGTAACAAAAGGACATTTTAAATAGACGGAACTTTGTTCGTAACTTCGTACAATCGTAAATCTTGGATATACTACCCTTACGGGTTTAACAAACTAACGAAGGTGTCATCTACTAAATTTAAAGCGTAATTTTGAATATTTATTTTTTTTTTTAGAAATTTTTTGAATATTTATTAACAAAGTGCAACAAATCTTAATTATCGTTAATGTTTTTATTACGTGCAGATACATTGAAGAAGCTTGCAGAGCTAAGGTTGATAAAGTGGCTAGAGTCTCCACTCTCACCAAAGGTCAAGTGGTGGGAAATTGATAGAGTATAAAAATATAAAATATATTTTTGGTCTCAACCATAAACATAAGCTTAACCTTTTAGTTGAGTTGGTCCTCTAACAGAAATATACCATGAAGCCTAAAAACCAAAATAAAAACCAATATCTCTCACATGCGTAAAAATCTGATTGATTATGTAATCAATCATAATAACATAATACTAAAACAGACACCGGGATTGACACATGTCTTTCTTGGTGCTATTTTTTCCCTCCAAAACTCTCCCCTCCCTTTTTAGCAAAAATCTTTTATTTTTGGAATATTTGTATAATACAACTATAATAATATATTCTTCATAATCTTATATATTATCTTTATAATAATTGTATTCCTTTTCATTTCATGTTCTATTTATTTAAAATAGTTAAACATAATTTTGAGTTTAATTAAGGGATAATAAGCTATAATTTAGAAGGTTGAAATATGGTGGAGGGTATAAAATAACGGAGCCAAACAATATTAACATTTAAATTACCATTTTAAAGTTGTATAGTAGTGGGGTTCAATGGAAATTCTTTTTTTTTTTATTCACGATGTTGATTTGAAACCTTATGAAATAATAATAATTGAGTTAATTTTTTGTTAAGTATTTTTTATAATAATTTCACCAACAAACTTTTTTTTTTCTTCTAAAAAAATATATTAACTATTATAAAAATAGGTCATAATTACCTCGATCATTTTGGACATATGTCTAGCTATCGTTTAAAAATTTCTAGCCAATACAATATATAATGTCAGCTTTAAGGCTTCTTTTTTTTTTTTTTTTTTTTTTTTTAAAGTTTTTCTACTTAGCTTATTTTTTGGAAGTACATTGTATAGTATATTTTTTTTTGAACTAAATTAATTCATTTATAAAAAGACATACAACATGTACATTGTATAGTTTTTTAGGAATAACATGCATCATTAATATAATATAATGTATACTATATTTAAATATTTTCAACAGAACTAATCAAAAATAAGATATATTTTTTTCTCAATCGCAGTTTTAATAATTTTTGCCTTATTATTTCATCTTTCTTATATGCATTGTATTTGTTTATTATTCCACATTAATTTCTTATTTTTATATTATATCACAAATTAATTATGGAAAGACAGGACTATTACTATCATGCATCGCACGGGCACTAATATAGTTTAAATGATAATAGTATGACCACCTATATATGATTTAAATGAGAATATTTGACATAATATCTTAGTAATGATATTAAATTTTTTGTTTTGTTTACAAAACTGTCAAAACATATAGTTTTTTTTACGAAGTATGGCGTAATAATTATAATTTTAATTTGCTACTTTCATACTTGACAGATAAGAAAATCCATTCAACGTAACATACACCTTCCCACGTCTAGTACAGCTAGAAACATATAGACAATCCTAACATAACTCTCCCACATTTATCCATCTTCCAAGTTATTTAACAGCTTTCATCATCATCAAAAACCTCTCATAATTCGATTCATATTCTTTTTTCAAATACAGAGAAAAAAATAATATGGCAGGACATGGTTCATACTCGAACTCGTGGGCGGATCAATGGGATTTTAACAATAATAATGAAGATCAATCCTCTTCTCTTAATAAGAAGGGAAACAGCAACAATGGGAGTAAAACAGGTAAAAGTTTAACGAAGAAATTGTCAAAGAAATTCAGTGAAAGCTTTAACAAGACGAAGGAGGTGTCGGCGAATGGAATGGAGAAGACCAAGGAATCGGTTTCTAAGGGGATGAGGAAGGCAAAGGATTCTACTTCAGGTAGCATTTCTTGGGTTGTTCAGAAATTCCGCAGGAACTCTCACAAATAGTTGTATACATGTACAATCTATTTATTTGTTCTTTTATTGGGTGATTGAATTGATTGACTTTGTTTCGTATTTCATTGTGTGATTGTTGACGCGGTATATTTTTGGTGTATAGGAAGTTACAAAAGGCTGTAATGTAATCGAGATTCGATCTTCAGCATTAATGCTGGAATGACATTTCATGTTTGGGGTTGTGATTGTAAGATTATTGGATTTCAAATATTTGAGACTTAAGCATATATTTTGCATTGATGAATGGATGTTACTTATTGTATGTGTAGTTGTGTCTTTTTAAGCTTGAGGTTTGATCATTGCCAATTATTAGTCTGAAAATAGCATAGGAATATACTCCATTTCCAAATCTAATCATGGGACAGGCCTAAAAATTGGTACAATAGATTGGGCCGCACCTCAGCCTGAAATTATGGCCCAAACTTAGGGAAAATGAGGTTGAGTCTAGCCCATTGAATGTTTTTGTTTTTCTTCTTTTTCTTCAAGTCAAACACAATAGAATTAGCAGGAGATGAAATTGTTGGAGTGCCAACAGAATCAGAACCCGTGAACCTTGCTTCACAATAACTTCATCTTTTACGAGTCCCACTCCTTTGTCGGTAGGCACTTGCATCTGCAATATCATATACTCCACGATCGGTTTGAGTTTGTGTTTTGCACCCAAATTCCATAATGACAGGCAGATTCTTGAGAGAATCATCCATGAGGAAATGTCAGACGAGCAAACACAATGCAATCAATTCCACAATATTTGAGATTCTAGCCACCATCCAGTTCTGACAAGACACCTAACATGACACCATCAATTGTTCACTTCTAAAGTGTTGGCAGGAGACACTGCAGGCTTGTTGCTGATTCGCCATAAGCCAAACTGTTTGCACACAGTTCCTAACTCCTCCCAGATGTCAACAGACATTTGCAACAAAAGAAACAGACAGAAATACAAAAACATAGAAAGAAAGGCATGTCAGGAGATCTACATAGGATAGTTTCGTATTCAGTTGAGGGGCTTATTCGGATCAAAATTTCAAAAGTGAGATTAATTATCTCAAGTGAGTCAATTCTCAACACCTGAGGGTTACATCCTCAACAACGTTGCATTTGTAGCCGTCAAGTTTAAAGCCTTGTCATAGTCAAAGCTCTCCATCCCAAAGCTCTTCAAGTGTCTTAAAAGGCCCTTTCTTTGATAGATAAGGCCAGCCAGTGACCCCTCTACTCTGAGGGATTCCCCTGATTTTTTCATGGTCTTCTTCAGTCAATTCCCAGTCAAAAATCATAAGGTTTTCTTTAATTCTCTCCTTATTGAAACTCTTCACAACTATAGTAATTCCCTGCTCATATGCCCATCTCAAGCATACCTGCAATTCCCAAAGATAAAAGTGACACTTTGAGGGGATAAGGAATGAAGAGAGAGGATGACAGCAGAGATTAGAAGATCTCTGGTATTACAGCGACAATATAGCATTCTGATTACCCCTCTTAAGCCTTTAGGACTGTTTTGGTAAATGGTACTGATAGTGAGTTTGTGTGCACTTTTATCAAAAACAAAGATTCCAACCTCCAACTACGAGTTTCACTTGATCAAGTTCCATCCATCACTGTTTATTTCTTCGAGCTAGTATCAATTATTAAATGATAATGATGATTGATGAAGGAAAAACACATAGTATATAGGAGCACAGTTGCATTACACTCAATTTGTCAGTGAAATTTTCTTACAGTGACTCAAATATACTACCATTACAGCCATTTATCACTGATTACTGAACAAAACCTAAACACCATTTTCCCATTTTCAATCTACTTGACAATTTCTTATTCGATTGAAATTCAAAGGATATTACTTCATAACGTTAAAATACTATAGAAGTCATTAAATTAATATCCAGGTAAATTGTTACGGAGAGCTTTTGGTATATCCATGCAACAAGGCAACAACTTACTTTTAGTTATGATAGATACATAGGTATATGCAGACATCACATTACATGCAATGTACAGAATGTGAACTTTAAATGTAAGGTGTAAAAGGCAAGTACCTGAGGTATAGACTTTCCTTTAGATTTGGCAATCTCCTGAAGCACTTCAGATTCCAATATCCTGTTACTGCCGTAGAAGGTTCCTATGGCTCCTAATGGAGAATAAGCTGTTATAAGAATACCATTTTCCTTGCACAAGTCTATCAGCTTCTTCTGTTGCCAAAATGGACTAACCTCCACCTTTAATTTTCAAATCATGGAAGCCCTAGGTTAGATGATGATCTGACTTTGCAGATATCAAAGGAGATAAAGGCAAGCTCTGAACTACATGCTATTAATCCCAATTCTAACTCTGAGTCCATCATAATGACTCATAGGAAAACAGGAATGTATAAAGAATTTGTAGCGTAGTAGCAATAGCATTAAGACCCTGAAGTAAATAGTAATTGCATAGTTAACAAATAAATTATGTTATTTAGATATGTTAAGATTTCAGGACAGTTATACATGACAAGCGTATTAGTTACGACAATTTATATACTCAGAGATCCTAGAGAACTAGAGGCGTTTACTATATTGCAAGCTTTGATGACATTGAAGCAGTAATACATCTGCCTTCTTCAAGAAAAATTTCAGGTGCAGACTGTACAGTACACCAAAGCATCAAGAGAAGAATAATCATGAAACGTACTTTCAAATCATATGTATTAATCATACGGAATGAACAGCAGGTTGAGACTGCTGTATAAAGTCCAACTTAACTAATTCTTACAAATAAAAATACAGCAGCTTTTAGAGATAAATCATAAGACTCAGGAACACCCCAAAAATAGAAAAAGGTAGCCTCCAGTTGTATCTGTAACACAAAACACCCAATCCTAGAACCATTTTAAGAAGTATATCCAAACCCTTTACAGGTGCACAAAACTATACTGCAGATAAGTTCTCTATACTAAAGATTAATGAAGTCAAGAAATGGACTATTTCCCGTCTCCTAAGGGTACATAATATTAATATAATTACCCTGTAGATGAATGTAAGGAAAGAAACAAGTCTTCTTAATTTATTAATGCTCCTTCTACAGATTCAGGCCCTTTTCTTTTTTGGAATAAATGGAGTTGAATTGAAGTGAGTTGAGCTGAGCTGAGCATAACATAACTGAATTCAATGGAGTTAAACTGAACTGAAAATAGTAATAACATTGAACTAAATTGAGCAAAAGTGAATTAAATTTAGTAGAGCTGAATTGAATTCATCTTAAATAGAGTTAGTCCAAATGGAAAGGAAATTACAGACCTAAAACAGTGATAAATAAAGAGCTACCATTGGGTTGGGGGGGGGGGGGGGGGGTGGGCGCACTTACTTGATTAACAGCAGGTGGGATTTTAGCTATAACCAGAAGATCATTGAGCTTCTTACAGGAAAAATTGCTAACTCCAATGCATTTAGCAAGGCCAAGCTTCTGGCACTCTTCCATAGCGGCCCAAACACCTTGAAAATCCATGGGAAGAAAATCATCCTCCTTTATTGGAAAATCATTTTTACCAGGTTGACAGCTTAGTGGCCAGTGAATCAAATACAAATCAATCCACTCCATTTTTAAATTCCTACAAAAAACACCCCCATAGTAACTAGCCATTCAAAAACTTGAGGGTCGGAGTATGCATATATATGCACTGGGGAAGTCCGATATCATGATGTTTGAAACTGAGTGAACACGAGGAAATTCTAATTTTACCATGTTAGATCTAATAAGAGAATTGTTGCTAAGTTAAACGTTCAAATATGAGTAAATCTTTCAAATTTTCTTTGTCTGATTTGTTTTCCATGATAGTCCCTTTCAATCAAACAAAGATCTATGACAAACTAATCATTAAGCAAGTTAAAACCTAAACACATTCTCTATCATAATCAATTGAGGAGATAACTAGCATGAACGGAGTACATTGGCTACTCCATCTATTACCAGTAATTAGGACGGAATCCTGTCGTGCTTTTACGTGGTGAGACTCTCCACTAACA
Organism: Chenopodium quinoa; assembly: GCF_001683475.1. Classification (NCBI taxonomy): domain Eukaryota; kingdom Viridiplantae; phylum Streptophyta; class Magnoliopsida; order Caryophyllales; family Amaranthaceae; genus Chenopodium; species Chenopodium quinoa. The sequence goes on from NW_018745403.1 coordinate 994,749, forward strand.
CAAACTCCACAGCTTATGCTTAGCCTATGAAAGGATTTTCAAGCTCCTCAGATATACATTACCATCTATCCAACACTTGATTTTGCTTTAGTTACATCCAATCTACCAAACATTACTTCCTAAGTAGTATATTATATTTTACTATTATTTCCCATTTCTATGGATTTCTAATTTCATTAATGAAAAACCAAACAAGTCAATATCAAAATTTTCATAACTTTGCTTTTCTACAGATATCCATATCGTACTTTGAATTATGGTTTGCTTAATACTTAAAGGCAGTTTTTAACAGAGCACATCTACAAAGTTACATTTCTACACCCACTCCCAAACACCACCTTCATTAGTTAATGCTTGCAACACCTTACTATTACACTATTAACAATTTAACATACTCTAGTTTGACTATATAATAGTTTTTACTCACTAAAAAGTAAAAAAACAAAACTAGGTACATGGAAAAAGTGTGTAATTTCAAAATATCAACTTTGGATACTTCATAACATTAGAAATTCTAAAGTTATAATAGCTTTAGTCATATATGACTATAATAAACTCCGTTGCTACTATATTGTGTTTTTATGGTATCATGTTATACCAACAAAAAATTATATTGATATCAACACAATAAAAATTCTTGTTGGTACTAATGAAAAAGTATTGGTATAAAATTATATCATCAAAACCAATGGCAGATATTCTCTATGGCCAGGGGCCAGACCCCCCATAGGCCAAAATTGTAGTTGTTGTTCTTCATCCCTCCCCCCTAATTTGAGACAAAAATATAACTCGTAATATATACTTGTAACTGTTAATTTGGCACCGAAAAAATTTGTTCAAGACCCGCCACTTATCTAAACACAATTTAGTATCAACATAGTTTATTATAGTCTGATCTAATTAAAGCTATTATAGATAAAAAAAAAAAAAAAAATTCTCCCTTAACATGTTTTTATCGAGAATTAAAGTTGCTAGTAGATAAAATTGTACATGAAAAGTAAAAATGCGGAGTAAAAGTGTTGATAAGTTCAAAGTATGAAGACACGGATGAAGTTCTTGAAGTGACACTCGATAGACGATAATACTACAATATACTCCCTCCGTCTCATATTATAGTTCCTGCTTACCTATTTTGGAGAACCAAAATGCTGTTCGTGTTTCCATTTTTAGATAGTATATAATTGCCATAATACCCACATTTTTTTAACTTTATTCATTGTTCTTCCTAAATTACCCTTGAATTTTCAACTTGTTTTGTACTTTTTTTCCACTATCTCTCTCTACTTTTGTCTATAATTATACTTTTCACCTTTTTTTTATGTACTTTATTCACTTTCTCTTCTTTAACTTTTGTTTATAAATGTATTTTTCACCTTTTTTAATGTACTTCATACACTTTCCCTTCCCATTTCTTAAATTACCGTGAAAAAACACAAATAGAAACTATATATTGGGACGGAGGGAGTATTTTTCACCAATCGTAATACAGTATTACCAAAAACGAAGTACCAACCACAAGAAGTACTACTCTCTCCGTCCCTTTATTTTTGCCCCATTGACATTTTTAGAGTCAAACTTTGAAAACTTTGACCGTAAATTATCGTTAATCTATAAAAAATTATTTAGTTATGAGTGGTCTTGTTAGATTCTTCTCGTAGTATATTTTATTAATATCAAGTTTTTATAATTTTTACGTGTATGAAAATAAAGATATAGACGTTTACGCGTCTTGAAGACTGTACACAGTCAAATGGGGCAAAAAAAAAAGGGACAAAAGGAGTACTTGATACAACTCATACAAGTAATACCATAATACATCAATACCCCATGTTAATAAACCACTTACTCCCTCCGCATTTTTTAGTAAAACATTTTTACTTTTTGCACTATTCAACTAATTTGCTTTGACTAATATTAGTGATTTCAACATAAAAATAAAAAAATAAATAAAAAATAAAAATATATGAGTAGTACTTGTTGGAATCGTCTCAAGAATAGATATAATTTTTACACGGAAGGAGTACCACTTATGAAGTACTTCGTGTAACAGTAAAAAAAAATTCCAAAACCCTCTGTATTTGGCCAATCATGCATCCTGATACAAGAACTTTAATTAACATCAACTCGACTTAAATCAGATTGACTAACTCGACAGAAATTTCTTGCGAGGAAGCCACAGTTAATCACATAGCACTTTGGTTAATAAATCAATAACTTTATCTAGTTATCATTACTGTAGGACCTGTTTGTATTAAAAAGGTTATAAATTTATTTACGAAAATGTCATATAATAAACGATAACCGTGCATCTCGGAGATAAACTTGCATTTACCCATTTCGAATCAATGTGATAGAAAGACACAAAACAATGAAAATTAAATTATACCTGAGAGATTTTTGGAGGCCAGGAACAACGAGATTAGGGTGAGCATCACCACACCAAAGCTTAGAAGTGATAAAGAGCTCATCTCTGGATTGGACCAGGCCCAAACTCAAAGCCTCTTGGACCGCATCACCAATGGGCTGCTCCGATTTATACTTATGGGCCGTATCGAAGTGTCGATAGCCCACTTCGATGGCCCGCAACACCGCTGACTTCATTTCATCCGCCGATACCGGAGGATCCACGGCAGTACCTAATCCGATGACGGGGATGCTTCGTTCTCCGTGACTGACTTTGATTTGTGGGACTCGGAGTTGACTCGGTGGAGTTGTCATTTTTGACTGAGTTGTGAGGTGGATTGTTCGTAGTCTTAGTGGGTCAACTGGGATCATATGGTTTCGGAGATTTTTGTTTCTGTGTTTCTTTTGGGAAATTGTCCGATGTCAGATTGAAAGGGTCATTTTTAGACAATTGCATTTCAAACAATCTGGATCTGATTTTTTTTTTATTATTTGATAGGACATTAAAGAAAAATTTTCTTGACAAAGAATTGCTGTTTTTAATAAAATATAAAGTACAACCAAAACCCTTAAAATTTCTCTCTTCTCTCTCTTCAAACCTAGTCTAGTAAACTTAGGGACTGTCATTGATTTTATCGATGGTAAACCCCAAATTCTTTTTCAATTTAATGTTTTCAGTAAATTAAGATCACTAACAGTATATTGATTACAATCAGTCCCTCCATATAGGGTTTAGTCGGTTTCTTAATGGTGGGCTATGTTGCACGGGGACACCTTCTGACCGGTATCCCCCGTCCCCAGAACGTTATGGGTACAGATACGTCTCGGAGATGGCTTGGGGACGTCCCCGGGATGCGTTGACTTTTTGGGACGTTTCTGGGGATGCGCGTGTGGCTCAACGTCGTCCCCAACGATAATTTTGGGCTTTTTAAATTTAAAAAAAATACAACTTACTTATTTAATTTGAGAATGTCGACCCATTTCCTCCAATAATTCACAGTTTTACACTTCAAAACTCACAAATTAGGGTTTTCCATCACATTCTCTCTCTCGGCGGTTAAGTTTGGGCGGCGGCGGTGAGGCTAATCGGCGGTAGTGAAGGTAACGACATCGACGCTTTTCTTCTTCTCTTTCTCACTTTCGGAGTTTCTTCTTCTCTTCTCTTCGAGCTAAGCCTTTGAAAATTTTGGTGTTGTATTGTTGTAGTGTTTACACTTTTATTTTCTTTTTATTTTTATGTTCCTGAATTTTTTTTTGATTTTTTTTTTCTGATTTTACTTATCTTGCACTTATCGTACTTGACATATTTTTCTAATCCGTATTTCCTATTTGTTTTGGTTCGCCCTGTTTACCTTGATGGTAAGCAGTGTTGACTATTTTCAGATGCAGTCAATAAATGAGCATTTGGAGTCTCGGGATATTCTTCACCTAGTTTAGGAATATTGGTCGTTGTTTCTATTTTTGAGTACTCATAACATTGGTTACTATTTTTATTAAGTATTAATAAAGAAAGTGTTTGAGTTTCCGCTGCGAAGTTGTGGTTTTAATTAGTAGTTTGAGTAGCCTTGCGTAATCACGTACGCGACTGTAATATGCCTAAGTCTATCTCTATGGTATAATTATACGTATTATACTAGTATTTCTGTAAAGGGAGATTTGGGGGTGTTACATAAATATTGGTTGAAGGTGGCCCAAGTCCACTGGTTGCCTCGTATATTTATGTTTTAATATAGACAAAACTGGTTTGATAGAAACATAAAACACAATGACAATAACTAAGAAGCAAATGGCAATAATAATTAAATAATGACAAACAAATGAGAACTTTACAACAATTAGTCAATACTAGGTTGGAATTGGGCGTAACGGATATTATCTGGCCCAATTCCAAATATATTATACAAGTCCAAATTTATTTCAATCATTACAATATTTTAAAAGAATAAACACATTGACAATAATATCCATATAATGACAATAATTAACAAGCAAATGACAGTAATAATTAAACAATGACAAACAAATGAGAATTTTACATGCATCAAGATAAAACAATTAGCTAATACTAGTTAATCTGAAAATAAAGGTCTTTAAGAGTTAAGATTATGTTCAAGTTTTTATTTACCATAAAGAAGCTATAATCTGAAAATTTTATACATACTCCATTTGTTTATATTTCCAACAGTTCATAAACAAAAAATGTCATAATAGTCACAATAGTGACACTTTCCTAAAGCACAAATGTCACAATAGTTGCGACACACTATAAAAGAAAGGTTTTATGGTGAAAATGGTATTAATACTTTTATATGAATCTCATTGCCTATTTGCTTAATTTCCTAACAATTAACCTCATTTTAACTTTATTATATCATGCTTAAGTATGATAAAATTTGTGTTGCAACTATAAGTAAACGAAGAAAAGCAAATGTTTTAAATATATAAATTAACATAGTACATAAATTAAGAAAGTGTATACTAAACATAATTCTACGTTGTACACTATATATAGTAAGATAATTTTTTATTTAATAATTGTACTTTATGGTGTACATAATTCCAATTTAAATATTGTACTTAACATAATCTTGAATTTTAGGTATTCCATTTTAATTATTAGTACCTAACATAAATTCCTTCAATTAACTATTTTTTACATACAAATTTACTGCTATAAATGAATTATTCATTGTCAACAAATTTTACATAAATGTATGTCGACACATGGTTTGGGGTTTAGTGTCATAGGGTTTAGGATTGAGGGTTTAGGGTTTAGCATTTAGGGTTAAGGGTTTAGGGTTTGGGGTTTGTGGTTTTGTGGTAAGGGGTATTAGTAGTGGTTTGGGTAGAATTTAATGGTTTAGTGTTTACAGTCATATTCAAAATTTTATTGTCATTGCCTTTATTTTTATTGTCATTTAATTCATTTTATTGTAAAATTTTTGTTATTATTCTCAGTAGGCTAGATATATAGTATACTTATTATTACATATGATGACATAAGGGGTAAATGTTAAAAACTTTAACATTAAGATCACATAATTAATTAGATTTATGTGTTGTTGACAATTAATTGGTCATATTTTGATTTATGAAATAACAATAAACTATGAAATAACTATATTAAACTTCAATTCAATTAAATACTCTATGGATGAATCGTATATTAAAACCCTAAACTGATTTAATAGAAACATATAAAACAATGACAATAATACAAATACACTGACAATTATTAAGTAGAAACTTGCAATAATAATTAAACAAATTATAATTTTACATTACAATCCAACAATTACTGGAATTGGGCCAAGTCCAATGGTAGAATATGGACCAACATTGATATTATTCGGCCCAAACTAATATTACAGGCACGTCGACAAAATGTTACGCATAAGAATACTATAAGATTATTATAAAAGATTAACCACATTGACGAAGCAAATGACAATATTATTACACAAGGATTAAACAGTTTTTTAATAGGTTGGACTTTGGCTAATTTTGCTAGTTAGTTCATTCAAGGGCTATTTCGTATTTATGCTTCAACCAAACTGATATTATATGGCCAAGTCCATAAATAATATTAAAATATAACAATGTTATAGAAAAATGTAAACAACTGACTATAATAAAAATACAATGACAATAATTAATAACCAAATGACAACATTTTGAAAAATTTGACAATAAAATAAATGGTATGTTTTATGGGGAAAATGGTATTACTACTGTTATTTAAATCTGATGGCCTATTTATATAAATTAGAAATGAAATTAGTATATTAACAAACGTATATGCTTCATATACGGTTATCTTGTACACTTTATGTCACGTTATTTATGATATTTAATCATTAAGTGTACTTAAAGGTGTACATAATTCCAATTTCAAAAACAGTACTTAACAACATAATTTTGTAATTAGATGTCATCATGTTACAAATTTTAACTGTCATATTCACATTTTTTTACTTAGATGTCATGTTGCAAAATTTAACTGTCATATTCACAATTTTACAGCTATCAAAGATTTATTCTAGTCAAAATATATGTCATAAATGAATGTTGAAACATGGTTTGTGGGGTTGTAAATGAGCTTAGCCGAGACATACTATATTGTTCATGTTTAAATTCATTTAATTTAGGCGAGTCCGAGCACAATCCCAGGCTTTCAAGAAAGCTCAAAAATCTGTCCAAACTCATCTCATTTAGTACTCTATATGTTCGCAAACGATTCGTGGACGGCTAATATATTAAACAAGTTGATAATCGAGTGTTTCATGAACGAGCTTAATAATAAACAAGCTTCTCTAATAAACAAGCTTTGTAATCTCAATATCTCAAAATTCGCAAATTAAATGTTACATATATACATAAGATTTACATCTTAATTACTTAAAAACTTAAGAATTAGATTAACACTTGTGAATAAATCAATAATTCATGAATATAAATAAAAGAGTAGTTCCCAAACATAAATAAACGAACATATCTATGGTCGTGTTGAAGTTCATTTATTATAACGAGCTTCAAAATTTGCTCAATCTCGACTCATTTATCAAATAAACTAACATGAACGAGCTTCAACCGAGCTTAAAGGTTTTAGGGTTGGGGGTTTAGGGTTTAGGGTTAGTTTAGGGTAGGGTAGGGTATAAGGTTTAGGGATTAGGGATTGGGGTTTAGGGTTTGGTGTTTGGTGTTTGGGCTTTATGAGCAATGGGTCGTGGGTTTAGTGGTATATGCAAGTTGTCATATTTTAGTTTTTATTGTCATTGTTAAATTATTTATTGTCTAGTCTCCATAAATATAGTAATTGTCATATTGTTATATATTATTGTCATTTAATAGTTTTTCTTGTCAATATAAAAGTAGTGATCTATTAATTAAGTTTTAAATAACATTAAGAATACATAACTAATTATTTTAATGTGTTGTTGACATTTGGTTAACATATTTTGATTTACTTCCATTTACTCTCCTTCATCCCTATGTATTGTTATCACACAATCACTCCCCTTCATCCCTATTTATGTCCTTCATGAGCAAAAGTTGGATAAACTTTGAAGTTCTTGGTCAATGACTTCTTATTGTACAAGATATAATATATATATATATATATATATATATATATATATATATATATATATTCACGTGTGATATTATTTAATGAATTACAAAAAGAGTTCTCCTTGTGTCCCCATAATACTTAAGACAATTACCATTTTTGTTCATCTCATCCCAAAATACTTAACACGTTACTAAAGTGGAATGGGAGCACTAACAAAATAGTCTTGGTCCTATAATCACTTAACCACAAAACCTAATTAAACCTATACTTGCCTTCATGAAAAATTAAAACACATCTAATTTGAGGTGTTTAGGATTGAGGGTTTAAGGTTTAGGGTTTAGCATTTAGGGGTAAGGAAGGGTTTAGGGTTTGGGGTTTTGTGGTTTGGGGTATTAGTAGAGGCTGGGGTTGGGTTTAGTGGTTTAGAGTTAACGGTCAAATTGTAAATTTTATTATCATTGTTTTAATCTTTATTGGGTATTTAATTCATGTTTGTTGTAAAGTTTTTGTTATTATTGTTAGTAAGCTAGAATATAGTATTTTGATTGTCATATTGTTATGTATTATTGTCATATAAATAACCATGAAGTTGTTTAACCATGAATTCTAGTAATTATACAAGAGTATAATCACGTGGCATCTTGTTTGATTTGCGTGCATGAAAGTAGATATATAAGAGCACCAGCATTATTCACAAGGATTATAATCCTTTTAGGTGTCCTTTTCCCTCCTTTTCAACTTCCTTATTGATGTCAAATGAGGAAAAAAATGACAACACATAGTTAATAAGACAATAACACATGGGACACGTGTCTTGAGGATAATGCAGTAACAATTGCGACACATGTCTTGATGATAAATAAAATCACATCTTACACGATCCTAATTTATGAAGAGTAATGGGCTTCAAATGTGAACTGCATGGGCCACATAAATGACGAAGTGTAAGTGGCCTTACTGAACAATGACATTCATTTTGGAGTTATAACTTACCAATTTGCAAATGAGACAATTTCAGTCATATTTTAATTAGTTATTGTCTTTATTATACTATTATTATCAAATACATCAGGCACCATTAATTTTCAAAAACTGTTCTATTCAAATAGCATTGACTTTACTTCCTGCATTATTCACATATTTTAAATAACATTGACTTTACTTCCTGCACTTCCTGCAATGGAACAAAAGAACATGATACCATCGAGGACATCTTAATTTCTAAATGAAGTTGATTTCATAACGTCCTAACACATTTGCTATATTTGCTTGTGTTTCTACCAACTTCTACCCTATGTCGACACCCAAAATGTTAGTCCTATATCGATATCCAAAAATCCAAAATATTAGTTAGTCATACATCGATATCCAAAGTGTAAATCATATATCGATATCAAAAAATATACACCAAGTTGTAATGTTTCCATCTTGGTTATTAGAGGCATAGGTCTTTAATTAACTCTTGTACATCTACCCTGGATTCGTTGAATTCTGACATGAGGTCTTCACACAACAACCATGCTTTCTCATATGCCATATCAGTTATCTGTGTTCATTGACTGACATATCAATTTGCATTCCTAAGTTAAAATGAATTTAAGGATGAAATATAAACTAACCTCTCCCATCTCGGTTAAGAAGTTCTTTGCATTTCGCTTAATAGCCATTAACATATGTATTCCACAACTATGGCTGTAATAACATAACACACAACTGAGTACACAACTAAGTGGGGCCATAATATGTATATTTGTAATGTCATACTTACATATCTCTTTTCGGGGCCAATGCAAAATAGTGTCCTTTCACCATCCACCGTCCAATTTCTGGAACGCTAAATCCATTGCGATGGCCTAATAAAAAAAAGACATTAGAGAGATTTGAGTGTAACCATAGGTTCAAAACGAAAACTATCCAAAAATCATTCACATTGCCTTACCAACTTTGACACATCAACACGATTGACTTCTAGGGAATTTGTTGTATGCAAAGAATCAATAACCAAAATCTCTTCCCTATTTAGGGAAAATGCAACACAGAACCAGTGGGAAGTTTTAAGGATTGGAACAAAAATCTATTATCAACCAATTAACAAACCAATAAGCAATAAATAAGTAAAAAAAAATCAAGCAACAACTTGTTTAAGTAGGCTGTTGAATTAGTAATATTTTACCACATGTACTCTGTTTAGAGGGGTGCCTTTCATATGGTTAGTGTATGCCTTAGCTATCCTCCGCATATCCACCTCACGACCCCTTGTGTTTTGGACCAATATTTGCAAAACACATTATAATCACTTTAATAAGTAATACCCATACTTATAGTGTAAGTACTTATCAAAACAAGATATAGTTATAGTTCAAATGAAGTTATGTTACTACAAACGAGGGGTCAAGCATGAATCTCTTGTTATGATCACCAAATTGTTTCTCCTAAACCTTTTCATATAGTTTAGAACATATCCTGACATACTGGAAAAAAATAATCAACCTATTAAACCACAAGATGTATTCAATCGTAATAAAGATCACTTTATAAAAGAACTAATCAAACCTAACCTGGTCAATAACCATGCCATTGTAATGGACTATTAACCCACAGTAACCCAGCTTAGCATACTCTCCCCCGCATTTGAGGAGTGTGTGTTCAGACCAGCAAGAGCATAGAAGCCAACTTATAACAAAGTTTTATTAAATGGATTGCATATTACGTGTAAGTTCTACCGTTTAGCATTGAATACTCACTCAAGGTGTATGAACCTCGGTGAAGATTTTGAGTTGTCCATCACATACTGTAAAAGAGGTTCAAGAAACCTCCTTATACACTTTGGCCTCCAAGTTCTTACATACGAAGCTTCCAATAAAGCAGGAGCCAGCTTCCTTTGTTTTCTACTTCTCTCCGTTTTCCTTCTCACCATTTGTCGTTGAGCTTTGATTAGATTCTGATGCAAAGCTACAGGTTCCTCTTCAGACGAGTAACCAATGTACTTATCTAGTTCTCTCGGTTCTGGACCATTACTTACACCTACTTCAGTCGATGCCCTGGTGTTATAACTGCAGCTTGTCCACTACGAGAACAAAACATTATTAGATAATTTAGACTCACTAGTTCACTTGCTTTCTTCCTTTACAATGCATAATCAGTTTGGTTATTTTAATGTTTGGCGTTTAGTATTGAGTCTAAATTAGCCAATGGAGATACTTTAGCAAGACGTAGAAATTACAAATTACATGATGATTACTTAAAAGGAAGAAGTGGAAGAGGAGAAGGTACCATCAATGGTGTGCTTACACCTTTGAACGAATAACTAGTTGAGCACTCTCCAACTCAACACTTCCCTTACCAGTAGGCGTAACTGGAATATGTTTACCATCCAAGAGAGACTGCTTAAAACCTATAGAAGCAATTTGAGGTTCCTCTTCCTGGTGTTTGAGGAAATTTTCGAAGTCATCAAGATTCAATGAATCATTGGCTTTTTACTAGCAACCCTCCCTCGAGTTTACTCAACAAAACCAGTAGGAATGAACCCCATTTCCAGATCATAAGATGTAAATTTCATCCTAGACAATAGTCGATCAACACCTACTTCAACATCTGGATCCGCATTTATATCCATGTCTTCAACAACAACTCCTGTAGCAACCTGTCAGTACAAGGGACAAGAATCAGATTACATTTATGGGACATAGTACGTGGTACAATAATTAATAATCATACCTATGACCAACAGTGTTGAACTATATATAATTAAAGTATTATTGTCAATAGCAGTCATCAATAGGAGTTATATTGTCAAAATAATCACACTTTATGCGTATGTTATCAAAGTTTTATTTTCAGAATTTATGCATTGATTGTCAAAGTTTAATATAAGATATAAAAAAAATAATAATAATAAATCATTCTGTCAACAAAAAGTCTCACAGTAAAATTCACACCTTCACCAAATAGCATCAATGAACTTTAAACACTTCAAACTAAAGTTTATTGTCAAAATTAATGATGTGATTGTCAAACTTTTACATTAATTTTTATTGTTAAAATTTCAAAACCTCAGATTGTCTGTCAACAAAGAGTATCAAACAAATCTTATCAAATCAAAATTTCAAAGCAAAACTTCTGTCGCAACATTTACAACAAGGCTCAAACACTTGACAAAAATTGTATTTTGTAGCTTATTTTGTCGCTTAGTAAGGAAAATTAGAGATAACCTGCTGAGGGTCACTATGCACATGCTTGACCTATTTAGGCTCTAGATGCACAGGGTTCCCTTGGTCAGGTTTACACTACTCTTGAGGTTTACACTCCTCTAGAGGTTGTGCTTGCTGAGGCTACTCAACAAGGACCTCACCCTTCTCAAGTAAAGGTATAGCCTGCTCATTAGGGACTACCTTAGGGATAACTTCATGAATATAACCCTGCTCAGGTTCATGGACATCCTTCTCTAGTTCAAGGACCTCCTTTTGAGGTTCAAGTTCTTTCTAAGTTTCATGGACCTCATGAGATTGGTCATCATGGGCCTTACCTTGGTGATCATGGGCCTGCAAAAAATCATTCTCAGTCTCTTTCTCATCCCTAGTGAGGAATTCATCCTTCCCTGTTTGATATTCGTCGTCATTTGCATCATGAAATTGTTGAGCCTCATTGACCTCATCATCAGTCTGACCATCTTCATGAGAGATTATCTTCTGAGGCTCTTCATGAGGCTGGGAATGCTGATGATCTTGGTGATAATGCTGGTGATGAGGCTCATTGTGCTCAAGATGCAAATGATGGTGTTCATGTTCATGTTGAAGATGCTGATGTTGTTCATGATCATGCTGCAACTAGTGGTTTTCATGTTCATGATAAAGATGCTGATGCTAATGGTCATGATGATGGTTAGGCTGATGGTCATGATGATGGTCCGGCTGATGGTCATGCTGATGGTCATGATGATGGTCAGGCTGAGGGTCATGATGCTCAGACTGATGTTGATGTTCATGATGCTGACCTTGGTGATCCGTATTGGTTCTAGTTGCTTCCTCCCTTTCTTGAACTGTTAAAACAAACAAAATTTGTGTCATAAATCCCATTTATAGCCACATTTGTCATGATAGTATCTGGTCTAATGCAGAAAATAAGTAGTCTAATCAAGATGATATTTCAGTTGCTGACAATCGACGATGTTAATCTACGTAAGAATTTCAATTTCAGTTAAGATGTGAGTGCATCAATAAACAAGAAGCAGAAAGTGCCACCAAGATTTGACATTATGTTGTTTCTCCCATTCTAACTTCATGAGCTTGCATAACTTTAATTTTGTCTGGTTAAAATCCAAAGAAATTAAAATTCAAGGCACTGTTTGAGTAAAGAAGTCTATTAAGGGGTATATGCTCATTATGAGGAAGATTACTTTTATCTGGATACGCTCAATGCCTCCATCCGTGGGGATGGGGGCTCTTTGTTCTACATATTACAAATGGCTTGGATCTTATATTCGCATCAAGATTCAAGATCATAATGGTAGTATAAATTTTTATAGGAAAAAAGGCATATAGTAATAATGTCTAATATGTGCTTAGGTTTTGATTGTTAGCAGACTAAAGAGTAAAGACTTAAATACTGTGTGTGGTCAATTTGTGTTTTTGAAAATTCCCTTGGACATTACCTTTATCGCTTGTTTTCCTCCTGCGTTTTCTACCATCCTTTTTTGTTGTCTTCGTATTTGGTAACTGTGTTCCTCCAACTCCATCTGTTAAAACAAGAGTAAAACAACATATCAATAACATGTCAACTAGCTTGTTTATTTAGATATATTAAATACATTACCTATACTTTTTCTGTTTCCTATCACAAGGAGCCACATCGGTTGTAGCAATCCTCCTCCCTTTTACATTTTTTTGTCTCAATCTGATCAAGTCTTCTTCATCAATGTCAAGAAAATCCTCTTCATCTTCACTTGAGTCATACCTCTTTCTCCTTCTTCTACAAGGGAATTCATCCGGCGCGAGATTTGAATGCTTACCTTTCTCGTACGCTACATCCAAGCACTAAATAACATAGATCATAAATAAGTAATAATTACCATCATTTATTCATTCAAAATCACTAGTAAAAACCTTGACAAATACTTACCCTTAACTTTCCATAATCACCGGTCTTTAACCTGTCGTCTGCGGCTGCTTTGTTCATCTTCTCTCGACCAAGCTTTTATCCTCGGCAAAACCCCCCACTTCACTAGAGTCCTGTCTAACCTATCCAAGTACAAAACCTGCATTTTCACCCATACACATTATACACTAATGCAAAGTAAATATACATAAAGATTATTCACAACTTTGCCTTACCGTCAAAAAGAATGTGCACCCGCCAATACCACTTGCAAACTCTTTGTAGTAGAACCTTTTGCTAAAGCCTCCAAGCTCATGGATTAACTCATCCAAAATCAGAGAAAACCAATTGTACTATTTTCCATGATCCGCCACAAATACAGCATGTAAAAGCTTCTTCCTCAACCTATGGCAAGTAGTTGAACAAAGGACATTCAACAGATACATCAAAAACACCTTCCTAAACTCGCTCTCATCATTGCAAGGAGCCTCCACAACTTCTATTATAGTCTTCCTAGTAATGCCACAAGTGCCACCTTCCGTAGTTGTGCTGTACTTCTGCTACAGTCTATCCACTTCAACTTCATAGACAACCTTCTTTGGTAATTCCCTATCTCCCATAGGAATCCCAAACAACCAGTGCACCTGCACAGGAGACAACACATATTTTTTCCCATCGACTGCCATAAGCCTTCTCCTATTCACATCAACTCTAGTGCACAGCTCATATGCCAAAGTTCTTGGAAGTCCATGCCCAACAATATAAAATAGTGTTCCAAAACCCATTTCCTCGATGACTACACGAGTCTTAGTTTTATCAAACCTTCCAATTACCCTACCAAAACTCTCAAGAGGACAATTTACATTCATTGCCTGTAAAAAGGAACAAATTTATAAATTCCTGTAAAAAGGAACAAATTTATAAGTTCCTAAATATCACCAATCAAAATAGAAAAAAGTCGTAGTATTCACCTTATGCTTCTTATGTAACTCGAAATTAGCTACAATTGTCCCTTCCTCCTTCACCCTTCCACCAGGACTTCTCCAATTATCCTATCATACCAACACACACAATTACAATAACATAACAAAATTGGTACAAAAAAAAACAAACCCAAATTGTAAAGCAAGCACTCACCACATACACAGCAAGATCAAACTTGTTTTTAGCCCCACTCGAGTCCTCACGAGCCATTCTATGTACCTTTTTATTGAGCTCCTGTTTTTGAGGTTCACCCCTTTTGTTCCTTCGCTCAGATTTAGAATCATTGACCTTAGGTTCCTACAATTCAACAAATAAATCTTCATCAACACCTTACAACCTTACAACAACAAATCTTACAACTAAACATAACTACTTAAACCTTACTACAACAAATCTTACCTTACTATTTGAACTCGAAGGATATACATCACTCGGTATGGTTTCTGAGTGTCCACTGTAACTTTCACTTGTTGGTCTCGATTCGGGATGGTTATTCGTAATCATTTTCCGACACTGATTCATGATCAATTTCTTTTCTCTGTTTACTCTTGTTCTTTCCTTTAAACCCTTTAGCTCCCTGGAAACTTCCACCTGCTCACCATCACCTAATTATCACTAACATTTCAACTCAAATTCAGAAAATAGCAGCAACATATGATGGTACTCTTATAAAAAGTAACAAGTTCAAGCTGACAAAGAAGGTAATAGAAATCAGCAGCAACAATCAACATATGATGGTACTCTTATAAAAAGTAACAAGTCAATTCACACAAAAATACAACAACATTCAAGTAAAGTTTAAGTTGACAATGAGGGTAGTCAAATTCAAAAGGCATACAAATACAAGTGACACCAAGTCACCAACACCAACCACGATTTCCAAAAGATAAGGGCAATTAGGAATTTAATCATTGCACCACATGTATGATCTAAGCATGCTTCTCCCTAAAAGACTTAAAATTGAATTTTGATCATACAAAGTAATTACGGAATCTAACAAGGTCATACACGTTCCAAATACAGCAACCGAATAGGAGACATTCATAAAAGACTTGGATGAGGAGGTCCTCTAAATTATTCCTATCCACACCCTCAACCCCATATGCTAATAATACAAAGTAAAGAGTAAACTCCACAAGAAATTCCAACCATTGAACAGATGACCTCACTCCCTAATGTATAAATAACATTTTTAACCATAATTCACAAGCATCTTCAAAGGACCCATTAGCTCATTACAACAAAACTTCACTACTACAAATAAGAGCTTTACATAGTTAAGACATGTCATCAAGGGAAAGCTAGTAGCCTAGTAGTATCACCAACATAGGACATATTTCAAGAACCACATGCAATAAAATATTTTTAGACCTACTAAGAAAATTAAGATACACCCTGAATACTTTAACATGTTCAACATTTATTAGTCCATAATGGCACCAACAAGAATTATCATCAAGTTACATAGTGGCAGCAGCAAAGCTTGGTACACTAAAGCCAAACTACCTTAAATTCATCTACACTACTGTTCTTCTAATTTCAAAATCATAATTCAAGTAAATTATTAGCAAAATTCGACTTCATTTAACAAGATTTAAACTAATATACATTCAAATTCGACTACATTAGAGTATATTCAGTAAATTTAACTAAATTCGACTCTAACATACCTAATTCAATGTCCAATTCAACTACCTTGCATAACTATTAATAACCCTATAACCAAAAATTTGCAACAATTAAGTAACCCTAAAACCACAAATTCGCATAACTACAACTCATCTACAGCAAACCCTATCAAATCAGACCAAATACACTTTCAACCCTCGCATGCAATTCACTTCATTAAAACCCTAAGTTCGCGATAATTGGGACTCCAAATAACCCGTTAATCATAAATTGCCATTCATCAAACCATAATTCACATATTTCAGACGATAATTCACGAAAAAAAATCAAAAATTTGAAAACCCCTTATCTCGTCTGCGCTTTATTATCATTCGAATCTTCAAACCCACTTACAAAGACCAAGCTTTGGTTTTACAAAGCAGTGGGATTTGTTGAACAACACTCGAGAGAACAGGAGTAGTATAGAGGAGAGAGAACACAGCAGGAAATCAAATAGAACTTGGGGAAGAAGAAAAACGGGAAACACAAAATCAAATGGGTACATCATCTTTTATATGTGTCAAAATAATATAAGAACCAAATATGTGGCAATAGAAATTAACTTACTAAGAAAACAACAGCTCTAGCAGCTATAACAAGATCATCTGTACAAGAGACAACTCCCGGGAAAAATTTCTCCACGACCTTTTTTGTTTCACCAATATCCTGAATTCCACCATGACGTTTATTTACTTTTGCCATTTGCTCGGTATGTTTTCCCTCAAGCAAAATCGATGCATCGCAACCCTTTTCCAATCAAATTTATTATCATCAAAGCATTAAAAACTTAATTGACGAACAAATAATTCATTCAGTTTTGATTTAGCCACAAATGTACCTACTCTAACAAAGCAGGCATGGAATGATAGACGAATAAGATCAGACACAATATCAAGATCTTCCCTGATCTTCTGTTCAACTACTTTATAAATGACTTTCTCGATACTGTGTGCTCCACACTTTCCATTATAAAACCCAACATTTAGCTTATCATTTCCATAACAATGACCAACAAGGGTCATTAGGATGAGCCCAAGAGGAAGCATCAAAGAGGACGAAGCGAGCCTCATTTTTTTTTTTTTTTTTTGCCTTAATTTTTATTTACTATCTTAGTATGTTTTGCAAGGTTTGTTGGATGTCATACTTATTTATAATGAAGCCAAAGCTTCAATCTTCTGAGGAATATGGCCATCTAGGGCTGCTTGACGTAAAGAATCTTATAGTAGTTGGACTTATAATTTGCATGGTCTTATTCTTGGCTTATTTTAATCTAGACAAGGTTGTATACTTGTATTATACCAACTTAATTATTACCAAGTAAATTGTTATTAAAAATACATAAATAAATAAATAAATTACCAAGTAAATTGTTATTAAAAATACATAAATAAATAAATAAATTACCAAGTAAATTGTTATAATTATGTTGGACCAACATGAATAAGGGTGTCAAAAACTTACCCGACCCGAAAGGTTAACCTGAAATCGAACTGTTTTCGTACTAGTTGGACCCCGGTATTTTTATCTGAATTCGATCTGGAGTCGACCCGACGCTATCTCGAAACCGACTCCATCCGGTAATTTATGATCTAAACCCAACTTGGAATTGACTCATATTAAATCCGAAACCAATAAGACCCGATAATATAAAATCCGAATTCGATCTAGCCCAAAACGAAATCTACCCTAAACCATTTAGACCTGAAGAATACCTCTTTTTACTCGACCTTTAATTACCCGATTTGAAACTTCCCATGACCCAATTAAAACCGACCTGAAATTACTCATGATTGAATTAAACTCGACATATTATTAACCTAACTAAGATTTTTCATAACCATAACCCGACATGACTAAGGTAATTGGTAATAGGGCAGACCAATAATAACTCATGATTCAAGTTGTGAATTGTAGAGAGATAAAGAATAGAATGGTAATTGGTAATAAAATGGTATTAAAAAAACTTTAAGTTATAGTAAACATTGAGATACTACAAAAGGTAAAGAGTGGTGTGGCAAAGCAATAATAAGAGTGTTTAAATGGAGTCAACATTATAGGGACGGTACAATGATCGATATATTAGTCCATGATTTTAGTACTCTAAAGTCAAACGATCCTAAGTTATCATTATACCATAAAATATAAGTTCCTAAATTGTATAAAATTTGAAATAAGTTCCTAAAATGTATAAAATATGAAATTTATAACATAAATATGTATATATGATATATTAATGTGATTAGGTTGTTATATTCACCTGATTTTGACGAATCTAAATCTATTTCAACTTAATTGAACTTATTTGAATTTAAATAAACAACTCTGAATACATCTGAATTTATATAAACATATATATCTGAATTTATCTGAACTCACATCAATCTGAACCTATCTGAATTTATTTGAAGTTATCTGAACTTATTTGAATTTATAAGAAAATATCTGAATAATCTGAAATAATCTAAACTTATATTTATTTATCTGTACTTATCCGAATTTATTTGAAATTATCACAACTTATCCTAATTTATCATAATTATCTAAAATAATCTGAATATTTTATAAATTATCTGAACTTTTCAAAATGTATCTGAAATTATCCAAACTTATCTAAATTTATTTGAACTAATTTGAATTTATCTTAACTAATCTGAATTTGTATAAACCTATCTAAAATTATATGATATTATCTGAACTTATAACTTGAAATAAGAGAAAATAAGGCGAATTGAACAAAGTCTTATCTAAACATACTTTAACTTATTAGACCTTACTATAGCTTATTTTAGTTGTAATTTATTTAAATTCGGATAAACTTTATTAAACTTATTAAAACTTATTTTAGTTATACGTCAAACTCAAGTAACATTTATTCATTATTGACCCTAAGTAATGTGTCTTACTAAATAAGGTGTTAGAATTATTATGAAACTAACATAAAATAAATGTGTTGCGATTATTACGAAATGGAGGGGTATAAGTTCATTAACAATAACAAAATTCAAACATTACTAAAATTTGAAAATCTTGTATTCTTAATCATGATTTAGATGCTAATATATAATAAACTATCTGAATACTTCTAATAATCAAGTTGTCAATGAATTGACAATGATAAATAGCCGCAAAGACGACGATAAACGCAAAACGGTGAAGAAAAAGACATTTCACAATGATGTAATAATCACCCGATCAAGGGGATAATGTAATACCCCGTATTTTTATATGTATTTTAATTTAAATAAGTATTTTTTAAGGTATTTAAATAATTTGAAATGAATTAATTATGGTGTTTCATTAATTTAAAAAGAATTATTTTAATTAAAAGTTTATTTTTAATTATTTAACAATCTTGAAAATATTTTATTTCATGATTTGGAAACTTTGGGGCATATTATTTTATTAAAGGAAATTTTTAAAGTCAATGAGTTTTTAACGAAAGTCAAAATACTAGTTTGACTAGGAAAGGGATCATTAAGGGTAAAAAGGGAATTTAAATTTAGGAGGGTTTTGGAAAAGAGAGTATAATTACCCATCACATGGGGCATATTAAACTTTGCCCAAGGTGGAGAATACCTAAAGGTAACTCTCTTTCTCTCTCCTCTTATTTTCTCTCTTTTTCTCTTAATTTTTCCCCTTCCCCTTTATTTTAATTTTAATTTTTTTTTCACACCACCACCACGCACACCCTCACGGTGGCCGACTACCACCACCACCACAGCCGGCAACCGTCGCCAGCACGGGGCCGGCAGCAGGAGCAGTCGTGGAAGGTGGCGCCAGCCATCCTCCCTTTCTTCCCCCTTGTGCGTGCGTGTGTTTGTAAAAAAAAATTATTCTTTTTGATTTTCAATTAAATCTACCCTTAATCTAATTATTGTTTTTTGGGTTTTGTGATGATTTTATGATGTTTGATAATAAGTATTTTGTATATAAATTTTCAGATTTGGTTTTGAATCAAAAAGCCCCAAATTATAAACACTAGGTTTTTAAGTTTATGTATATTGATGGAAATTGTTTATGGGTGATTTAAATTATTGAAATAAGTGTTTTAAAACACATTTACAGCAATTTTAAATGATTTAATAAAATTGGAATTTTTATATATAAGCTATAATTAAGTTTCTTGAAAGGATTTTTAATTATCCATTAATTGGGAATAAAAGTAAGGGTTTAAATTAAATTTTAGCTTGTTTTAGAGGGTTTATGAGTGATTTAAAGAGTGTATATATTGCTGGAAATTTGTGTGGAATAGGTATTAATGCCTCTTTGTAATTTTGGTTTGTAGGAGACTTCCAAGTGAGTGATTTTATTTAGTCGTGGCGATTTTGAGATCATATTCAAGGTACGTTCGCGTACTTGGTAATTATGTATGTGTGTAGAAGCATGCTAGGACTTGTTTAATTAATTCCAAGTTAGTATCATGATAGGTATTGGTTGGAATTATCGATTGGATTAAAAAGGGTTTAACATTTAGATTTATGTGGTCACTAATTATTTAAGAGTTAAATTGGTAGGTTTGATTGCTTGAATGATTTATTATGTTTGATCGTGTTATGTTTGAGAGTCATCACCAAGTATAATAATATGTAAACAACGTAAAGGGAAAGAGATTACGCACCAAAACTCTTGGAACGTATATACCTTGAGTGAGAACATATAGGGGGAGTTATGGGGTTTTATATTTAACCATAGCTTCTACTAGGAGTACAAGACGGTGTATTTTCCTTTTTATTTATTTTATTCGTAGGATGTCCAGTCACTTCATGTGACATTTGCCTACCCAGTTAGCTCCTGGTGTAGTTTACCTCAATTTATTTAGGGTAGGGATTTGATGGGAAACTCGTTCGATGCGTAATCAAATTAAATAAGCAATTCATTTATTTATTAGTTGGTCGTTTGGTGTGTTGTGTGCTTGTAAAAAGGTGCAACAAGGTAAGTTGTGTGTGGATAGGATGAAAGCATGTTAGTGTGTTTTTATTACGCTTATGTATTCAGTATTGCTGATTGTGTGTTGTGTTTGTTTGGCCTTGTCTTTACCTTCGCCCTACGACGACCCATTTCTAATAGCGAGTAGTGGGGACATGTAGAGAGAAGCTTTTTTAGGTGATGAAGCATTATCATGATGGGCATGAGTGAAAAATGAATCATGCTTAGTTTCCATAGGAATATGATGTGTTTTATTTGCTTTGAATGTTATTTATTTTATTATGCTCGTGAGACTAACGTAAATGTTTGCAGTATTGTTTGGTTTTTAATTTAAAGGCCTACAATGGTTCCAAGTTGTAGGTTTACTTTGTTTGACTTCGTTTGACTTTACTTTATTTTGGTTTGACTTTTGAGTACGTTGACTTGTTTTGAATGGTTTTAAAGATAGTCTTCCACTGTGTGTCTTTGATATTTTCCTTAGCCGTTTTCACGGTGGCGATAATGTCTTAAATTTTCCTACTTCGTTTTTAAAAGGGAAAAATAGGTATTTTTAAAGGAAAGGAATTTCTAGGGTGTTATAGATAAATAGTCATTTTCTATAATAACTTGAGTTGTCAATCTTATAACAATTCTAATAAGCCAATACGAAACTTAACTATATATGAATGAAAATCTTCGGTAACAAAAATGTCATGACATGTATTCTAATATAGCTAAAACGACTTGAACTGAGATTGACTCGATTTCAAATTAGTTGACTCAAAACCGAAACTAAAGTAAATTTAACTAAGAATGAGCTAATAATCGAAGTAACCAGATTCAAATTTTAATTGGAACTGAATTGATTTGAACTGAGATCTAATCAGATTCGAAATGACCCGATTCAAAGTCAAATAAATCCATATTGACCCAAATAAACCCGATAAAATCCGGATCAACTCGATATGGCTTGACCCGAATTTAACTTGAACCAAGTTCGATTTGTACCCGACCATGCTTGAACTCAACTTTAACCAGAATCTGATTAAGCTCAACCCGATTTGATTTGGTTTGATCTTGATACAGTGTTTGGTTCATTGTGTTGTGGGGGTGTTATAGTGTTTGTTTAATTAAAGGGGTTCTTTAAAGGCAATTGCATTGTAATTTGGTAACCATTGCTAACAAACTGAATTCAAGTCTAAATTTAAAATTTTGGAAAACTTGGTTTTTAAAATAAAGAGTAATAATTTGCTCATATACTAAATATCAATGTAACTCGACGATTCTACTAAAAACATGTTATCGAGCCTATTACTTTTGGTCGAATCTTATGTGATTATGTAGGGAAAATTGATGTGTTTGATCATCAAGAAGTCATTTAGAGATAGTTTTAAATGATCAATTTGAGTTAATTACTAGTATAAAACAATAAATTTTGACAATTTGTAAGGGAAGTCCAACAATATATTTTTCTCTGTATATAAGCATCCCTCAGGAGTCAGGAGGGTTCCTCTGAGATTATTATTACCTACATGAAGCTTTAACATACGTAGTAAAAATTGATGCAAAGATGGAAAATACAAAATCAATTCATCTTTATCCAATGACAAAAATAGTAATAGTATAAAAATTTTGTAGTGTTGTGGTTGAAATCTTGTCCATTAATTGAGATACTCTAATTCACCGAACCACAAGTTTTTCTGATCTCTCCATGATGGCCTGTAAGGACTCCGATTCTAGCCATCTTGACCATGGCCGGACCGAATTCGTTCAAAAATTGATAAGGACTTTTGGCTAGCCCCTTCACAATACCTTTAGTTAGAGGACTTATAGCCATGTTTTGGTCTATCTCTAGAGTGCCATTGTGTGCTACTATTTGCTTGTAATAGGCATTGTCCATCTTGAAATGACTGTTTGGAGTTTGGTCAAGGAAAGCCTCCTCGTCGCTTTGACTATTAAGAGGACATGTGTTCCGCAAGACTTTGAGAAGTGATGAACTTATGGTTGGATCTGGTTTGTGGGTACCATGGAAGTTATATAAACGTTTTTTAAATGAGTGACAGTGTGCAGTTCCAGCAGTATGTCCACCTGTAAATTTATAAGTAAATACTATAGCTTCAGCAAATAATTAAGAACGATTAATAGATTTGCTATTATATATGTGACTCTTGTAATTTACTTCGCATTATTTTGCTTAAGAAAAGGTATTCGTTAATAAATACCTAAAAGAACAACAAAGTCACGCTTATTGAGCCCTTTTTTGGCAAACAATTGAATGGCTTTATTCACGGGAATTGTTGGAGGAGGAAGGATTGCTTCTGCTTCTTTGCTTAAAGATACGCGTCCATCTCTTCTTCCGGTTTCTACGTCATACCATTTTCCTCCAGCCTTCAAACATTACATAAATAACAATCGCACATGCATAATTATTAGTCAATTGCAATAACTAGTGTAGTATGTAGGGTTGTTTTTCGAAAATGTGAAAAGAATTTACTTACCAAGAAAACAGCAGCTCTTGCTGCTATAACTAGGACATCAGTACAAGAGACAACTCCTGGACAAACTTTTTCTACCACCTCCTTAATTTCACCAACATCTTCAATTCCACCAAGTTTTTTGTTTACTCGTGCCATTTGCTCTGTATGTTTTCCCTCGAGTAATATTGATGCGTCACAACCCTTTTTCAACCAAGTTACTTAATTAGCATAGAATTAAAAAAAAAAAATTGAATATTCCTGAGCTTTATACAATTTTTTTTTAAAAAAAAAAAAAAAAAGAAATATGAAATTCGTTCAATTTAAATTAGTCAAATACATACCCTAACAAAGCAATCATGGAAGGATAAACGAATAAGATCAGATACAATGTCAGGATCCTCTGTGATCTTTTGCTGAACTACTCCATAGATGACTTTCTCGATATTGTGTGCTCCACACTTGCCATTGTAAAACCCAACTCTTAGCTTATTGTTTCCATAACAATGACCTACAAGGGTCATTAGGATGAGCCCAAGAGAAAGCATCAAAGAAGGCGAAGCAAGCCTCATTATTATTATTTAATTATTTTCCCCAAATTACTATATGTTCAAGTGTGTTTAACAAGGTTTGCTAAAATGTCTTATTTATAGTGAAGCCAGAAGCTTTAACCTTCGGAAGAATATGGGGCATCTAGGGCTGCTGGACGTAAAGAATCTTGTAGCAGCTATACGTGCTAATAATATTCACGTTCTTATTATTTTGGTTAATTTTAATCTTAAATGGTTGTTGTATAGTTTTATACTTGTATAGTTGTATTATTATTGCTAAAATTGGACCGTCCTGATAATAATCCTAGCTTAATTTGGTTATAGTAACAAAAAAATGCTTCATTAGTATGATTGATTAATCCCCAGAAAAACCTGCTTTTGTATTTTTCTACTAGGTTATTTATTCTTATTGGTTAAACTCGGATTATGCACATGCATTCGCGATGATTGCAATGTTGTAAAAAAATTGCGGTCCTTCTTTTTTTTTTTTTTCATTTAATAATGCATGCTATATTATTATATGTTTAATTTGTTCAAACATAGCCATCTTATATAATTGATCAATTATTTGCTGATAACACTTCCCCTTAACCAAACAACGAAACAAGGGTTTTAAATTTGGGCACTGACCGTTAGTTAATAAACAACAAAGGACCTGTCAAAAAAAAAATAAAAAAAAAATAAAAAAAAGAAAAAAAAAAATAGAAAAAACAACAAAGGACAAATATATCAATTATCAAAGCCTACTAAATTACTAATAGTATAATTTAATCGTCCATGATAGATGTTGCACAACAAACTCCTATGGCAATGTGGCCAATTTCTATCACTATTTTTTTTTTTGTTATTTTCCTTATTTTCCGTTTGGTTACATTTTATTATTTTTAATTTGTTGTTCAAGAAAAAACTTGCGTGAAACTTATTGTGTACCTGAGGTTTATACGCACGTAACTAGCGTTATATTGTACATAGTGATCCTAATTTTAAAATAGTGACCTTCATTATTCATATTGACCCGAATATAAAAATTTTATTTACAAAAAAAAATAAACTTCTTATATCCTTTATAATACCAAAATGACTTTTATTTCAACATAATAACCTTTATTTTAATATCTTATTTATAGTCGTGCCACGTAGGCAACAATTAAATATTAGTATGACACGTAGGATTTATTTGGATATATATTTTATGAATAAAAAATTTATATTTTTTTAATAGGATAAAAAACTAGGATAGATTTTGTAGGATAAAAAAAGTTAGTTTGGAGTTCTACACAAATTCTCCAAAATGACGGGTGTACCTTAAATTATTGTAAAACGGGTTAAACACTTCTAGAAAACAGGCAAATTCCGATGGACTTGTTCCGACGGACACGAAATTCCGTCGGAATAAGCATAATTTCCGACGGATTTTTGTTCCGTCGGATATTTCCAACGAATTTAAAAATTCCATTGGAATTCCGTCGGAAATTTCCGACGGAAATAAATTCCCTCGGAATATTTGTGCTTTCCGATGGAATATTCCGTCGGAAATTACGATTTCCGACGGAAATTTCCGTCGGAATATTATTAAAAAAAAAAAATTTAAAACCCCCAAACCCTAAAACTGGAACACACCTCCCCTTCATTTCTCTCTCCTCTCCTCTTCTCTCTCTGCGCCTCACCTCTCTTTCTCTCTCCTCTCCTCTCTTCTTTCCTCTTATCTTTCTCTCTGAACTCCTCCCTCCTTCTCTCTCCTCCGCCATTCTCACTTCTCCTCTCTTCACCTTCTCCTTTCTCACACTGTCGCTGCTAAACAAGCCCCACCAATCTCCGCTACGCAACACCACCACCGCCCTCGTCATTTCACTTCTCCATCTCCTTTCTTCCTTCTCGCCGGCGTCCCATGGTAATACGGCAAAATTCGACCATGAAACCTCTAGATCTAGAGGTTTCATGATCGAATTTGGCCGTATTAAACCAAATTCGAGTGACATTCGAAGCAAAATTCACCCTTTAAGGTTTTTTTTTTTTTTTTTTTTTTTTTTTTTTTATATATATATATATATTTTCACACGTTTCGTTATTATTGGTTGTGGTTGTGGGCGGTGGTGGGTGGTTTTTGGGTTAGGGGGGTTTGGTGGGTTCGGGTTAGGGGGGTTTGGTGGGTCTGGTGGGTGGGTTCGGGTTAAGGGTTAGGGTTTGGTGGGTCTGGGTTAGGGTGGTGGTGGTTGGTGGATGTGGTAAAACGATGGTGGTGGTTGGTGGATGTGGTTATTCGTGGGTTAGGGTGGGTCTTGGTTAGGTGGGTTTAGGGTAAGGGTTGGGATGCGTGGGTTAGGGTGGGTCTGGGTAAAGGGTTGGGGTGGTTAGGGTGGGTTTGGGTAAAAGGGTGGGGTGGTTAGGGTGGGTCTGGGTTAGTGGTGGCGTGGTTAGGGTGGGTTTGGGTTAAGGTTGGGGTGGTAAGGGTGGGTCTGGGTTAGGAGTGGCGTGGTTAGGGTGGGTTTGGGTTAAGGCTGGGATGGTTAGGGTGGGGTGGTTAGGGTGGGTCTGTTGTAGTGGTGGTTGGTGGTCTGAGATGGTGACACGCCGTGCCGCTAGTGGCGCGACGTTTTTTTTTTTTTTTTTTTTTTTTTTTTTTTTTGCAGGAGATTCCGACGGAATTTCCGTCGGAACATTCAAGCGGATTTGTATTCCGTCGGAATTTTCCGACGGACTTTCCGGTGGCCGGAATACCTTTTCCGATGAATTAATTCCGTCGGAGAAAACTGTTCCGACGGAAATTCCGTCAGAAAAAACCGTTCCGACGGAAATTCCGTCAGAAAAAACTATTCCGACGAAATTGGCCATTTTATCTACAAAGGGTGTTCCGACAACCAGTTCCGACGGAAATTTCGTCGGAACAGTGTTTTGCCGACGGAATTTAGGGTGTTTTCGACGGAATTTTTCCGTTGGAAATGGCCTGTTTTCTAGTAGTGAAAGTTATCTAAAAAATACTTAAAGTTACGCTTTATACTACAAATGTTATTATTTTTCTAATAATAAATTATTTTATCTTACAAAAAAAATAAAATGTATTAGCTCCGTTTTTTCTAGTTGACACGTTTTAACTTTAGCACTATTCACACGTTCCCCTTTGATCATGTTTTATGCTTTATACATAATGAAAAATATAGTCATTTGGGATCTTCTTAGATTCGCCACGATATATATATTTTCAAAATATCAACTTTTCATAATTTTTGTTTATCAGTAATTAAAGATATTAATGGTTGAATTTGTGTATTGACAAACGTGACTAAAACGTGTCAACTAAAATAACGGAGGAAGTATTAGATTAATCATATTAGCCTTTATACTATGTAGTCATGAATTTATAAGAAATTACACATTAAAATAAAATTCAAACCAACGACAAATTAAAAGTTATCCTTTAAGAGGTTAAAGTTACCATTAAAAAGTTACCCTCAAACTGACCGTTTTACAATAATATTAACGTACACCCGCCTTACACAAGACTTATTGAGAGTTTTATTTTTAATAAAATTTGGATAGATTTATAGGATAAAATTGTTGATTTAGAGTTTTATTTCCAATAAATATGATCACTATTTCTCAGGTACAAAATAAATTATAAGTTTAGCCAGATCACAAGACAGCAACACTTAGCGTTTCAACTTTTCACCAAATGTCACATCACGTTGAAAACAATTTAATAATTTAACATATAAGTTTATTTTTATATCATAATTTTTTTGGGAGCGAAGGAAGTAGTTCAAAAAGTATAACATTCATTTATAATATATCCTAATCGATTTAAATAAAATACTTCACAATCTAATATGATTTTATTACTTTATGTAGAACTATCAATCGGGTCGGGTCACGGGCCATTTTGTGTCGAGTCACTTCAGGTCACGGGTCAAAAAAGTTCACACTAGCCCAATATTTTGGGTTTCGGGTCAACCCAACGGGCTTAGAATAATTGTTTTTTTACTTTTTTTTTGCTAATTAACTTTTAGAAATTTCTAATATTTCAAACTTACTTTGCTATTTTTTTTTATAATTTTTTAAATCAAGCATCATCATCAATATTATTATTAGTCATTATATGCCTAATGCATAATTTAGATCCTCACAAAATCACATCAATTCCTAATTAATTTTGTATCAATGATATATTTTAAAACTTGGTATATAGATAAAAAGTTTATCTTAAATTTCATTAAACAAGCCCGACATCACACGGGACGCCAAACTAGTATTTATATATCTGTGGTAAAACTAGTACATTAACATGCGTGTCAAATTTAACTATATCAATTATTTAAAAATGGAGGAAATATTAGATTTATATGTTAATCCTCTAATTCTCATATGATTTTAGAATGAAGTCTCACTTGACTGATTTTAGAATGAAGTCTCACTTTATTTACTTGTATGCTGGAGTTGTCAATCCTAATTAACTTCTATTGTCCCTTGTGAGCCATAATCTAAGGACTAAGGATTTTCATAATTGTAACTTTGCAACATTTTCTATATTGACTAGGTCTACCATATTAGATTGCTATTTTCCCACTTAAATGGATCACATACTTTATTTATGGGAAACAATAATAAAATTGCTTTTAATGCAATTTGTTGGTTTGTGCATTCAATACCTGTGGACATCATCTTTGAAAGGTATTTAGGAGAATTTAGTGCGATAAAAGGTAAAAATGGGTGTAGATTAAACATAGTTTTGCATGAAATAAAAATCTATAATAATATATTAAAAGACGTTCCTAAGAACGTTGATGTGCCACGTAATCCCTTTTTTGTTGTGTCATGTCATCTTCCTAAAATCTCATGATGCCATATCACCACTCAAACAATGCCACATCACCCAAGCTACCAACATTACTCCATATAACAAAGATGACTATTTAATCATCTAAGTCAGTTATCAACTATGTTATTTTAAAATGTAAAAATAAAATTATATAAGTGTAAACCACAAGTTTCAATCTAAAAAAAAAATGGCTAACATTGTTTCTCAAAAAGGCATTTTGGTGTTTTTGGTAAAAAAAAAAAAAAAAAAAAAAAAAAAAAAAAAAAAAAAAAAACCACTGCTTTCAACTTCTCTCTTTTCAACAATGGACTTTGAGCAGTTTTTAACAATGGAAATCGAATAATTCTTCAACACTGGAGGGAACACGTTCAAACAATGACAAAAATCTATCATTTAGGGTTAACCATTCCCTTAATTTATATATTTTTCTTAGGGTCTTTCGTTAAATTCAGGGCAAAGCCATCGGATATGGTGGTGTTAAGGTTGGGGTTTGTTGTGGTGTTGGTGGTGTTAGGGGATGTTGTTGGTTGTGGTGATGGAATTCTAGCTTCTGCCATTGATGATTCGAAAGGTTGAAGAAGGAATGATGAAAATGGAAGGAGGAGGAAGAGGATGAGTCAGCAAGAGAAAATAATAAAATATTATAAAGTTTGCTATTATTAACAGTATTTGTCATTTTGGGAAACATGATTATTGTTTCTCATTTTGAGAAACTAGGGTAAGCCCAAAATAATAACTCAATTTTTAGTTTGACAATGACAATTGCAGTTTTAAAAAGTCTATAAAAAAATTTATCGATTGCACGTGTACAACAGTAGCAACCCGGGGCAACGCTCGGGTTACTCACTAGTGAAAAGATGAAAAACATATATACACATTACTTTGGAACACACGAGATGAAATACACACATAATAAGTTTATATAATGTTCTAATTTTATTTATAAAATTACTAGATGGCTAACGCGCACGACATAGTTAGCCATGTTATTTTGAAGGGTAGTTAGCAGCACACTATTCATAAGAGCAATTCTATACTTTTCTCTACCAACTGTGATGAGCCTAATATCAGGTTATGTTTTGTACGAGTAACACATGCATTTTAGCATCATAAATGATAAATTGCTGACAATTTCAGGTACCTTAATTATTTAGAATTGTATGACATGCACATGAAATAAACTTTAAGTCGTTAAAACTAATTTAAACAATTATATGATTATTGTAATACTTAAGGGTGTGTATTATTCACCTGATTTTCATTTATCTAAATTAATCTTATCTTATTTGAACTTATTTTAAATTTTTAGATTTTGGTAAACTTATTTTAGTTGTAATAAGAACTTAGATTACCCTTATCAGAATTTATTATTTATCTTAAATTTATTAAATCCAAAAAAAAAAAACAAAAAAAAAATTGGAAAATAAGGTGAACCGAATGCCTTAAATATCATCTAGTACTTATTAATTTTAACTATTATTTTTTCAAATAAAGTTAACTTAACAATAATTTGAATTCTCGTTCAACCATCACTTGATGAAACCCGTGCGATGCACGGTTTATTTGTATTTTTATAAAAAATTAAATATTTTTTTTGTATGTATGTGATTAAATTTGTTATTTCTGTCGTTGTATATAGTATATCATTTGATATTCTTATTTTAAAATAAATTGTGAGTTTATATTATGATAAAATTCATATTTACTTAAATTAAACTTTAAAATCTCATTCGCCAGTTTGCTTATGTGGTATTTGAATTATTTATTTTTAAAAGAAATTACAAATCTCTCATGTGATTGGCTATAACTAAAATTTATAATCCTACAGTGCGTTAAGAAAATTTTATCTCACGTGGCTCTCTAAAAACTCGGGGAAAAAACTCCCTTTTTGATATATATACTAGTTTTGTGCTCGGGCGATACCCAGATGGTTGATAAAATTTTAATATAAACTTTTTGGCTTGAATGTTAAATACAGTCATGTAATCCTTTTTGATAATTTAGGATATCTAGACTTACGATATCATATCACTTATTTATATAATAGTGTACTTTTTAAAAAATATATATATTTAATTTATCAAAAAAGATTATTTAAATAGTATAAAATAAGATATCTATGTTATTATTGACTTGAAACATTTTTATTGAACTTAAATTATTTACTGAACTTAAAATATTTTACCAAACTAAAATTACTTTTACTAATTCTATATTAATTTTTAAATAAATTAAATATATTATAAATAGATCTTATTTTAAAGAAATTTTTAAAATGAATTTTATGGTGGAAATAAAACTGAGTTATAAGATATTTATTAATAGTTATGATCAATTTTGTATATATTAAATGTTAGAAGTATATCGATAATAAAACTCTAAACAACAATTTTATCTTAAAAATGTTATCCAAAATTCGTTTACTTAGCGTCATATACTATTTGTCATCTACGTGGCTCGAAACTTGGCAAAAAACTGGAATGCCAAGTGTCACTGTCTCGTAGCCTGATTGCGAGACCAACTTTATTTATTAGTGACTAGTTTTGTGCCCGGGCGATGCCCGAATTGTTGATAAAATTATAGGATAAATTTTTTGGCTTGAATGTTCATTAATACGGTCATGTAATCCTTTTTGATAATGCAGGATTTTAGACATACGATATCCTATCACTTATTTAATTTATAGAATAGTGCACTTTTTGTAGTTTTGTTTGTAAATAAATATCTATGTTATTATTGACTTGAAATTATTGTTATTGAACTTAAATTATTTTTACTAAACTGAAAGTATATTTACCAAACCAAAATAATTTTTACTAATTAAAACTTATTTTACTTATTCTCTATTATTTTTTTTTAACTAAATTAAAAATATTATAAACGGATCTCATTTTAAAGAACATTTTGAAACAAATTTTATGATGGAAATAAAACCGAGTTATATGATATTTAATAAAAGTTATGATTAATTTTGTTTATAATAAATATTAGAAGTATAGTGATAATAAAACTCAATACAATATTTTATCTTAATAAATCTATCTAAAAATTGCTTACTTAGCATCATATGTGTCACAATAATATCTCTTTGTCGCATACGTGGC
This sequence comes from Chenopodium quinoa, assembly GCF_001683475.1. Lineage (NCBI taxonomy): Eukaryota > Viridiplantae > Streptophyta > Magnoliopsida > Caryophyllales > Amaranthaceae > Chenopodium > Chenopodium quinoa. Next base: position 1,026,815 of record NW_018745403.1, read on the forward strand.
GCGACACTTGGTGAAAAATTGAAATGCCAAGTATCACTGTCTTGTGGCCTGGCTGCGAGACCAGCTTTATTTATTAGTGACTAATTTTGTACCCGAACGATGTCCAGATGGTTGATAAAAGTTTAGGATAAATTGTTTGGATTGAATGTTAAATACGATCATATTATCCCTTTTGATAATGCAGGATATTTAGACATACTGAATTGAAATATATTTTTATTGAACTGAAATTATTTTTACTAAACTAAAAGTATTTTTACCAAAATAAAAATTATTTTTCATGATTAAAATTTATTTTCACTAATTCTCTATTATTCTTTTAAATAAAATAAATATATTATAAATGGGTCTTATTTTAAAGAACTTTTTAAAACGAATTTAATGATGGAAATAGTACCAAATTATAAGATATTTATTAAAAGTTATGATTAATTTTGTGTATATGAAATATTAGAAGTATATCGATAATAATTATATAAAACTCTATACAACTTTTTTATCTTTAAAAATCTATCCAAACTTCGCTTACTTAGCATCATATGTGTCACAATAATACCTATGTGTCGCCTACATGGAGTGACACTTAGCGAAAAACTGGAATGCCAAGTGTTGCTGTCTCGTGGCTTGGCTCCGAGACTGGCTTTATTTATTATTGACTAGTTTGTACCCCGGACGATGTCCGTTTGTTTATTGAACTTTAAGATAAACTTTTTATCTACATGCTAAATTTCAAAACATATCATTCATACAAATAGTGTTATGTAAGAGGTACATATCCCTTTTGATTTAGGATATTTTAACGTAGAATACTATTGATTTTTGTAATAGCGCAATATAAATTATAGAATTATACACTATGTAAGACTAGTATATATGTTATTCGAATTTTCTACTCATGGATTAATTTGAAAGGAATGGTGTCCTTCCAACAAGTGTATTCTTCCGATAGAGGGTTCAAAATTATTACGGAGCTAATTCTCCACTAAGGTCAAGTGATCGGAATTCCTAGGTGGAGGCCGCTTCCGATCAGTAATATCAATATATAATTGATGTTACAGCTTAATCTTAACTAAACCCTTCGGGTCGAACCCAATCGAACCACCGGTCCGAGACGACGAATTAATCCGAAAGGATTTAATGAGTCAGTAGAATTTTACAAATACAGACGTCGGAAATCGAGCCTAGGGCGTCGAGACCGAGCGTCGCAAAATCACAAAGCGACAAGTATGAACATAGCCCTAGCACCGCACTAGCCTAGCCATGTGGATGCTAGGCTAGTTCAAGCTAGCATGCACCTAGCATGGAGCATGGCTAGGCACACTAGGTGTGCTAGGCGCACCATCACAGCCCATCGCAGCCCATACAACATCACTAGGCGCACCATGCGTGCCCTAGGATGGCTGGGCACCATCGCAAGCCAAAGATCATCACTAGGCGCACCATGCGTGCCCTAGGATGGCTGGGCACCATCGCAGCCCAGACAGCATCTCTAGGCGCACCATGCGTGCCCTAGGATGGCCTGGTGCCGTCGCGACCCTAGCACAATGCTGGGCGCATGGCAGGACCACACGCACCAAGCAGAGCTAGTGCTAGGCACTGGCGCATGCGTGGTGCATGGTGCTTGGGCGAGGCTTGTGCATGCGTAGTGCATGGTGTAAGGCCGAGGCTGATGCGTGTGGCTGTGCGAGTGCATGCGAGGGAGAGCTAGAAAGCAAGCAACGTCAAGCCAAGCAAGTGTGGCTCGCTAGCAGCATGCATGCTGGCCATGCTAGAAATGGTGCGAGAGAGAGATGTGAGGCATAGCACCAGCGTCAGCACGTACCAGCGCATAGCACTGGCACGCACCAGCGCCAGCGCGCAACACCAGCACAGCCCAGCAGCAGCACGCACTGGCTGGCTGGCTGGGTGCTGGGCAGCAAGGGGGTGCTAACTGGCAGCCCTAGCTGGAACGCTAGCTGGCAGCCAGCTAGCCCTCCTTGACCCGGTTATGTGCATAGAGTGTGGGGACCAACTCATGGCCTTGGGGATCAAGGCAATGGTCCCCCCCAAGCCTTGGTCCTCATTTGGCTTTCACTATTATTGTGCCATGTGTCGATTTGTGATTGAATTGATTAATCATTTAATTTTGGAATTAAATAATTATCATTTTACCAACTCTCCCACATTGATGGGAGATTGGAAATCAAGGGATCGTTTTCCCTATAAATACCAAGCTTGGGTATTTGGGAATGTACAACCTTGAGTGGAATTGAAAAGGCAACTCTAAGTAAGAGTAAACCTTTGATTCGTAAAACTCATAGTTATTTTGTCTTGGTCTTGACTAACCTTCAAGACTTAGGACGCTCGGGTCGGGTCGAGGGTACGATCCGTCGGAGATCTCGTGTTTTCGGGATTTTGAAGTAAGAGCTCTTTGGGAGCGAAGCACACGTCAAGGGTATAACTCTTGTTTGATTAAGTTTAATATGCTTGTTAATTGTTTTAATTAAGGGGCGGGTCTTGGTGGGTTTCCTTCCGCGTAGTGCCGGGTTACTACGAAACCCTACATAATTATCACTTGACAATCATCATACTGGTAAAAAAAAAGATATAGTATTAACGCTCATAAAGTTGTGGGTGGTTTTGGGAAAGAGCTTGGGCTATCTGATAGTTCTGGACAGTCATGCCATGCTCCTTTTAATTTTTGCAATTATTTTTTAATTAAGGTGTTTTAAAAGAATTTAATTTTCTGGTTCATGTTCTTCTAATTAGATTAGATGCTCGTTTTAATTAATTTTAAAACTCGTTTTTATTTTCGATTTGGCTGTCGAACCCAGATTTTGGCTCAAAATAGTGATTTTTGGGTGGAATCGACATTCTGGAACAGATTAAACCCTTTTAGGACTGTCCAGAAGCCAAATTCAAACCAGAAACCCAATTTTTCTGGGGTTTTTCGTTTTTCAACGAAAATTTTAATTCTTTTTAAGCCTTGATTAATGCAAGCATTACAAGGTTAGATTAAATGCACATTTGCATCTCTAATCTACTGGTTTTAAAATATCCTTGAGCATAATAATGGAGTTTTTATTAGTGCTTAAGTTGATATACCAATTTTTCACATAAACTTGTTTTTCACAAATTTTGCAACTAAATTGCAATAAAGTGTGAAAACTTGTTGTGATCTTGTAATTTTAAGGTCCCAAATAATGTTAAAGTTCTAATCTTTAAAGGTTTAAATGATTGGAACCCTAACCCCTAAATTCCATGTTGAACAAAGCTTGGATGTTTTATGTTTGGTTGATTAAAATCCATCAAGTTCAATTACTTGTGAGTAAAATTTGATTAATCTTCATATTGGAAGATGTAACCATGGTATTTTACACAAGTATGCAAGTTGGAAAATTTTTATCATTGGATGGTTGATTTATTTTTCCAACTCCCATTTGTCAAATCCATTATTAATTTGCATATTGGCAAGATTAATTTTGGACATAGCTCATTTTATTTTAAGCATAAAATTAGACCTAATTTTGTTCAAAATTGAAATTTTGGATAATTTAGGCTTGTGCACCAATAAAATAAATTTTATTTAAGTAGGACTTAATTTTATTTTATTTTTCCTCAAATTAATTCTAAAATGTAATTTGGAATTAATTTATGCCACACATAAATCGGAATCAAAATCCCGAGAAATGCACGCAAATCGATGCAAAACCGCAAGCGTCACCAAGGCTAGTCGGCTGCCTAGCAGCCCACATATAGGCTTCATGTGGTGCGCATATGGCTGTGCATCGTTGGTTCGTGGATGTGTGGTGAGGAGGCGTCTACTGTGTAGTGCGTGTGCTGGTGCATGGGCCTTAGGCTGCTGGTGTGCTTGTGCTGCTGCTAGGCAGCGAGGCAGCAAGCCCCAGCCAGCCAACCACTGCTGCCTGCGCCAGCAAGCTGCTAGCTAGCAAGGCAGGCTATGCTAGGCACACTTGCTAGCTGCTAACACCACGCACCATGGCGCAGGGCCATGGGCTGCCTAGCAGCCATGGTGCGCACCCTCAAAGGGTTTTGTGGGACGTTTTTGCTTAAGTTTGAGCTATGTTTTTGCGATATTTTTTTTGCCGTTTTAATAATTTTACATAATTATTTTAACGAGGCTAAAAACCTCAATTTTTGTTTTTGCAAAATTTTGACAAATTATGGGTTATGCCGACTGAATTAATCGGATTAATTAAGTACGGATGCAGAATTTAGTGGGAGCTTAATTAAGTGCGTTAGCATTTTGCGTTTAGAAATAATGGATTAAACAACTTTGACTAGTTTTAATTAGGCGCGTTAATTGGATTAACCACCTAAGTTAGTTACTAGTTTTGCGTGTTTAATTATGTATTTCGTAAAATTGCATGGGCCATTCACAAATAGTGAATGGGTGAATGGAAGATTGTTATTCAAAACAGGTCTTTGAAAATGGAAACTAGTGGGGCCCGACTAGGATTGAAAATACGGACTGCGTTCCGTTATGTATTTTTGTAAATCTAAATACGGTCTGCGAACCGTTAAGTATTTTTGTACTATTAGATTAATCTTAGTCGTTCTAGCTAGCTTCTTTTATTTCATTTTGGCCAAGATGTCTCAAGACGGCGTTTCGACAAAGACGAGCCAAGATGAAGACCCATGGAAATTGAAGATTTCAAAGGGTCGTGCTAGTTGCCAAATGCATCTATTTTATGCCTTATATATTGTTATTATATATGATTGCTAGATGCATGTCTAGGTTTTCTATTATGTTGCGACGATTAGTTAAGTTCACTTAAATCAACCAACATAGAAACCCTAGGTCCCTTTAATAATATTGAGCTAAAATTTGCCGTTCCAAGAACAACACTTACCGAACTAATGCGCGTACGTGATGGATTACGCCAAAGCGAGGCATCACTACTTCCCTAGGAACGTAAGGTATACTAGGTATACAAGTTGTCTTGGTTAAGCTCAACGATATCAGTAAGGAGTCCTTAGATGTCGTGGAAAAAAAGATAAAATGTCAAGAATGCATTAGATGCGACATTTTATCAAACCGAGAGTAGCTTGGAGCTATTAGCAATTGGGTTGCTTACCTTAAGATATTTAATGATTAGCCAAAGCATGCTTAACCATTTCTTGATCTTTGGGATCTCGGAATCATTTTATTCTCGCCCATAAGGGACAATTTTAAATGCGTGGATAAAATGTTCAATAAGATTGAATATATGCATGAACGTTTTAAATTTCAACTTATTGATTTATGAATGGTTTTTCACTTCAAATTCTTTCAATTGTAGAATCATGTCTGCAAGTAACTCAAACAACAACCATAAGTGCCCGGAACTCCCCGAGAAGTTGGCCTTTTCCTTAAACTTGGTCAACTTCAAGGAATGGGAAGAGGAACTCAGGGGAACTCTCTGAAATTGTTCCTTGGAGTATACTCTTGATACTCCCATTCCAAGCTTCTTTGCCAAAGGAATCATGACCGATGAGGCTCATGAAGAATGGTCTTCCAATTGCAAAAGGGTCTCACGACTTATGGCAAATTCCATCTCGGAAGATTGGAAGGAAATTCTTACCTCCTATCTCCCGGACATGTTCCTCAAAGCACTTGAGGACGTTGTCAATGTAAGAGTCACCAAGAGTGACAATGGCAACTTTGATGGCCTCGTGTTTGACTTGACTAGGTCACTTTCAAACATGAGGATAAAGCCACCAAACGTGGGATGTCTTGCTAAGGAAAGGCGCCGGCTATGGACAAAGGTCTACAATGCCAAGTTGAGACCCCGCATGCCCCTCCGACCTCATGTGCTTGGAATGACTAGAATCTTCAAACACATGCAGCTTCTTGGAATCCATTGGAAGATGAGATAGCGGGGCATATCTTGCTTGCTTCACTCCACTCGGGCTATGATGCACTTAGAGTGCATATCGCTGCGGGAAAGGAGACACACTCCCTCAAGGAGGTGGTGCAACTTCTTAGCCAAGCCACCGCCTATGGAATGACCAAAAGGCCCTTGAGAGCTAAGAAGAAGGAGTTCAAGAAGGTCAACGCAAAGATGATATGCTTCCATTGTGGCATGCAAGGCCACTAAAAGAGAGAATGCATGCTCGTCAAGGAAGAGGGGATCACTCCGACTACCTCAGGTATCTTCCTAAACACTTGTGAATTAAGCTTATCATAAGGTATTGGATACCAAGTATGACTCACTTAATGTTGCCTTTTCAGGAACCAAGTGAGAAGCTTATCAAGTGTTGGTGCATGGACAAGAAGACGACGAAGATGGTTTTTCGGTCGTGCTTGCATGCACTATTTTGTCTATGACATGTAATTAAACTAATTCTAGTTTTTCATCATGCCTTTGAACATACTATGATCCATGGTGTTGGACACTTAGGAATTTTGGATGTAAGACTTTGACAATAGTTGTTTCAAGTTTGTCTTACAGATTTATGTTCAATTAAATTGCATGTTTTTACATATGATTGGACAAAAGTTGATACCACTAGCTAAGACCATCGAGTCGAATCAAACCTACTTGTGGCATTGTCGTCTTGGCCACATTAACATCAAGCGCATCAAGAAACTTCTTCAAGAAGGTGTTCTTGACTCATTCGACTTAGAGTCGTTTGAAAATTGCGAAGGATGCTTATTAGGCAAGATGATAAAACAGCCATTCTCCAAGTTGGGAGAAAGGGCAAGTGACTTATTAAGTCTAATAGACACGAATGTATGTGGACCAATGAGCACACCCTCAAGACAAGGTTACCGATATTTCATCACTTTCACCGACGATTATAGTAGATATGGCTATGTCTACTTAATGTCGAATAAATCTGAATCCTTTGAGAAATTCAAAAAATTTCAGAAAGAAGTTGAAAATCAACTTGGCAAGAAAATTAAAGCACTTCGATCGGATCGAGGTGGCGAATATTTGAGCCATGAATTCGACGATAACTTGAAAGAAAATGGCATTCTTTCGGAGTTGACACCTCCCGGAACTCCTCAATGGAACGGAGTGTCCGAACTGAGAAATCGAACCTTGTTAGACATGGTTCGATCAATGATGGGTCTTAGTGAACTCCCTATATCTTTCTGGGGACATGCACTACAAACTACAGCACTAACACTGAATAGAGCTCTGTCAAAAGCTGTTGAAAAGACTCCATATGAATTATGGACTAAGAAACCTCCTAGGTTGTCTTTTCTCAAGATTTGGGGCTGCGAAGCATATGTCAAGCGATTAATTTCGGACAAACTTCACCCCAAATCAGATAAGTGTTTCTTTGTAGGATATCCAAAAGAAACCAAAGGGTATTACTTCTACAATAAATCCGAGAACAAAGTATTTGTTGCTCGTGATGGTGTCTTTTTGGAGAAGGATCACCTTTCTTAAATGACAAGTGGGAGGAAAATCGAACTCAACGAAGTTCAAGAGGACGAGCAACAATGTCAACCTGACAAAACTGACAATCTAGATACTTTGGAAGCATCTAAGAAGATTGGTCAGAATCAAGCAGACAATGAAAATGGTCAACCGATTACCCTTCGTAGGTCGCAACGGCAAAGATCTCAACCAGACAGATACCTCGGTATTGTCTTAACTGATGATCAGGACATCCTAATTATGGATGGTGATGATCCGGCGACATACAAGCATGCTATGACGAGCTCCGACTTTGCAAAATGGCAAGAGGCCATGAAATCTGAGATGGACTCCATGTCTGAAAATCAAGTCTGGGACTTGGTGAATTTTGCCTGAGGGTTATACACCCATTGGTTGCAAATGGATCTTCAAAGTGAAGACAGACAAGGATGGAAATGTATCAATATACAAAGCTAGACTGGTGGCAAAAGGTTATAGACAAGTCCACGGGATTGACTATGATGAAACTTTTTCACTAGTTGCAATGCTAAAATCCGTCCGGATTATCCTAGCGATTGCTGCATATTACGATTATGAAATATGGCAAATGGATGTCAAAACCGCCTTCCTTAATGGAATTTTGGAAGAAACTGTGTATATGACACAACCAGAAGGTTTTGTCGATCCAGGCAACGCTGGAAAGGTTTGCAAGCTGAAGAAGTCCATTTATGGACTAAAGCAAGCCAGCAGAAGTTGGAATATGCGATTTGATGAAGCCATTAGCAAGTTTGGTTTTATCAAGAATCCAGATGAATCTTGTGTATACAAGAAGGTCAGTGGGAGTGATATTGCATTCCTAGTCCTGTATGTCGATGACATACTTCTCATTGGAAACATCACGAAATTGTTGGAGTCCGTAAAGGGCTGGTTGGGAAAGTGCTTTTCAATGAAGGACTTAGGAGAAGCACATTACATGTTGGGAATCAAGATCTACAGGGATAGATCTAAGAGGATGATTGGATTAAGCGAGAGTACTTACATTGATAAGGTACTGGCTCGATCCCACATGGAGAATGCCAAAATAGGGCATTTACCCATGTCCCATGGCGTAACTCTCAGCAAGAAACAGTGTCCACAGACACCTGTTGAGCGAGAAAGGATGAATCAGATCCCATATGCTTCGCTAATCGGATCGATCATGTATGCCATGATATGTACAAGGCCAGATGTATCGTATGCCCTGAGTGCAACGAGTCGATACCAATCGAACCCAGGAGAGGCGCATTGGACTGCGGCCAAGAACATCCTTAAGTACTTGGAAAGGAACAAGGATAAATTCCTGGTGTATGGAGGCCACAAAGAACTGGTTGTTGAAGGTTACACCGACGCTAGCTTCCAGACTGACAGAGACGACTTCAAGTCACAGTCGGGGTACATATTATGTCTGAATGGAGGAGCGTTTAGCTGGAAGAGTGCCAAACATAGCACCACTGCAGACTCTACAACTGAAGCCGAGTACTTGGCCGCTTCAGAAGCCGCCAAGGAAGCTGTTTGGATTCGCAAGTTCATTAGCGAACTTGGTGTTGTACCCTCAATCAAGGGGCCGATAGATCTCTATTGTGATAACAATGGAGCAATCGCTCAGGCTAGGGAGCCGAGAGAGCACCAGAAGGTCAAACACGTGCAAACGCGATTTCACATGATAAGGGAATGGAAATCCGAAGGTGAAATCAGAATTTGTAAGATTGGCACGGATGATAATGTAGTCGATCCTTTGACTAAACCGCTGCCTCAAGTGAAACACAACAAGCACATTGAGGCGATGGGAATCAAGCATGTTGGAGACTGGCTTTGAAATTCCCTGTACATGTGTTTTAATTAAATAGGATATTTAATGTAAGACACTGTATTAAAACCATTCATTAATGGAGTAATTAATTTTAGTGCAAAATTATCATTCACTCCATTACTATTTAATTGTGGTTTAGAATTAAATAATGAGTCCATTCGATTTACGGAAATATTCAAAACAGGGTATCAAGACCATGTCTTGGATAAAGAAACACCTGTTAAGTGAACATTGAATATTAAATCAAAAATTGTCCCTAATCGAGGTCATCTAGCAGATGGACGATTGATGACCGCCATAGATTAGTGTGTAGTATGATTTAAAGCACCGTTTCTTGTGTTGCAAGGACGTGACGGTCATAAATCATTTGCACAAGCACAGTTTTGAACTGTACTGGATAAGACCTATGAGAGTACTTTAAGAAAATTTAAATTTTTTGTCATAAGTACATTTCTCATTATGACTATCGGAACTTGTTTCCTCCAACCATGAGTACTGTGAAGTTTTCTTGTTTGAGTACTAGACTCTTTGATGTTTCCAAACGTCTGCCGTAACTGGGGATCATAATTGGAACACTCAGGAGACTATGTCCTCTTAGTAAGAGGAACTTACAATACAAGACTGGGATTGTCCCCCTACTAACAATAGGGAAAATGTTTTGTTGTTTACAAGGCCGCTCGAAGAGCGAGACTGTGAAAATGCATGGTCGTGCTCAGATGGATTTTAGAAATCATCTGCTTATTGACAGTCGAACTCGGAGATCGAGAAACACTTCTAAATGTAATAAGGATGACAAAGAATCTTACCTTATAGTTCACGAAGAAACATTAAGTGACATAGGAAATGGGCTATACACTGTATGCACACTTGTCCGGAAGGACAAGTGGGAGATTGAAAGGAATGGTGTCCTTCCAACAAGTGTATTCTTCCGATAGAGGGTTCAGAATTATTACGGAGCTAATTCTTCAGTAAGGTCAAGTGATCGGAATGCCTAGGTGGAGGCCGCTTCCGATCAGTAATATCAATATACAATTGATGTTACAGCTTAATCTTAACTGAACCCTTCGGGTCGAACCCAATCGAACCACCGATCCGAGATGACGAATTAATCCGAAAGGATTTAATGAGTCAGCAGAGTTTTACGAATACAGACGTCGGAAATCGAGCCTAGGGCATCGAGACCGAGCGTCGCAAAATCACAAAGCGACAAGTATGAACATAGCCCTAGCACCGCACTAGCCTAGCCATGTGGATGCTAGGCTAGTTCAAGCTAGCATGCACCTAGCATGGCTAGGCGCAAGCCTAAGCACACTAGGTGTGCTAGGCGCACCATCACAACCCATCCCATCCCATACAACATCACTAGGCGCACCATGCGTGCCCTAGGATGGATGGGCACCATCGCAAGCCAAAGAGCATCACTAGGCGCACCATGCGTGCCCTGGGATGGCTGGGCACCATCGCAGCCCAGGCAGCATCTCTAGGCGCACCATGCGTGCCCTAGGATGGCCTGGTGCCATCGCGGCCCTAGCACAATGCTGGGCGCATAGCAGGACCACACGCACCAAGCAGAGATAGTGCTAGGCACTGGCGCATGCGTGGTGCGTGGTGCTTGGGCGAGGCTTGTGCATGCCTAGTGCATGGTGCAAGGCCGAGGCTGATGCGTGTGGTTGTGCGAGTGCATGCAAGGGAGAGCTAGCAAGCAAGCAACGTCAAGCCAAGCATGCGTGGCTCGCTAGCAGTACGCATGCTGGACATTGCTAGCAATGGTGCGAAAGAGAAATGCGAGGCATAGCACCAGCGCCAGCACGTAGCACCAGCACGCAACACCAGCACAGCCCAGCAGCAGCAAGCACTGGCTGGCTGGCTGGGTGATGTGCAGTAAGCGGGTGCTAGCTGGCAGCCAGCTAGCCCTCCTTGAACCGGTTTTCTGCATAGAGTGTGGGGACCAAATCATGGCCTTGGGGATCAAGGCAATGGTCCCCCCCAAGCCTTAGTCCTCACTTGGCTTTCTCTATTATTGTGCCATGTGTCGATTTGTGATTGAATTGATTTGTCATTTAATTTTGGAATTAAATAATTATCATTTTACCAACTCTCCCACATTGATGGGAGATTGGAAATCAAGGGATCATTTTCCCTATAAATACCAAGCTTGGGTATTTGGGAATGTACAACCTTGAGTGGAATTGAAAAGGCAACTCTAAGTAAGAGTAAACCTTTGATTCGTAAAACTCATAGTTATTTTGTCCGGGTCTTGACTAACCTTCAAGACTTAGGATGCTCGGGTCGGGTCGAGGGTACGATCCGTCGGAGATCTCGTGTTTTCGGGATTTTGAAGTAAGAGCTCTTTGGGAGCGAAGCATGCGTCAAAGGTATAATTCTTGTTCTTAATCTTGTTTGTTTAAGTTTAATATGCTTGTTAATTGTTTTAATTAAGGGGCGGGTCTTGGTGGGTTTCCTTCCGCGTAGTGTCGGGTCACTACGAAACCCTACATAATTATCACTTGACAATCATCATACTGGTAAAAAAAAGATATAGTATTAACGCTCATAAAGTTGTGGGTGGTTTTGGGAAAGAGCTTGGGCTATCTGATAGTTCTTGACAGTGATGCAAGTAACATGGTCAAAACAAGTAAAAGAAATCAGTTTGGAGTTGCACCTATTTTCATGTTATTGGATGATATTTCTAAGATAAGTTGTGGTTTTAATGTCTTTAATTGTAATTTAATATTTTTATAAATAAACTTATAATTTAATTAGTACATATGAAATATTGTTATTTTATCGAAAATAAAACTTTAAACCAACATATTTATCCTAAAAATCTATCCAAATTTTATTGAAAATAATTCTAAACTAACTTTTAAACTAATTAGGCGAAAATTGTTAATCAGCACCGGTTCAAAACCGCCATTCCTCACCGGTTTTGAACTGCATCTGATTTGGGGGATGCCAAATCCCAAGACTTTTCGCACCGGTTCTTGATGTGAACCGGTGCGAAAAAGTCCCCAAAAATACTTATTTTTTTTAATAAAATACTTTTCGCACCGCATCTGGCTGTGAACCGGTGCCAAAAGTCCTGTCGCGCCTTTTTTATATAAAATACTTTTTGCACCGGTTCTTGGTGTGAACCGGTGCCAAAAGTCCTGTCGCGCCTTTTTCTTATATAAAATACTTTTTGCACCGGTTCTTGGTGTGAACCGGTGCCAATAACTGTTTTTTTTTTTGGCAACAAATAATAATATTAATATTAATACTAATAATAATAATGAGAACCTGTACATCCTGCATTAATTCTACCATTATTATATTACAATAATAATAATAATAATAATTTCTAAATTGAAATAATAACAATACAGAGATATTAATTAATAATCCCAAATGCAATACAATGAAGTGTCATATTTACAATTCCTCAAAAAAAAAAAGTGTCATATTTACAAACAATACTAATCAATAATGTAGTTAACAAGTTCAAATAGAAATGATATTTACAAATTAAATGTGATGAAGGACACCAACACATCTCGAACTTCATTAAGTTCTTTACTTGTTAACAGACCTCCCTTTTGTACCTTGCAAAACTTGGAATAAACAAAAAGTATGTTAGAATTAATTACTTAGGTGATGCATGTAAAAATACATTTACAAGTTCAGTTAGAATAAAATTTATTACTTAGGCCTATATGACTACTACTTCACCTATTTTCTACATTTCTTATCAAATCAACTCATTCTTACTGATAACATGTCATTATAACTTATTTATAAGCGTAAGGCTTGAAGACATATGAAAAGAGAAATTCAAGTGTTTTAGGACACATTTTGATCAAAAATGGCCCAAATAAGTCCAATATAACTACTAGGATGCCTATATCCTACATTTCTAGTCAAATCAACTCATTCCTACTCATAACATGTCATTATTACTTAGTTCTAGGCGGCTAAGGCTTGAAATCACATGAAAAGAGCACTTCAAGTGTTTTAGGACGCATTTTGATCCAAAATGGCCCAAATTAGGCCTATATGACTACTAGAATGCCTATTTTCTACATTTCTTATCAAATCAACTCATTCTTTTTCATAAAACGTCATTATTACTTAGTTATAGGCGGCTAAGGTTTGAAATCACACGAAAAGAGCAATTCAAGTGTTTTAGGACGCATTTTGATTCAAAATGGCCCAAATAAGGCCTATGTGACTACTGGGATGCCTATTTTCTACATTTCTTGTCAAATCTACTCATTATTTCTCATAAAATATCATTATTACTTAGTTATAGGCGGCTAAGGCTTGAAATCACATGAATTGAGCAATTCAAGTGTTTTAGGATGCATTTTGATCCAAAATGACCCAAATAAGGCCAATATAACTACTAAGATGCCTATATCCTACATTTCTTGTCAAATCAACTCATTCCTACTCATAATATGTCATTATTACTTATTTTTAGGCGGATAAGGCTTGAAATCACATGAAAAGAGCAATTCAAGTGTTTTAGGACGCATTTTGTTCCAAAATGGCCTAAATAAGGCCTATATGACTACTAGAATGCCTATTTTCTACATTTCTTATCAACTAAACTAATTCTTTCTCATAACACGTAATTATTACTTAGTTATAGGCGGCTAAGACTTGAAATCACATGAAAAGAGCAATTCAAGTTTTTTTAGGACGCATTTTGATCCAAAATGACCCAAATAAGGCCTATATGACTACTAGGATGCCTATTTTCTACATTTCTTGTCAAATCAAATCATTATTTCTCATAAAATGTCATTATTACTTAGTTATAGGCGTCTAAGTCTTGAAATCACATGAAAAGAGTAACTCAAGTGTTTTAGGACGCATTTTGATAAAAAGTGGCCTAAAATAGGCCTATATGACTACTACTTCACCTGTTTTCTACATTTCTTTTCAAATCAACTCATTCTTTCTCACAACATGTCAATATTACTTAGTTATAGGCGGCTAAGGCTTGAAATTACATGAAAAGAGCAATTCAAATGTTTTAACACGCATTTTTATTTAAAATGGCCCAAAATAGGCCTATATGACTAGTACTTCACCTATTTTCTACATATCTTGTCAAATCAAATCGTTCTTTCTCATAACAAGTCATTATTACTTATTTATAGGAGGATAAGGCTTGAATTTTCATGTAAAGAGCAATTCAAGTGTTTTAGGACACATTTTGATAAATAAAATGGCCCAAAATAGGTTTATATGACTACTACTTCACCTATTTTCTACATTTCTTGTCAAATCAACTCGTTTTTTCTCATAACATATCAATATTACTTATTTATAGGCGGATAAGGCTTGAAATCACATGAATTGAGCAATTCAAGTTGTTTAGGACGTATTTTGATCCAAAATAGCCCAAATTAGGCCTATATGACTACTACTTCACCTATTTTCTACATTTCTTCTCAAATCAACTTATTTTTTCTTATAACATGTCAATATTACTTAGTTATAGGAGACTAAGGCTTAAAATCACATGAAAAGAGCAATTCAAGTTTTTTAGGACGCATTTTAATCCAAAATGGCCCAAAATAGGCCTATACGACTACTAGGATGCCTATTTTCTACATTTCTTGTCAAAGCAACTCATTCTTTCTCATAAAACGTCATTATTACTTAGTTGTAGGCGGCTAAGGCTTGAAATCACATGAATTGAGCAATTCAAGTGTTTTAGGACGCATTTTGATCCAAAATGGCCCAAATTAGGCCTATATGACTACCACTTCACCTATTTTCTACATTTCTTGTCATATCAACTCATTATTTTTCATAATATGTCAGTATTATTTAGTTATAGGTGGCTAAGACATGAAATTACTTCAAAAGAGCAATTCAAGCGTTTTAGGATGCATTTTGATAAAAAAAATGGCCCAAAATAGGCCTATATGACTACTACTTCACCTAATTTCTACATTTCTTGTCAAATCATTTCATTCTTTCTCATAACATGTTAATATTACTTAGTTACAGGCGGCCAAGGCTTGAAATCACATGAAAAGAGCAATTTAAGTGTTTTAGGACGCATTTTGATCCAAAATGGCCTAAATAAGACCTATATGACTACTAAGATGCCTATTTTCTACATTTCTTGCCAAATCAAATCGTTCTTTCTCATAACATGTCATTGTTACTTAGTTATAGGCGACTAAGGCTTGAAATCACATGAATTGAGCAATTCAAGTGTTTTAGGACGCAATTTGATGAAAAAAATGGCCCAAAATAGGCCTATATGACTACTACTTCACCTATTTTCTACATTTCTTGTTAAATCAACTCAATATTTCTCATAAAATGTCAATATTAATTAGTTACATGCGGCTAAGGCTTGAAATCAAACGAATTGAGCAATTCAAGTATTTTAGGACGCATTTTGATCTAAAATGGACCAAATTAGGCCTATATTACTACTAGGATGCCTATTTCCTACATTTTTTGTCAAATCACATGAAAAGACAAAATTAACTAAGTCAATGGCATATCTCATCAAGCTGTAGTGTGTTTGTACAACGACTCACTATGTCAAACATGAATCTCATGACGTATAGGCCATAATCTACTCCGTTATCTTGTTGTGCGCACTAGCATAGGAGCAAATTACATGAATCAAACATGCATAGAAAATTAGCAACATCTAACACATTTTTTATTACGAAAATCACAATATCATGTAGCATTACCATCGGTGTTTTCCATGTGGGACCTTGAAGAGCTCGACAATTTATCTTCTTCATCACACTATAGAAAAGTAATTTCAAACTTGATTAGTATGACTAATAAATGAGTTAGGTAATGATAATCAACACTAGGTAGCTTTATTTACTTTTGCACATTGGACTTCACGAGGAGCTTTTTTGGACGAGGCGATCGAGCTGAATAAAAAAGGAAGATTGTGTTACTGGAAACACAAATCACCAGCAGGGTCCAATGCAAGCTACATAAATTCACAATAGACAAACAAATCAATAATTAGCCATGTACAACATATAATCAGGGGAAACAAATGAATTTGACATGGTTAGACAAACTACTCATAACATGGGGCGAATATGAACTTGTCTCCCGTACACACTGATTCCTTGATACTCCATTCAACATAGTAGTGGAGGTCTGCTCGGGGCATAACCACTCAACTTGACACGGAGAATCACTCTCACGTAAGTGCTCTTGTAGTGCTCTACATGCATGGTAAAAGAATATTAATGAAATAATAAATGATAATCACCACTAATCTGAATAACATAATTTAAGCAGCATTGAATTACCTCATGAATGTTTGAATGAGGGAAATGTTAAGCATTGAACCACTTAGAAATTCCTTCACATCTTCTTTATTGAGCCATGCAACTGCATCCTCATCATAGTGGAACACTTCCTTCGGTAGTGCAACTTCAATGGGAGTGTCACTAGGCAACATACTAACACGGTTGTATAGAAAAGTTAAATCTTTAGAGAGCGTTTGAAGGACCGTGTCTGCAATAAGTAGAGTAGCTTGCATAGCTGAACCTCTTGAGGAGTTCTTGTTCGAAGCTTTTTCAGTCTCCGACCGTTGTTCACTCCTCTTCTTTGGCACCGGTTGATCAATGCTTTTAGGCTGCTCCACCCTCCGTCTCTTTGAAGTTTGGCTTTTCTTCGAAATCTAATAAAACAAATCAAGCAATTGGTTAGAAAAGAAATACATCCAACTCTTGGGAAGACAACCGGGCATAGAGTAAAGAGTGAATCCAAAATCTAACCTCGTTGATCAACCTTACCCAAGCACGTGGCCATTGCACAAAGCTACCTTTTGCTTCCCAAACTGTAGTAATCCCATCCTCCTCTACGGGCACCGGTAGTCAGATGTCTTGGAACCCCGCAATCACAAAATTGATCCCGACCGAGTAATGTTGTGGCCTAAGCGGTCGCAAATGGACCGTACCACAGGTCGGTTGTGCACTACCATACGCCACCAGATGCAAATCTCCACCGTTTGATAGGCCCGGGTGTAGAAGTGCACAACGGGTCTCTTCATACACCAATTTGGAAGAAGAAATTTCATTACCAAAGCGATTATAAACAACGCCCACACCGAAAAAAAACAAGCAAAGGCAACAAGAAAGGCCTACAAAACACCACACCACCGAACAAAACTACACAAATAAGCAAACAGAAACTGCTCTTCACAGCCACAAACAATAGCAAGACAAAGCCATTTATGTTGCGGCACAGCAGGCAGAGGCAGACATAGCAAGCAGAGGCAGACACGACAGACAACAAAAAAACAGAAACAGCCAGAACAACAACCAGCACAACAATAGCACAACAAAACAGAACAATGAACCCTGGCAAACCAGCAGCCAACAGAAAAATGAGATGCACAGCACAACACAGAACAATGGCCAACCAAGCAACAACACAAAAACAAAGAAACATGGATGAATCTAACTACAATAAAAAGCCACCTTATATAGGCATAACAAACAAAGGTATAGCCAAGGATGCATAACCCCATATTCCCACGTCTAACTTAATGCACAAACTAAGTAACCCACTACTTCACCTCTTTACATATTCAACAAAATACTTAGAAACCTAACAAGCACATGTTCCTATACTAAACAATAGGAGCAAATTTGAAGCAAAATTCACCAGATCACAGTACAAACAAAGAACAAACAGCACCATTCAGACAAAAAACTAAACAAATCACCTGTAAATCTGGAAATTCATGAGGTGCTGGATTATCAAACTCCCTCGAGTCCGCATGTGTAGGAGTAGCAACCTGCAACAGTAAGTTAATAATGCCACCTTAGATCCCACGTAACTTAATATGCCAAAACTAATAGATTTGAAACTACCTTATGTATTTCCTCGTCTCCATGTATCTCATCTTCTCCTTGTCCTTGTGGGTGACTACATGAGTCGACCGGTGTAGTCGAGGGGAAAGGCAAGTTCGGCAAGTTCATTTGCTTCGCCCAAGCATTGAATTCATCTCGCATCTCGTTGCGCACTTGTTCCTTAATTGATGCCACTGTGGCATCCAAGTCATGTGGTGAGTTCACACTTGCTCGGGATCTTCCTGATTTGGTATATTCTTGACCCATCACCTTTTCCCATCCTAGCAAGGTCCTTCCAGCACCTAGTACCCGTCCTGGCTGGTAGGGCTTTCCCAAATCCAAGGTGAAAGGGTCCTTTTCTACAGTTGGGATGAACTTGCCTTCAACCAGTTCTTCAGTGTACTCAAGTTGTAGCAAAAACAAAAAGGCAACATGAATATAGTTAATGTTTTTGTAAAGTGATATTTATGCAAAAGCTTCATAAAGTTCACTAGTTCATAGTTGCTTATGAGTTTCTCTTCCATTTCTTTAGTTTCCAGAGCCTTGATGACCCATTTTCCAGTTTCCTTGTCACGCGCATGTAGAGAACAAATGAAATCGCCAGCACGACTCACCAACGTAGTGATCATGGAATCAGAGGGTTCTTTGGAGGATCCTAGAAGCGCAGTGGAGTATACTCCCTCCTTGACCCACGTTTCCCTCCATTCACCAAATGTCTTACACCCCATACGATGGGTGTATTGCCTCTGCATTGCATTTTTGGAATTTTGCTCCCTATGTTCCTACATAGTTAGAAATGTTAGTATCAGTACTTCAAAAAGAGTTAATATATTATACAATTGTCATCAGATTTACTTAAACTTACAATTATTTCCTTTTTACTTTTTTAAAGAACGAAAGCTTCCTAATCATCCTTCGATATGCTTGGCCATTTTTTCCATGGGAGTTGCTCTTCCTCGATGACTTCATCATCATTGCCACCTCCTTTCTTCTTCTTTGGTTTTCTCACAACTGTATTTGTGATCCACCCAAGAACTAATTAAGGTGGTCTTGAAGCCTTTGAATCTTTCCGCTAGTAAAGATTCAAACACCCTTCGCTTGGCGGCATCATTAGGAATATTAAACAGACTCTGCAAGCACAAATAAAAGTGATTATTAGTTTCCCCTTTTAAATAACAATAAATTGAAGGTATTTATAATTGTGTAAATGTGCAAACAAAACACTTGCCCTTGTATCATTCCAAAATGTTTAAATCAAGCCTGGAGATACTTCCCGCCAACCAAGAGTAATGGGAATTTTGCGCGCATAAATGCCAACGTGAACAACATATTGACGACGCCATTTGCCTGTAGGTTGGCATGCCTTGTCATACTCCAGGACCATGGGACTAACGGGTTTCTTGAAACTTGTTGTCGGACCCCTCACCTTTTTCTTAGCCGGTGCCTTCACCCCCCCCCCCCTCCACTTTGTCCTTGGCTTTGAGTGTGGGAAGTAGGGTTCTCACCAACCGTCTCAGAAATTGCATTTTCAATAAGAGGCTCTTGTTCAGCTGAAATTTCAAATTCATCAAGCCTACGCTCCAACTCATCCTGAGCCTGATCTTCTGCCTCACCCAAATCAGGCTCCTTGTTCACATCATACAGCTCGTCCTCATCCTCAGAGAAATCATCATCATCATCCTCTATATCCTCGACATAGTTACGGTCTTGATCGTCCACCATGAGATGTAAACACCTGCCATTACAAACATAACACGTTATTAGTTGTAATATAAATAAATTTGTAAGGTAAAGTTATAATCAAATATAAATTGCTGAATTATAACACAAATCAACATAGAAAATGGGCAAGTGTAGGTCGTTTTTATTCCATATTTCACATGTTTTAAAAGTTACTTCATTCATTTAAAAGAAAATGTGAAAAATGGGCAAGTAAGTTAACACTTTCATCCATTTTCACCTAACCTGTGATTTAATAATACTTTCAACGCCTACAATTTCTAAATAACAAAAAAGAGTACCTCAATCTAATAGTCCTTCGGTGTGGTCTGATCGCATATAATTGGTTTGGTCGTCTATGTCATTTGGTACAACGGTCTAGGAACAGTGAAAGGTGTCGAGTCACCAAACGCATTATATTTTTCCTCATCCTCGACATCTCCAATGCCTAGGATTCTTCTTTTGCCGGCTAGCACAATAGACCATTTTCAATCGACTAGGGTAGTTACGTAAAACACTTGCTTAGCTTGAGATGCAAGTATGAATGGTTACACAATATCATTCAAGTGGCCAAGATCTACAAGAGTAAAGTCATCATATTAGATGTTACGCCTGATATTATCAACCCACTTACACTGGAAAGAGCAACCGTGAAGTTACAATAATCAAGCTCCCATATTTCTTGAATTCGACCATAGTATGACAACTCTGCATCAACGGGTGATTTATCCTTAGCACTTGCAAACTCCCTTGACGATGCCACAAGCGTTACACCACTGTTTTGGGTCGAGGAAGATTTCAAATCCTGATGCTCAGTCCAAAAAGTGTACCCATTTATTTCATATCCCTCAAATGAGCGAACATCATCCCTAGGACTATAAGCAAGCCACCTTACTGTATTAGTGACACTCTCATCCATTCTACCCATCACTCGATCATGAAACCAACTCACAAACCTCTTATTATGCAACTGCATCAATGCCTTTTCACCTTTCGACGGAAATTCATCACGCAAACTAGCCATGTGCTCGTCTAAATATGGGTGAACATCTGCAACATGGTGCAACACATATAAGTGTGCTTGTAAGAACTTATCTCGGTCAGGTGACAACCGTTTCGACCCGATTGTGCCATGACCATCAAGTCTCCCTTCATGTCGAGAAGTAGGAAGACCAATAGGTTCAGCAACGGCTATATAGTCGGCCACAAAATTACTAATATCTTCACCCACAGTCCCTTGAATCATATTTCCTTTCGGGTGAGCCCGATTCCTTGTTTTACTTTGCAATGTACCCATGTGTCTTTCAAAAGGATAGCACCACCTCATGAACACTAGACCGCACAACTTAATCTCACACACCAAATGAAGAATCAGATGCACCATTATGTCAAAAAATGAGGGCGGGAAGTACATCTCAAATTTGCACAAAGTCACAACCACATCCGCCTGCAAAGAATCAAGTGTATAAGGATCAAGCACTTTGCTGCATATTGTATTGAAAAACGAACATAGGCTTGTAATAGCTTCCCTCACATGCTTCGATAAAATACCACGTATTGCAATTGGTAGGAATACTTGCATCATAACGTGACAATCATGGGATTTCATACTTGTCAGCTTCAATTATCCATTTAAGGATACAAATCTTTTAATTTTAGATGTGTACCCTGATGGAACCTTAATGCCGTATAGACATGCACAAAACATCCATTTTTCTACCCTTGACAATGTGTAGCAAGCCGGAGGTAAATAAGCCTTTTCATCCTTGGCTTTTCCCGCATCCGTGGCCTTTCCCTTTCCCTTGCTCTTCCCCTTTCCTTTTTTCGAACTCATTTCATTTTCCTTTTCCTATTCCTTTCCCTTTCTAACCTTTTTCTGAGCCCACAATTCTAGACAAATCCCCATCTTTTCCAAATCTAACCGTGCACCCTTTCCGTCCTTTGTTTTTCCTTGAATATTCATCAGCGTTCCCACAAGAGCATCACACACATTCTTCTCTATATGCATTACATCAAGACAGTGCCTAACGTCATGTTCTTTCCAGTACGGAAGCTTCCAAAAGATTGATTCTTTTCTAAAGAGAGCAGTTAAGTCCGCAGCTTTTTCTGTTTTCCCAAATACTGTTTGTATACCCTTAACTCGAGCATAAACCTCCTCACCAGTCAATGGCCTAGGCGCAGTACCCTTTTCCGCTTTCCCATCGAAAGCTTTTTTCTGCCTACGATACGGGTGATCGCGCCTGAGCAACCTTTGAGTCCACACGTACACCTCTTTGTGACAATTATCAAGGTGTATGCTTGGGGTGTCATCAATACAAATGGGGCATGCTTTTTTTCCTTTGTTGTTGTACCCAGACAAGTTTCCATATGTAGGAAAATCATTAATGGTCCACATAAGAGCTCCACGCAATGTGAACATCTCATTCTTATGAGCATAAAAAACGGAAACCCCTTCGTCCCACATCTTTCTCAAATCGTCAACAAGTGGCGCAAGATAGACATCTATGTCATTTCTAGGTTGCCTTGGCCCCATTATTAGCAGTGAAAGCATTACATACTTACGTTTCATGCACAACCAAGGAGGCAAATTGTAGATCAATAAAAGCACCGGTCATGTGTTGTGTTGGGTACTAAGAGTGCCAAATGGATTTATCCCGTCCGTGCACAACCCTAGCCTTAAATTTATGACTTCATCACCAAATTTCCCAAACTTCATATCAATGTTCTTCCATTACGGGGAGTCGGCTGGATGCTTCAGCATTCTGTTTCTCTTTCTTCTCTCTGCATGCCACCTCAAGTTTTTAGCGTCTTTTGGTGTTGAGAAAAGACGCTTAAACCTTGGAATAATGGGAAAATACCGCAACACCTTAGCAGGAGGTCCCTTCGTACCAGCATTGCAACTCATGCGCTTGTAGCGCGACTTCTTGCATTGTGGACACTCCTCCAATTGTTCATATTCATCTCGATAAAGAATACAATCATTAGGACATGCATGTATCTTCTTATACTCTAAAACAAATGGACACATGAGCTTCTTTACATAATAGTAAGACTTAGGAACTTCATTCCCGTCAAGCAACATCTCACTTAACGCGGTCAACAAAGAAGTAAAACTATTGTCCGTCCACCCATGCTTCGACTTAATGTTAAACAGTGTTAGCACAACTGATAGTTTGAAGTATTTTTTGCACCCAGGATACAAAGGCTTTTTAGAAGCCTCCGGTAATGACTCAAACACGTCACCTTCAACACCACGCATCATCTCATCCACCCCTTCATCCTCGACCTCATCCACCTGATCATCCTCAAATCCACCCTCATCACCATTATCTATATTATATTCATCATTCATGTATTCCTCGTCCAGACGAATCTCATTGCTTCTATCATGCACATAATTCCCATCAACATCCCCACTGTACTCTCCTTCTTCACCGTACCAAATCCACACATGGTATTTAAGTCTAAACCCACGACAAACTACATGATCTCTAATGATATCAACACTATTGACCACCTTCACATTATTACAATCAACACATGGACAAAAGAGGCAATCGACACCCATTCTGCGCTAATAAGATGAAGTCCTCTCGCAAAACTCTTGAACCCCATTAAAGAATTTCAATGTATCACGTCTACCATACATCCAACCACGATCCTTCTCCATTAAGTAAATTGTCTCTAAACATAGCAACATTATACGAATAATGTATAATTGCTACATATATTATATATGTAAATCAAATTCAAACACACACCATGCATATAACATTCTTGTAGTAAAAAAATGCATATATGCTTCCAAAGGGTCCTTATCGCTCCAACCTAACCTATCCTTAAACTTATAATCTCACTAGTGAATCTATGTCGACTTTTCAATTTTAAGGAAAATCCGGCAGCATTTCCCCCCTGTTCTCTAAGTACACGATGTAGAAAATTACTTACCCACATATGTACCCAGAGAACAGGGTGAGGAAATGATAAGCCAAGATGTTCCTTAAAAAAAAAAAAGACATACATTCACCACCTAAGTGAGAGTAAACGTTCAAGAACAGTCCCAACCGGGGACTATTCAAGACTTTCTCCTAATGAGAAAGCCTTGAACGGGTATCTAGGCATATGATGATGCGAGCATTTATATATTGTTGTATTTAATTGTCATTAAACAATACACAAGTTGTAATATCATGAAAAAACTTTCATTAAATGAATAAAGAAAAAGAAATATAGATTAGAAAAGTTTATGTTTCATACCACTATAGCAAGTACAATGGATGTATTCTTTCTAACTTCCCACTTGAGCTAAATATGTAGTCTTCAAGCTCTTGTGCTTCAATTCACATATGAATCTATAAAAAAAACAAAAACATAAAATAAAACAAAAAAAAAAGTTAGTAAGTATGAACTATCATTTAATTTGTCACTTGGAAACTATGAACTATCAAAAGTATTAATCTATCATGTCTGTTAATTGAAAATTTTTAATGGCTTTGCAAATTTAGTTTAATTTTATTATTTATCTTATTTTATTTGTCTCAATTCCTTTCCTCGGTTTTGTGTGTAAGGGTTCGGGTTTCATGTCAAGTGAGTTCGGGTTCCAATTTGAGTCAAATGCTAAATGCCCAATTTCATAAGCATGCTGCTACCTCCGCAGATTGCCGCCAAACGCAGCAGTGAATGTAATATTTGTCCCGACAAGTAAGAAGTCTTTTATTAGAAAAATAGTTGCACATAATACATTATGCATTTGACCAAACTTTAAATCACTCAAAACTACAACAATACACATCATATTAAAATTCTATAAATACAATTAGAAATTAGAAATTTGACCATATTTACAACCAAAAACCACGACATAAATACAATTAAAACCCAAATTAGAGGTTAACAAAAAAAAAGCACCTTTGTTGTGGAAGAATTCTCTTTTGCTGCTTTGACCTGCTCCATATTTTGGTCTGAAAAGATCAAACACCCAACTCAGCCAATAAAAAAAACAAAGAAAAATTATAGTATAAGAAAATTGCAGCCACAAAATTAATCAAGTAACCATAATTGAGTTATTATCATAAGCAATATTAATAAAAAGAAAATAATGTTTACATTTTTATTATCATCTTCAGAGCCGAATCCACGAGGATTATCAGAACATTGAACACGAAATGAAGAATAATTGCAGCGTTTAATTATGGAATTTGTTAAACATCGCCCACAAATTACTACATAAAGCCCGCACAATATACTTGGTTTGACACTTTTGCCCATTTGTGAATTCTTACCCAAAACGAAAAATTATGACATCGAAAAATCAAATTGAAAAAGACACTTGGTTTGACACTTTTGCCCATTTGTGAAATCTTACCAAAAAACGAAAAATTCTAACATAAAAAAATGTGGAGCCGTACTAGGTCCGCGTAGGAGACCGGAAAGCCGAGGGACGCCGAAGAGCCGTCGTCGTCGCAGCAAAACGAGGTAAAACATCGTCGGAGGCGTGAGCATGGACCACCACCGTCATGGTCGGGGCGCATGGCCAGGACGCTGGTGCCATGGCGGTGGCGCCTGGCTAGGACGCCTGGTGGCGGCTAGCCAGGACGCCGAAACCGTGGTGGTGGCTTCCAAGCTAGGCGCCACTCCCACGGTTCTGGCGTCCTGGCCAGGCGCCACTGCCATGGTGGTGGTGGTCCAGCCAGGCGCCACTGCCCTTTATTTTATTTATTTTTTTTTGTTTATAAATTTGATAAATTGAAATTCTAAAAAAAAATGTTTTATTTGTAATTATGTTTTAAATATTTTTTAATAAATTTATTTTATAATTTTGTATGTGGAAATTAGATTTTTAATTTTTTTGTTTTTTTTTAATAAATTTGAGAAATTTAAATTGTAAAAAAAATGTATAACTTGAAATAATGTTTTACATATTTGCTAATAAATTTATTTTATAATTTTGTATGTGGAAATTAGATTTGTGTTAATAATTTACAAAAAAATTAATTATGCTTTAATTTTGTTTGTGTATGAATACTTTAACACATAATTATGTTTAAATTTTTTATGTGTATGAATACTTTTATAAATGATTATGTTTTAATTTTGTATGTGTATGAATACTGTTATACATAATTATGTTTTTAATGTTGTGTTAATTTATGCTTTACATAATTATATGTATTTAAATATAATATCTAATTGATGCAGGATATTTGTACATGATGGTCCCTTCGAAGATGCTTAACAAGCGATTGATTGGGCTTAACAGGTTGCAATTACTTTTGGTTTTTGCTTGGTAGTAACAAGTCATAAATCTCAACGGGATGGTAGAATGGATCCCATTTTGAGATGCGACCGTTATCGCAAAAGAGAAGAAAGAGATTTCAGTACAGCCACTCGGTTTGATACAAAGAGGAAAGGTTGTGGGTGTGAGTTCAGAGTAAAGGTTCGGCAACTAGAGAGTTGTGAAGGTTGGGAAGTGAAGGGTTACTCCAAATGGGGGTATCACAACCATGAGATGATAGTATATGAAATGGGTCATCGACAGTTGAGCGGCTTAAGTCCTGCTGCAAAACTGGTTATCAAAGAAATGAGTGATGCTCAAGTGAAGCCTGCTAAAATATTAGCATCTGTGCTAGAGAAATTTCCTAAAGACCAGCCAAACCGAAGACACATCTACAACGTCAAACAACAACTGAGGTTTGAACGGTCAGAGGGAAGGAACCTTATACAACAGCTTCTACACCAGGCACAAGCACGTGGTTACCTGTTCTGGTATGATTCTGATGAAGATACAACGGAGGTGACTCATCTATTCCTTGTGCATCCTGATTGTGCTGATATGATCAAGTCCTGGCCATCTGTGATTTTGATCGATTCAACGTACAAGACAAACAAGTACAGGTTCCCACTGGTTGAGATGATTGGGATGACTCCAACGAACCAGAACTTTCTGATTGGCCATGCAGTCATCAAGGATGAGACAGCTGCGAGTTATCATTGGGTCTTGGAGAAGCTAATAAACTACATCGACCCTAATGTTCAGCCATCAGCCATCGTCACTGACTGTGAGGGAGGTCTCTTTGCCCCCATAGCAGAGTTGTTTCCAGAATCGAAGCACTTATTATGCACATGGCACATCAACAACTGTGTGAAAGTGAAAGCCTACAACCTCTTTAACAAGAATTTGGAAAGTGCAGAGAGATTGGTAAACGGTAAGTGGCGGAAGATCCTGCAAGCTACCACGGAGGCAGAGTACGATCGAGCCTTGGCTAACTTCAGGGATTCGTACCAATGGTGTCCGGCACTGATAAACTATGTGATGCAGCAGTGGGTACCTCATAGGGAAAAGTTTGTCAAATATTGGACAAACCAAGTACTTCATTTTGGAAACACTACAACATGCAGAGTTGAGAGTGCTCATAGAGCTACGAAGGACTGGACTGATTCTTCCACCGCTGCTTTGGATACACTGTTCGAGAGAATAAACAAGGCAATTGAAACTCAGAAGAACGGCATCAGGAACTCTCTGGAGGACTCTAGGCGGCGACATGGTACGATGTATAGCCATTTCATATTTAAGATTCTACATGGGCGTGTGTCACACTACTACTTGGGGTTGATTCTGGCCGAGCACAACAGGATGAGGGAGTTAGCGGATGAAGTTGATGTTCGGTGTAGATGTGCTATATCAGTAACTCATGGATTACCTTGCGCATGCACCATTCACCGCGTAATTACCCAAGATAGGACGTCGTTACACGTTGACTAGGTTCATCCATTCTGGCGGACGCTTGTTATTGGTGAGCATACAGATACGCAGACGGTCGACCGCAAACAGGAGGAGTTGGAGCAGTTTCATTCGATCTACGCCCGAGTATCCTCTAGTCATCCTTCCATTATTCGTGATGTGATAAGCGCACTTTAGGGCGCGCTTTGGAGCATATAATAGGATGATTTTGGACGTATTTAGGACCGTTTTGGTCGTTTATTGCCTTGTTATGCTTATATCCCTTATATTACGTGCTTCACGGGTTTCGGGTTATTTTTGATGTGTTTTCAGGTATAATTGACCGAGTTTAGTCGGGTCCCGAGCCATTGGTACGTGATCGAGCCAACCTTGATCGTATACGAGGAACTAAGGGGTTTTTCAAGAGTTTACACAAGATGCACAAGTAGCACAGCCATGCCACACTTGGCACGCCCGTGCCAAGAAGCCCCAGCAATTCTGACCAAGCAACACGGCCGTGCAGAGATGAAGCACGACCGTGCCATTTTCCATGCATCAGCACATCCGTGCCAAATTCAGCACGGCCGTGCCAAAATTGAAGATATTGCGGATCAGCTGCTGCCATGCTTGCACGGCCGTGCCACTTTTAGCACGGCCGTGCTGTTTCAAGAAGGGACGCGCATTCAACTTTCCGGATTAGAAGACATATAAAAGGCCCAATTATAAGGGTTGTTTCTAGACAGATTTTGAGATAGAGGAGAGACGTATTTTTCAGAGAGACTTTGTAGAGAGGTAGAGAGCACTTCCGTAGTTGAGATTTCATAGATTTGATCTAGTTAATCGTAGTTTTCCGGATTGATTCGAAGCAAGATTCGTTGGGATTCTTTGTATTATTCATTGACATCGGATATCAAAGTTCCAAACTTTGTCATTGATTCGCATCAATACAATTGGTATTATTCATTCTTGTTTATTAATCAAGCTTTATTATTCCTTAATCAGAATTCATGTTTAGATCTATTATGCTTTTGGAATTCATTATTGCTTTGATTATGAATATGTGTGAGTAGTCTCCTAGCTAGGGTTTCGGGATGAAACTCGGCCTAGGTAATCTACGTAATTGAGGGTTGATTTTGATAAACGGATTGTGATTAAATTGATTATATGCGATTGCATGTTAATTCATTATAATAGGAGTAGCTAACCTAGAATCTTGAATTTGATTGCATGATATTCTTGATTTGAACAAGAGATTTTGAATTGAGTATTTCATTGTTGAATGTGGTTTGATTATGTATCGAGTAATGTTAAGTGCATGAGAAATCCAAGCTTAGTATTTCCCGTTGTCTTCCTACCACATGATATTGATCAGACATATAGCCTTTGCATATTCTGTTTGTCTCTGTGATTCCTTGTTGCTTAGTTACCAATGGTTAGGCGGATTCCCGTTCTCCCTAGTGTCTTAGTTTATTGATTATTTCATCTTATTAGTAGTATTTTAGAACACCATCTTCCATTGATTTCGAACTAGCTTAGGTTTTAGGATTGATTAGCAGTTACTCCCGTTCTTCGTGGACCGAACCTTTATTTGCCATTATACTGGTTATAGGGTGTTCGTATAAGTGTTGTTTGAGTAAGGGTTAGATTGTAGCGACCGATTTAACGCTTGTTAAAATGGCGTCGTTGCCGGGGAAAATAAAAAAAGAGAAAAAAAAAGGTTCGAGAAAAGTCGTCCGAATTGTGAAAAAGGCAAGGACATATAAATAAAAGCTTTGAAGTTTGAAAAAGGTGATTTGAGTGTGTATAACATAGAGAGTTTGGGATGTGTAAGAGTGTGATCAATATTTATTGTGGAATGTGAATTGCACTTCTTGAGCTTTGTTTTTGAGAATCGTGATTCTTGCGCTTCATTTAGGATTTAACTCCACATTTTAAATTGTTTTCACCTACCTTACCCATTGCCAATACATTACAACCTTTTAAGACCCTTAGACTTTAGAGGTGTTCGGTTCTCAAACGGTGGAGGGAGATACTTTTCAACCCTATGGAAAGATTATGCGTAATTGAGATGTCGGGATACCTTTGTTATTTCCTCAAAATATCACTTTTTCCGGTTCCTTCGAGGAATCACGAGGGGCCAATTAGGGTGGTGATTTGAAGCAAAAGGGGAGGACGTGGCTGTTTTGGTTGGGCTTAGAGGGAAGCATGATTCCTTTGTTCTCTATGCTTGGCTTAGGTCTTGTTCACATTTTGATCAACGGTACCTTGGATTGTGTGTCTCGTTGCTTGTTTGAGTGAGTTTTTATTCCATGCATGGTTGTTCTATGTAGGATCCGTTGACTTTATTCTGTGCTTAAACTTGACTTATATGTAATGGCAATAGTTTATTTGATCTTGTGTGTGTGTTTATCCCTTAGTTTTGCTCGAGGACTAGCAAAAGGGTAGCTTGGGGGGTTTTGATAAGCGCACTTTAGGGCGCGCTTTGGAGCATATAATAGGATGATTTTGGACGTATTTAGGACCGTTTTGGTCGTTTATTGCCTTGTTATGCTTATATCCCTTGTATTACGTGCTTCACGGGTTTCTGGTTGTTTTTGATTTGTTTTCAGGTATAATTGACCGAGTTTAGTCGGGTCCCGAGCCATTGGTACGTGATCGAGCCAACCTTGGTCGTATACGAGGAACTAAGGGGTTTTTCAAGAGTTTACACAAGATGCACAAGTAGCACGGCCGTGCCACACTTGGCACGCCCGTGCCAGGCAGCCCCAGAAATTCTGACCAGGCAACACGGCCGTGCAGAGATGAAGCACGGCCGTGCCATTTTCCATGCATTAGCACGGCCGTGCAAAATTCAGCACGGCCATGCCAAAATTGAAGATATTGCGGATCAGCTACTGCCATGCTTGCACGGCCGTGCCACTTCTAGCACGGCCGTGCTGTTTCAAGAAGGGTCACGCATTCAACTTTCTGGATTAGAAGACATATAAAAGGCCCAATTATAAGGGTTGTTTCTAGACAGATTTTGAGATAGAGGAGAGACGTATTTTTCAGAGAGACTTTGTAGAGAGGTAGAGAGCACTTCCGTAGTTGAGATTTCATAGATTTGATCTAGTTAATCGTAGTTTTCCGGATTGATTCGAAGCAAGATTCGTTGGGATTCTTTGTATTATTCATTAACATCGGATATCAAAGTTCCAAACTTTGTCATTGATTCGCATCAATACAATTTGTATTATTCATTCTTGTTTATTAATCAAGCTTTATTATTCCTTAATCAGAATTCATGTTTAGATCTATTATGCTTTTGGAATTCATTATTGCTTTGATTATGAATATGTGTGAGTAGTCTCCTAGCTAGGGTTTCGGGATGAAACTCGGCCTAGGTAATCTACGTAATTGAGGGTTGATTTTGATAAACGGATTGTGATTAAATTGATTATATGCGATTGCATGTTAATTCATTATAATAGGAGTAGCTAACCTAGAATCTTGAATTTGATTGCATGATATTCTTGATTTGAACAAGAGATTTTGAATTGAGTATTTCATTGTTGAATGTGGTTTGATTATGTATCGAGTAATGTTAAGTGCATGAGAAATCCAAGCTTAGTATTGCCCGTTGTCTTCCTACCACATGATATTGATCAGACATACAGTCTTTGCATATCCTGTTTGTCTCTGTGATTCCTTGTTGCTTAGTTACCAATGGTTAAGCGGATTCTCGTTCTCCCTAGTGTCTTAGTTTATTGATTATTTCATCTTATTAGTAGTATTTTAGAACACCATCTTCCATTGATTTCGAACTAGCTTAGGTTTTAGGATTGATTAGCAGTTACTCCCGTTCTTCGTGGACCGAACCTTTATTTGCCATTATACTGGTTATAGGGTGTTCGTATAAGTAATGTTTGGTTAAGAGTTAGATTGTAGCGAACGATTTAACGCTTGTCATGATGCTACTCACGTACTGCATAACATGTTCAACACGTCCTGCTTAGATCACGAGGAACCTGAAGGGGTCGAGCGACCTAGAGGTCGTCAACGGCGGAACAGGAGTGGGTTTGAGTACATTCGTGGTCGTGGTTGTGGTCGTACATCGTCATCCAGTCGTAGCCAGTCTTCTTCGTCTGTGAATATTCCAAGTACTGGTACTATAGCTTACTTTAATTTACGTTTTATAATGGTTTTGAGTTTACTGCTGACTTGTTCACTGTGTTTAATGATATGTTCAATAGGAAGATTTGATATTGACCAGTTTCCATACAAGGATAGGATACCTAACATCATCATGTCATACTTGGAAGGCTGGAATGATGTAGATGGTAACTGCGGATTTCGGGTCGTGGCTGATGTGTTTCAAATGGGCGAAGACAACTACGGTTTAGTGCGTCAGTTGATGTACAGTGAAATTGCCTCTAACCGAGATGTTTATCGTCATGTGTACCAGGACGGCTTGGATAGTGCTCTGCGGCGTATCTGGTGGGGAAGGAGGACCTTGCGGTCTAAATCACTATTTCGACGCGCCACTAGATCTCTTTGCCGTTGCAAAAATTTACAAGTGCGTAGTAATGCATTTCGGGCTGGGATTGCATAGTCGAGCTTATTATCCTTGTACAACGGTTCTCCCTTGGTCATCGCGTGAGATCATCATTACACCGGTCAAAGAGTTAGCTATTGCATTTCTTGGGTCGTCATACAAACATTTCATCCGGCTGGACCTGTCATCCGATTTTCCTGTCCCACCGATCATAACTCGGTGGTACGACATTCGCACAGCAAGCGTAGAGGGTTGGGATGCGCTGTATCATGACCGGATCCATCAATGGAACATCCTAGCAGCTTTTTAGTTTTTCTTTTGTACACTATTTCTGTGTAACCTTATTTTTGCGTTGCTTATTATCCTCGTATTGTACTGTTGATTACATTTATATCTTGCATGCATACTTTCAAATGTTAAAAACTAAAAAGATAATTTCAAATGTTAGAACCTAAAACGATAATTTCAAATGTTAGAAACTAAAACGATAATTTCAAATGTTAGAAAATAAAACGATAATTTCAAATGTTAGAAACTAAAACGATAATTTCAAATGTTAGAAACTAAAACGATAATTTCAAATGTTAGAAACTAAAACGATAATTTCAAATGATCATGACTACAACGATAATTTTAAATGTTAAAAACTAAAACGATAATTGCAAATGTTAGAAACAAAAACGATAATTTTAAATGTTAAAAACTAAAACGATAATTGCAAATGTTAGAAACAAAAACGATAATTTTAAATGTTAAAAACTAAAACGATAATTGCAAATGTTAGAAACTAAAACGATAATTTTAAATGTTAAAAACTAAAACGATAATTTTAAATGTTAAAAACTAAAACGATTGTATTAAATTCTGCAAACTACAAAGATAATGTCCCATTTCACACTCTAATTTGATAATGTAAAAAATGTTCAACAAACAAAATGCCAATAACATCAGTAATCCGTCTTTGCTGCCGACTCCCAAAGCGCAAGGGTCTGTTCCAACTCATCAACAGTAGCTCTCTCTGCTGCATTCATGTTGTCCTTCTCCAGGGAGAGTTTTTGTACGCCTTGCATTATCTTTCCCATCCACTACACACAAGAAAAAATAAAACATGAAACTGAATAACGATATATAAAACTTTAAAAAAACGCAACAGTAATTTTTTGTTCAGACATACCGCATCTACGGCAGTTGGCGGTGGCATATCATGATCATCGGCGTCGTCGCCATGGTCGAGGTCTCTAATCAACCTCGGGTGCGAATACCGGTTGTACCATTCCATGTAGTGCTGGTCACACATGGGAGGTACCCCAGTAGGCGGCCTCTGCAGCTCCGCAGTCCATAAGCGGGCAACCATCGGGAACTGATCCCACGTGGCAATCATGCTATCCAGCCATTGGACGACGTACTCCTTCGACGACGCAAATCGAACAGCCTTACTCGGCCATGCCGGTGAAGGAGGGACAACTTGGACGAACCCAAGCTAGCGAAGACAGCGCAGGGGCATGTACGCCTCCACGATCTCACGATACTGTATGAGTCCCGTGTAGAGGGTCCTGGGTACCCTATTACTAGGGTTTTGGCCGAAAGGAATCCAGTTCACCTGCAAAAAAGTTTTCAAATTAGTAAGATTCATATAATAAATGCATTACAGTACAAATTTTGAAATAATTTATACACTTTACCTCTAAGGGGGACATCCTGTCAAGCGATAACCGTATCGATCAGAGGCGGTCAACAGACTTCTTCTCCAACCGCGGACTCCACGCACAGGCACGGGGCATCCCATCACCAATAGGAACCGGGTCACGGTGTGGTCGAAATGCAGGAAAATACTTGTATATCCAGGTCTGCAATAAAGTCAGACATCTAGTGATACCTGCCGCGTCAGCCCGACTCGAAAATCCTAGTTGGCGATACAGATACGCCAACGTAGCCGACCCCCAAGAAAACTGACCAACATTGTCCGGCTCACACGCATCAACTATGTCGCCTGGCCTGAGCTTGTTTCCGCTCTTATCCGGAAACAAGGTACACCTGAGGAAAAGAAAAACATAAGCAGCTAGTTGTGCATCGTGCATCCTACGTGCACCGGGGTGCAAACAACGCTGCAAGACATATGCGATCTTCACACCGCCGTGGTCCCAAACACCAAGCGCCCCGGTGTACAGCGCAGCCCTGTCCACCGCCAACAGCTCCGCCAGCAAATCTGCCTGATCCGCATCAGTCACAACAGAAAGCCGTTTACCCTCTGCGCAAATCCCAAGAATGGCCTCGATGTCATGCAACATGATCGTCATCTCACCGAATGGAAGGTGGAAAGAGTTCGTATCCGGCTGCCATCGCTCAACGAAAGTCGTGATCAGCGTCCAATCAATCTTATCGTGCATGGTGGAAGGAAGGTGATTCACCCTAGTGCCCTGGAGTCGGTCGAACATCTCGTTCTCCACCGACCAAGCCTCAGCCCATCTACTCAAAACGCTACAAGTCTTTTCCCGAGTTTGGCATTTCAAAATGCCTGTCACCAAACCCCTCTCCTGGTCCTCCCAGATACGGGTAGCTATGTGTCCTAGAAAGCTAGGAATCACACTCCCGTCTACATGCCCCCCAGGCACCGCACCCTTAACCACCCAAAGATCAAAAACGGCCCTCGACCGTTTTCTGCTTACC
Organism: Chenopodium quinoa; assembly: GCF_001683475.1. Lineage (NCBI taxonomy): Eukaryota > Viridiplantae > Streptophyta > Magnoliopsida > Caryophyllales > Amaranthaceae > Chenopodium > Chenopodium quinoa. Next base: position 1,061,502 of record NW_018745403.1, read on the forward strand.
CCAGACACGGTGGACGCAGATGATGTGCCAGATCTACTGACAAACCTACCATCCCTACCCTTACGCACATCTACCCTATGCGTCCCGTACATGTCATCTAGCCTCTGACTGAATGGACCGTAATCATCATATGGTCCACTCCAATCGCCCACATCCTCATATGCGTCCTCCTCCTCCTCCTCCTCCTCATCATCATCATCATCATCATCATCATCATCATCATCATCATCATCATCATCTTCATCCTCATCCCGAAGGTGAACCCATTCTTTACGAGCCGAGGCCGAAATACCACGAGATCTAAGATGTCTGGGCCCCGAGCTCTCCATCGAGTAGTTTCCAGACCTAATAAGGTCTAGATTCTTCCCCGCACCATGACAAAAATGCGACACCTTCAAAAAATTAAAAAATGTATACACATTAAAAAAATTATAAGAAAAATAACTACCAAAAACCAAATCTAGCAAACTACCAAAAATGTATACACATTAAAAAAATTATAAGAAAAATAACTAGCAAACTAACTTGAAAAAGAAATTAACAGAACACTTAAAATAAATTACAGAATAAAATATACACAAACAAAGAAAAAAAAACAACACATACAAAATTTATATAAACATAAAAGAAAAAAAAAATAACCTAAACAAAAATATATCAACTAAACAGAAAAACATACTAACAAATTGCAATAACAAATATTAAAAAAAAAATTGTACAAAACAAACATACAAAGAAATGTAAAGGAAGTATAAACGTAAAAAAAATACAACAAAATTGAAAAAAAACTTAAAAAAACATAAAACACAAACAAAATTTTAATTTAAAAAAAAATACTAAAAAAATTACTAAAAAAACAAAAAACAAAAATATTAAAAAATTATGATTTTAAAAAAAAACAAAATAAAAAAAAACTGATTTAAAAAAAAAAACCATAAAAAAACAATAAACCAAAAAAAATTCCGATTTTCAAAAAAAAAATTCTGATTTTCAAAAAAAAATAAAAAAAAACTGATTTAAAAAAAAAACAAAAAAAAGGGTGCATGGCTGGGACGCCAGCCCATCGGTGGCGGCGCTTGGCTAGGACGCCAGACCGGTGGTGGCGGCGCCTGGCTAGGACGCCATTCTGGTGGTGGCGGCGCCTAGCTAGGACGCTACACCGGTGGTGGCGGCGCCAGATCCAGACGCCATGGCCGTGGTTTCGGCGTCTGATTCTGGCGCCACCACCACCGTCGTGGCGTCCTCCCCAGGCGCCCCGCCTTGCCTCAGCCGATTTTTTATTTTACTTTTTTTTAAACTGAAAAAACCTACCTTTCCACCGTGAGACCTCCTTCCCTCCGCCGCCGCTGCCGCTAATTCCTTGCCTTGCCGTCTCGACATTGCCGAACTTTGATTTTTTTTTAAAAAAAAAAAACGAAGAATGAAAGTGGCACAGATTTTTTTTTTTGGGTGATGAGAGAGTGTTTCTTTTTTTTTGGGTCAAGGGAAATATTGTCAATTCAATGGAAATTTGTGGGCTTTAGTTTGTAATTTGTAGGCGATGTTTAGCAATCCACTTAATTATAAATTAAAGAAGCGCGAATAATTCAATGGGGTTGCTGTCGTGCCGTCGTGACAAGGAGGCCGTTGTGATGGAGGTGGAGCCGTGCGCGCTTCAATGACAAGCCCTAGATTACCAGAACCCTAAAATTACGAAATTGAAAACCAAATCAACGACAAACCCTAGATTGCGAAGGAATTTAGTAGATTAAGAACACAACAAAAATCTTACCTCGAAGCTGCTTCAATGGAGGTGAGAAAGCTCAGAATCTGCTTCAATGGAGAATAAAGAGCAAGAGTTCAATGGAGGAGAGATATGGAGAGAGAAGGAGGTGCAGCTGCTTCAATGGAGTGAGAAAGCTCATAAACGGCTTTAATGGAGAAGGTGGGAATTCAGAGGTGGTGGAAGAGAAGGCGAGAACGAAGGAAAAAAGAAGATGGAAAAGCAGGGGGAAAGAAAGGAAGAAGAAGAAATACGAGAGCCCGTTTTTTTTTTTAACTTCGCACCGGTTTCAACTGGTGCTAAATCACTATTTCGCACCAGTTTGGTCTTAACCGGTGCGAAATCCCTTTCTTCCCTTTTTTTCTCTTTTTTAATTCGCACCGGTTTATTAGGAATCGGTGCGAAAAGTCTTTTTCCCAATCCCGCCCATTTCTTTTCGCACAGGTTTTCAAGAACCGGTGCGAAAAGTGCCGTGCCTATTTCATTTTTTTTACTAATATTTTTATAAATAAAGTTATAATTTAATTAGTACATATGAAATATTGTTATTTTATCGAAAATAAAACTCTAAACAAACATATTTATCCTAAAAATCTATCCAAATTTTATTGAAAATAATTCTAAACTAACTTTTTTATCGAATAAAATCTATCTAATTCTATTCAACTTTTTTTTATCTTAAAATAAAAGTAATTGTTGCCTAGGTGGTGTGACACTTGGCAAAAAGTTGTAAAGCCGAATGTTGTAGTCTCGTGCCCAGCTAAAAGTTTAGCTTTATTTATTAGTTACCAGTTTTGTGCCCGGGCGATTTCCAAATGGTTGATAAAATTTGAAGATAACATTTTTACTTGAATGTTAAATACGGTCAAATAATTCGTTTTGATAATGTAGGATATTTAGACATATGATATCATATGGCTTATATTTATATAATAGTGTACTTTTTTTAGTTTTGTTTGTAAATAGATATCTATATGTTATTAATGACTTAAAATTATTTTTATTGAACTTAAATTATTTTCATTTAACTGAAAGTATTTTTACCAAATTAAAATTAATTTTATTGATTAAAACTTATTTTTACTAATTCTCTAATATTATTTTTAAATAAATTAAATAACAATGCATTTGTATGCGGCTAGCCACACCATCTGGCCGGAAAAAGTAACCCCTATAAAACTGACCGAGTAATGCCTGTAATACTAATTGAGTAACTAACCTCTAACACTGACTAAGTAACCCCTTCTACAACACTGATTGAGTAACCACTATAACACTAACCAAGTAACTCCTATAGCACTAACGAAGTAACTCTTGTAATAGTTGGTGACACAGTTTGGCTAGCTACGTATAAAAGTTTATAAATGGATCTTATTTTAAAGAACTTTTTAAAACGAATTTGTTGATGGAAATAGAATTGAGTTATAAGATATTTATTAAAAGTTATGAATAAATTTAGTATATATGAAATATTATAATTCTATCGATAATAAAATTTTATATAACAATTTTATCTTAAAAATCTATTCAAAAATCGCTTACTTAGCATCATATGTGTCACAATAATACGTATTTATCTCCTACGTGGCGCGACACTTGACGAAAAACTAAAATGTCAAGTGTCGCTGTCTCGTGACTTGACTGCGAGACTGGCTTTATTTATTAGTGATATATAATATGATTTAATATGATATGATATTAGATTGCTAAACACTGATAATATTATCCCAACCAATTTAGGATTAAAATTGGCCGCCTAACTTCACGACCCACCTAACCCGCGCGCCAACCCATCTCTAATGAAATCCAATCCAATCCAAATATTGTACTGCCCATTTCTGCACCATTAGACTCCCATCACAAAATTCACAATGCAAGCTAGAAAAGTCCATACCTCATGGCCAATAATAAAACAATGTACTCAAAAATCAAAATATATTCTCCTAAAACAGATGGATTACACATTCACACATATCACATGGCAAATCAATCATGCGTCCACCACAAATTTACTAGTCATTGTCACTCTCATAATAATAATATATGGACCCAATAACAATAATAATAATTCAACTAATGAACCCTTTGGATTATAAGGTCAACACTATTTTTTATCACCAATTCTATCACTTGTAGAAAGCTCCAAAACTCTCTAGAATTTTCCAAAAACTAAGGACTGAAATTTAACAAACTAATTTAAGCATATATTGCTATTTGCTAAGAACTCAACAAGCAATCAAAAAAGGGAAAATAAAGAAAAATGGGAGATGTGGCAAGTCCACCAAGTATACCAATGGTTCAACTAAGCCATGGAGGAGTGTCATTGCCAATTTTGGGTTTTGGCATGGGGCCGAACCCACGAGTCCCGGACGAGGTGTCGAAAGCAGCGGCCCTCAAAGCTATTGAAGTCGGGTACCGGCACTTTGACACGGCCCCCATCTACTTGACTGAGAAGGGTCTTGGTCAGGCTATCTCGGAGGCACTTGAACGTGGGATTATTAAATCAAGAGAGGATATTTTTGCGACTTCTAAGTTGTGGTGTAGTGATGTTCATCCTCATCTTGTTGTCCCTGCTCTCAAAAGGAGTTTACAGTACGTAATTCTTGCATATATACTTCCATGCATGATACGAAGTACATTTTTAGCAATGTTACACATTATATAATATTCGTTATTCCAAATTAAATATGCTTCGTACTTTGTTAGTGCTACTTTTTATAATCAATGGCATTCACATTTGAATAACTTGGTGGTATCAGATAATTATCAATCGATTTTATAATCAATTTTTTATTTTACATAATTGGTGAGATTAGTTAACATTAATCATGCATGATAATCATGAGAAATGATCACCAACATTAGAAACTAGATCTAACTTGCTTCAATTCAAACATTGCATGATATAATATTGTTGATATAAATATAATGGTTGTATGTACCTTAGTATGTTAAGAATGAAAAGCTAATTTGATTACATTGGCTTCCCTTTTCAAGTTTAATAGAATTAAAAGTAGGATCACCTATCTAGAATGCGATACAAAGTACGTATTGAGCACTTTATTTTAAGAGTATGTATTAGTATCTCAATTAGAAATGAAATTTGGATAAGATTTATCATAAATAGTGGGTCCATTGAAATTGACACTAGTATAAATGTGTTGCTCTTAATTATCGGAATTTTACTTGAATAAACTAATCCAGAAATATTAGACATAAAATATTGACTTGTATAAATGTATTGGCTTCGAACTCGGCTTATTAGAATGTACTTATTGTAATTGTGAATTAAAGTTGATTATCCTTTATTGACAATGAACTTGTATAAACACTTTGAGCTTAATTTTCGTGAGTAGGCTTATGTGAGGATAAAATAAAGAGCCTAAACCTTAGCTTCCAAACCTTTTTTAGGAAGCCTTTAGTGTCTTGATGTATATGACAAACCTTTGTTAAGAAGCCTTTATTGTCTTGATATATATACATATATGATATAAAAAGGTTATATTAATTTAAAGTAATTCGTTTTACATACCTTTTTTTTTAAGCATTTAATATATTAATCAAGACCTAACCTTTGAGAAACTCATGTCTCAAAAAATATACTTGTATATATTTCGTATCAGTTATAAAATTTATGACAAAATCATGCAATGAAGTATTGAAAACAGAGCATGCGTGTGATGATGTGACTGTTGGGTACATTTATAGGGCTTTGAATTTGGAATACCTTGACATGTATATGATACATTGGCCAGTAAGTGGAAAGCCAAAGCCACCGAAGTATCCCCTCAAGGAGGAAGATTTCCTACCATTTGACCTTAAGGGTGTTTGGACGGCCATGGAAGAGTGCCAAAGGCTAGGCCTCACTAAGGCTATCGGCGTTTGCAATTTCACTCGTAAAAAGCTCGAGCAGCTTCTAGCCATAGCCACCATCCAACCTGCTGTCAACCAGGCAGTGGCGGATCCAGGATTTCCGAGATAGTGTGTCACCATCAATTATTAATCATTTGTGAAAGTACAATTTTTTTTTTCCATGTCTTGTTCATAATTAATTTCAATCCAAAAATTATATATATATATATATATATATATATATATATATATATATATATATATATATATATATATTTCACCAAATTGATTTCAATCCAAAAATAGGACACAAAAATTCATACCACAACCAAATATAGTACTTAAGAATTCAATTTTACAAGTCGAAAATACTACAAATAACATGTTATAAACAAATGGTACAATAAAATTATTATATTGAATTAACTTTATAATTTTTTAGTTAATTGATAAGCTTTATGGGGAAATATTAAAATTGGTTGTACAAATATAAGATATAAAAAGGGAAAAAAATTATTAAAAAATTATACAAAAAAAAGTGAGATAACTTAAGAGACCAGTTATTAAATATAACTGGTCTCTTTAATGAAAAAAGAAAGTAGCGCAAAAAAATTGCGAAATGCAATAGCAGCATCAAAGAGACCTCTTATATAAATAACAGGTCTCTTTAATATTTAAAAAAACCACAGCAAGTCTTTTGTAGCAATAGCAGCATTAAAGAGATCGCCTATCTTAATAAGAGGTCTCTTTGATATTGTTTGTTGTTACCAATAGCAGCATCAAAGAGACCACCTATCTATAATAAGGGGTCTCTTTGATATTTTATTTTTTAAAAAAATACTGTGTCACCGGACCCACTATGACTAAAGGTGGGTCCGCCCCTGCAACCAGGTGAGTTATAATCAACATTCTTGCTAGCTATTAACTATACATAGATTAATGTACAATGCACAAGTATATATGCACTACATAGAAAACAAAATCATTTTGACAATGCATAAATTTACAAATTCGAATCAACATATAAAGTTTGACCATATTAATTAAATGTAACGTATAAATTTAGAATGAATCGAAAATAAAATGCCTATAGAAGAGAAGTTCTGAGTAAAGAATGGAATTAATATGTATACCTAGCTTCTATTCTTTTAATATAAACAGATCACAAGATATATAATATATTATGTTGCACTCCACTTCTACTTTTGACCAAATTTTTCTCTTGAAAAATGTATATAGGCACGCACAATATTATACTCCGTACATTGTTAAAATGTTAGATTTGTATTAAAACTTATGTAGTCATGCACTATATGTACTATTATATTGTTATTAATATACTAGTACTTATATTATTGTATCAATACACGATGCAGTAATAATAATTTAAGTTTATGGTCAAAGTTCAAACTCGGAAAATTGGTGCATATGTTTTAAAAATAGACAATGGTGCTTCATATAATCACTCTTAATATGTTGTGTCGTTACTAGTACTCTTGACCATGTTTGTTTTACTTGAACCTCCGGAAAATGGAGACTATTGGAGAGGAAAAGGCATAACAAAAATGTGTGGCAAATTTTGAAAAAGGTCGAAGTTAATCCTAAATGGCAACAAAAGGAACTCATAAAATTCTGCAAGACCAATGGAATCTTGGTGATGGCACACTCACCATTGGGCGGTCCTCTAGAGGAGCACAAGTTGGTGATGGAGTCCAATGTTCTCCAAGAAATTGCAAAAGCCAAAGGAAAATCTGTTGCACAGGTGATTCATTCATATTATAATTTGTTACTTCTTTGATCATTATATATATTTTTTTGTATTACATTAATTTTGAACACATAGTGAATAGTGAATCAATCAGATCATATTGATTATTGTATGTTAATTTTGAAAAATAAAAATAAAAGTTGAAATCAAAGTCACATTTGCTGAATTCTTACATGTACTGGGTGCAGTTAGCACTTCTTACATGTACTGGGTGTACTTAGAGCTAAGTAGTGTATTTCATTTTTTTTTTTCGTCTAATGTTTTTTGCTAATTTCTAAATTTCAAATCAGCAAAATATATCATCATATGAAAAAAATATTACTCTTTGGTGCACCTACCTTTATATACACCTATATAGCGAGCAATTAACAATAACGAAAAAGACAAGAAACCAGCTACTAATGAGTTTATGCCCTAAATGCATGCATGGTTGGTTTTCTTAAGATTGCATTGAGGTGGGGATATGAGCAAGGGATAGCAATAGTGGTGAGCAGTTTTATCAAGGAATGGATGATAGAAAACCTTCAAATATTTGACTGGGAATTGAGCTCAGAAGACCACGAGAAGATTGGTAAAATCCCACAAGGTAGAACATTGACTGGATGGGATTACCTTTCACCCATTGGACCTTACCGCACATTCGAGGAGCTTTGGGATGGAGATCTTTAAGCCAACTTTGCTAATAAATAAGCTTGTGATTGTTATGTCTTACAATTATTGTTATGCTGTGCTTGTAAATTTAATAATTGTCATGATCTTGCTCCTATTTATATGTGTAACTTATCGTGTCAATAAGTTGTTAGTTTATTTCATAATTGTACAAGGCTCGAGAGGACAAGATCGACATTATTAATATAGTTTGAACACTGTTCGTTGGCCCTAATATGAAAACTAATGATCATTGATAATGAACTTATAATATACTGATAAAGATGTCACGCAATATAAAATGAGCTTGGCAACTCAATAAAGAGAATAAAAATTTAGTCACTTGTATGTCTAGAAGAAATTTCATACTGAAATCAATTTGTGATTATAAAAGTAACTCTTCAGACTTATAAAGTAATTTTTTTTTTTTTTTTCTAATGTAAGACAACTCACGTGAGTGCAAACAAGGTATTATACAAAATGTCGTCCTAATCTACTTTTAAATAGTCATATAAGCTGTTGATTATGGTCTAGACTCAATGAACCATGACTAAAAGATCAAACATATGACTAAGAAATTGGCAGCATCAATTGATCAATTGAAAGTTGTACATGCACGAATCCAAATTGAATTGCTACATGTGTCCTCTATTACTCTCACATGTTAGCAACAATTACATACCATATCTAACAAAACACTTTCAATTTCACTCCAACATTAACGTGGCACTTGGCTCCCACAAAATACAACCCAAAAAAACGTACTTGTACCCAAATACCCCACTAACTTGTGATCATCAATTATAAAGACACTACAGTGACTACACTCAGCTTACTAGCTACTCTTGCTACAACACCAAACCAAAAAAACAGGGGAAATTTGGAGAAGCAGAGAAAAAAAAAACATGGCAAGTGAGGCAATTTCACCAAAAATTCCAACAATTCAGCTAAGCCATGGTGGAGTGTCAATACCTGTTTTGGGTCTAGGCATGGCCCCGAACCCTCCAGTACCCGATGAAGTAACAAAAGATGCCGTGTTAGACGCGGTGAAAGTAGGCTACCGGCACTTTGACACGGCTACCATCTATTTCACTGAAAAGGCTCTAGGGGAGGGTATTTCTGAGGTGCTTAAACGTGGGATGGTTTAAGTCAAGGGAGGACATCTTTATCACTTCTAAGTTGTGGGTTAGTGATGGACATCCTAACCTTGTTGTTCATGCTCTCAAAACTAGCCTACAGTAAGTTGTTCCTTATGCTTCAAACAATTGTCTTTTTTTTTTAGTATCAACTATTGTATGATATATTAAATTTGCCGTCCCTGAATATTACTCCGTATATCACATTCAATTAAAGTTCATTTCAAGGAATTAGGTTGAAATTATGTGATAATCTTCCCGTAGATTAAATTAAACATTTATGTTAAAAGAGACGGATTGGAGTAGTTTTTCCCAAGGGTAGTAAAAACCAAAATAAATGTGTGGCATATTATAAACGAGTAGTTCATAGTAGTATTATTTAGAAGTGGAGGGAATACAACATCTATGTAACGTAGACTTAATTTATCTTGAAATAGCAAATGTAACTATTACTACAAATGAAGGTAGCTTGCATTTTTTTTTTTTTTTATGTCCTTTATACAGGAATATGAAGTTGGATTACTTAGATCTATACCTTATACATTGGCCTGTAAGCGCCAAGCCAGGACCACCAGCCTATCCCATTAAGAAGGAAGAGTTCCTTCCTTTTGACATCAAGGGTGTGTGGACTGCCATGGAAGAGTGCCAACGGCTTGGCCTCGCCAAAGCCATTGGTGTTAGCAATTTTACAAAAAAGAAGCTTCAACAGCTTATGGCAACTGCAACCATACCTCCTTCAGTCAACCAGGTGAGTCCTCTATGTTATACTTTGTATAATGTATTACTCCCTTTGTCCCAAAATAAATGCTCGCATTTGTGTTAAAACTTACAAGGCTACTGGCCTACTTGCTTCATAAATGTAATGTAATTCGTGTTTTCTTTGAATAAATATTACATTATCACAAATACGCAGATTTATCAATGTTTCTGTCAAAATTTATGTAAAGGTGGAAGTTAACCCTACATGGCAACAAAAGGAACTAATAGATTTCTGAAAGGAATTTTAGTAACAGCATACTCGCCATTGGGTGCCCCCCTTGGCGGGCACAACGGAGTAATGGGATCCGAAATCCTCAAAGACATAGCAAAGGCTAACGGAAAGAGTGTTGCTCAGGTACTTTTCTTCAAATCATCATACATTGAAGTAGTTAGGCTCTCTTATAACATCTTATTTGGTCCTTTTTACAATGAAGTCCCCTAAAAAGTTATTGTTTGTAGGTTGCACTGAGGTGGGCATATGAGCTTGGCATTGCAGTCGTCGTGAAGAGCTTCAATAAAGACAGAATGAAACAGAACCTTGAAATTTTCGACTTTGAACTGAGCTCAGATTACCATGAGAGGATTCGTTGTATCCCACAAGGCAGGACATGTGATGGACTGGATTACACTTCACCTTTAGGTCCTATATACACAATTCAGGAGCTTTGGGATGGTGAAAACTAAGATTGCCATAATTTCTACCCCTTGAGTTCTTTCTTCCTCTGTTCGCGATTTAGGACTGTTTGAAACTCGCTTTTCTCAAGTGTTTAGTAATTACTATATCTAGGAATAAGTTATGAGCGAGTTAATAGGTAATTTTCAAATGATCTATGGACTATTAAGCAGTTTGTAAGTAGTTCTGCAAAATGTTGATTGTGAAGACTATGGAGGATAACATTATACCAGCCTAATTATAAAAGCAGGTTGTTATTTATACTAATTAGTAGTAACTTTCAATGAAAGTCACGTCAAATTAGATGTACTGTTGGTCGTTTTGGATGAGCCTAGAATGAGAAGCGTAATCCTACTTTTAAATCATGTCTCATCACAATATTATCTGATATAATTCAATAAAATCATGTATAGCCTTTCAAGCTCGCGTCATACAGAAAACATACTCATTCTGCATTCTACCACCATCCATGATTTAAAAGTTACAGCTGCAGATACAGCCGCATAACTTTCGTCATCATTGATCCATGGAGCGAAAAAAGTTCAGTAGCCTCTGGGATACAGATTGATGGCTTTCGACTACTGACAACGAGTCCTCATCACCATCAAAATCATCGTCATTTTCGAAAACTAGATGAATTCCCCACCTTTTCATCTCAATTCCGGTGACAGTTCCTCTCCTCCAACTTCCCCTGATTATATCTCCTTCCTGAAGCAAAGAAACTAAGGGATTATATGCCTTGAATCTGCACAGATAGAGCTGATCTTCTTGCGTGCGTGGAACTCCCATTAAGTATAGTGTAGTACGGAAAATGGGTTCTCCGAGTCTGAAAATACAAGCCTGAATATCAGTGATGCCAGGATACTGATGAACTCGTATCTCATCTAATACTCCGCGATCCACAGACACTACAAGAGCGACAATCACATTTTTTATTCCAAGGTTTGGATGAGCTGCAAAAGTGACAGTCGTCTGAGTAAACCAGTTGGGAATTTCACTTCCCGGAACACTCAAATTGTTCAAATTCCTCAAAGTTGCCTGCAGAAAATATGATACATTAGTAGCAACTCGCTTTACTTCTTAAACAATTCAGAATCCACAGTTGTTGTCTTAGATGACTGTTAGTGACAAATGACTGGAAACTCTATTCAATCTGATTGAAAAATGCCTAATTTTATGCAACTTGAGAAAGAAAGGGTACTGATACCTTGCGTAGTCTTCTCTGGACAGCTGATTTAATTGCTTTGTTACAGCCCCCCATAAACAACCTTCTCAAAGACTTCAAGCATTCAAGACCTGGAACATCGATAACTTTGTTGCAGTTTACAAGCTGTAGTTCTTGTAATCTTTCAAGATTTGAGAGGTCACTTATACTCATTAGTTCATAACAATCAGCCGCGTTAAGTTCTACCAAAGTTGATGGAAGTTGAGGAAGGGACCTCAGCTTTGTACAGTGCCGCAGCAATAGCTTCTGTAAAACACTAAGGCCCTCCAGTGTCACAGGAAGGCTGTGAAAATCATTGTATCCAAGATTCAAAATCTCCAGCTTGGATAACTTGTTAAAATCATTACCTATCTGACCACAAATTCCACAAGTCCGAGCATCAAATTCTTCCAAATTGGAAAGCTTGCAGAAAGAAACAGGAAGTCCACTAAGCCTTGCGAGTTTATTGGAAGACTTCTTCATTTTTAATACCCTTAAGTCACCAAGCAGCCCAAAGCTTTCCGGAAAACATGTCACAGCAGTTTCCTCCATCATAAATATGCACAAGGACCCCAATGATCCGATAGACTCAGGTAGGCTGCATAAGTTTTGACAATTATTCAAGTTTAACCATGTTAGATTCTCCAACTCCCCTATGGACTCTGGCAGATGTGTTAGATTGGCGCCTGCAACAGTGAGCATGGTAAGATTTGACATTTTCCCGATTGATTCTGGTAGTTTTTCAAGGAAACTACAACCAGTCATCTGAAGCTTCTCAATAAATTTTAAGCAACAAATATCATCTGGCAGTGATTTAATCGGTGTATTAGTTAGCTTGAGATCGACAATAGAAGCTAATCCTGCTACTGAATCAGGCAGCTTGACAAGAGAATGACAGCTTTCAAGTGATAAGACTTTCAGACAGGATAGTGCACAAATGGATGAAGGAAGTTCCTGGATTGAAGTAGAATTAAGGTGCAACGCAGTCAAAGATTTGAGCCTTCCCACTGATTCAGGAAGGGCTGTAAGCAAGGAACAGGAAACCAAACTTAATTCCTCAAGGCTTGCCATGGATCCAATCAATACAGGTAACTCTTTTAGATTAGTACGAGAAAGTGATAACTTTTTCAGAGAAATAAGAGACCCTATCTCTTCAGGCAGCCTTGTTAATTGGTAGCAACTTTGTAGACTAAGCTCTTCAAGCTGCGTAAGGTGAAATAAATATTCAGGCAGCTCAGAAATTGCTGTTTTATCGAGATGTAGTTGGATCAACGATGTCATGCTACGAACATCATGGGGAAGTCCTGTGAACTTTCTGCATTCAGATAGGAGCAGCTCCCTGAGACCTTTCATCCCCGTCACATCTCTTGGAAAATCAACCAAATTTGAGCATCTTCTTAGATTCAAGTGAACAAGAGAGCTCATGTTTCCGATTGACTTATGAATTTTAGTCAGTCCCATACAAAGCTCAAGTGTAAGCTTTTTCAAATGTCGATGTCCAGACATGTCAGGAAGAGCTGTAAGGCAAGGGCAACCATAGAGATTTATCACCACCAAGTTTCCAACCACCTGCAAGCCAAGCCAAGAAGTTTCTAAATTTATAACAGAATAAAGATTTTATTGTAAGGGAGAGAGCTCCAAACATAAGGTGAGGTAGTCTACTATGAGTTATAATTAGGAGGCGCTTATTGTATGTCAGCAGTGAACATTTCAGTGTGACATTTACCTTGTTGAAATTGAAACACCAACATACCTGATCTGAGTACCACAAATATTCTATTCTGCTTTCCGAAAGATCAAGCACACGAATTTGCTCTGGCATAGTAGCAGGAAAAGTCTTTTGAGGGCATCCTTTCCATTGCAGCCACCTTAGCTCGGAGGACATATATTTGAAGTTTCCTTGCAAGTTTGCATAATTGATTTGAAGCAGTTTCAGATGTACCATCTTCTTAAACCAAATTGTCTGAAGAGCAGGTTTTAGATCCTCATCTGGAACATGCTGTGAAAGTAGTCCCTTGAATTTTTCTTTCACGTACCTGATAAAAGTACTGATGTTGGGATTCCTTTTGAAGTTGTTCCAATAACTCTTTGCATCAGGGGAGTCTAGAGGAGGCTTTTCTATGTCCAGAGCAATTCCTTGTACTGCATCTGTTACCTGTGATACATCACATTGCACAAATTTAAGTATATATGTCCCTGAAACACCATGATCAAGAGTGAAACTCAGTATTCAGTATCATTGAAATATTTGAAATCTTCATTTTATTGAAAAAAAACTAAACAACTAATCTGATGCACAATTTATTCTGCATTTTGTTAAACTATTACTCAATGTCAATATAAAAAAGAGGGAATACACATTTTCATGGCGCAAGACATGCATTATGTCCTCATAGTCCCACAGTCTGCTACGCTTTCCAGTATCTTGAAAGCTTTCCTCTATGACTATTTGCCTTCCCATGTCCCGAATTTGATCATGCATCCACAGCTCCTTATAGCTGTCTTTTTTTATCTTCAGGAGTGATTTTGTGACAAGGCTACCTATAGCTAACTCGGCCCTTAAGCCACAACCTTCTAAAATGTCTACAACATCCTCTCGTTTTAGGTTCATTTGAATTAATAAACACGAAAGGTCAAGAAATACGATTTTCTCTTGGTCATCTAGCCCATCATAGCTGAATTTCAACACCTGTTGAAGATTAGATGGTCGAAATGTTTTTAATTTCATTAAAGCATCCTCCCACTCCTTTTTTGTCTTCTTAACCAAGGAAGAACCAAACACCTCTAACGCCAAAGGAAGTCCACCCGTTAGAGAAACAATCCTCTCTGAAACATCCCGTAACTCTTGTGTAGGATCCATTCTTCCTAAAGCATGTATGCTAAAAAGTTCAAGTGATTCCCCTGGATCAAGCTTCTCTGCTTCATATAGCTCATGATCATTACGAGCAAAATCGTGTAGCGCGTTCAGATTTCTACTTGTAACGATTATCCTGCTCCCGTCTTCAAACCATTCTCTTACAATGCCAAGTTTTTCAAGCTGGCCTGCTTCAGAGACATCATCCAACACAACTAGGACTCGGTTCTCATTAACTATCATCTTGATTTTTTGTCTATTCACAACATCGTCTTCTTTCACAGATAACATTGTTTTCAAGGAAAGATCACTAATGAGTTTGCCTTGAACACCCATTACACCCTCTTTAGTACATAGCTGTTCTCTGACATTGGAAATATAGCAGCGATGCTTAAACTTTATGACGAGTTTATTGAAGACAGCCTTAGCCAATGTTGTTTTGCCTATTCCTGGCGTTCCATGGATTCCCAAAAACCGAACACCCAGCGAGTGAAGATCTAACGTTTCAATCACTTTATCAACTCGAGAATCCAACCCAACTGGAAATTTCACCACATACTCTGGAGTGTTCTTTAACTCACACCAGACTTGTAGAACTATACGTTGTATAACATCTTCAGTTTCATCACTGTCATTGTATTTGAAATTAAGTTTTGTTAGTAGGAACGTTATAGAGAGCCACCAAGGGTAATGATACTTTGGTTATTTGGTCATAGAGCAAAATTCTTACAAAAGATTATTTCTGTAAATAACATGACAAATTGAGACTTTTCAAAATGCCAATTAAAAGAGAAAAAAAAGGATAAGGGGGCCATTGTTTTTGTTTGGGATTTTTCATTTGACACCATTGTACTTTGACCTTTTTATTTGATATTCAATTTTTATTGTTATTACACGTGGTGTCATTGTAATTTTGACTTAAACTCTAAATTAACATTCTGTTAAATAAATTACTCCCGCTGTCCCTATTTTTTTGCCCTATTTGACTGTGCACGGTCTCTAAAACGCGTCTTAAAACGTCTATATCTTTATTTTTATACACGTAAAAATTATAAAAACGTGATATTAATAAATATACAATGAGATAAATCTAACAACACCACTCATAACTATATTATCTTTTATAGTTTTAACGGTAATTGATGGTCAAATTTTTCAAAGTTTGACCCAAAAAATGAAAATGGAGCAAAAAATAAAGGGACGGAGGGAGTAGTAGTTTAGGACATTTGTGGTTTTTTTATTTTTTTTTTATTTTTTTTTTCTAATGTTCACTTCAAAGTTTGATCATTTAATGTCATAATGACCCCAAAACTTTAACGGAATATTTTTTTGCGCAAAATAAATCAAAATATGCAAATCAATACTCCCTCCGTTCCTTTATTAGATGCCTATTTTTAGCATTTATTACTCACATAATAAAGAGAAGTAGGCATCTAATTAAGGGATGAAGGGAGTATATTTTTTTTGTAAATAAACTAAGGTATTTTTATTTCAAATTTGAACCTTAAGGGCTTAAACTTCCCTTTAGAGCCTTAATCCAATAAGAAATTAGATACCAAACAGAGAAGCTCAAAATATAATGATACCAAATGAAAAATCTATTTTTATTTTATATTCTTGGTTACAATTTCCACTATATGGGAAAATTCAAAATTAGATGACCATATATTATTAGAGGTAAAGGTATGACAAAATCTCAAAATATAGGCGTTGATCATCATCCAACAATAATAAAATGCTAAACAAAAAAGACCATTCAAAATATTTCAGATGAAAACAGGAAAAGTATCATTATAGTTAAGCAAGTATAGTATCATGGAAAGTTTAACTTATGGATGCCTAAAATCAAACACTTGAAAGACGAAAGAAATGGCTAGGATGATCATTAACGAGGGGCACAATTATACCCGTTCATCAAGGTGTTTTGCAGTCTTAGGGCGTGTTCGGCGTAGCTTTTAAAGTAGCTGTTAGTGTTTGGTGATGCCGGTTGCTGTAGCGTTTAGCGTTGGAAGAAGCTTTTGTCAAACGTTATTGATCATAATGTTTCAATTATTGGGGTAGCGTTTCGAAAAAAAAAATCTTCCAAATTCAACCAGATTAAAAAAACCAATTGTACTGTCTTCTCCTCTCACACCTTTATGAATAATCTTCTTCTTCAAGCTCACCCAATCACAGTTTTTCATCATAAAATGGAAAATAAGAAGTATTATCTTTCATAATATAGATTGTGTTTATTGCAAAATTGGTCTTTGCTCTCTCTTCTTCTCTAAGCGGCTTCTTTGTAAATTAGTGCCATATTTGTGAATTTGGGTATTCATAAATGAGAATGAAGATTTTTCAATTTTTATAAATTAGCCACAATAGGTTAGTGGGGACTTGTCAGACATCATTATTCCTAGTAATATATTTTCCGAAAATTATTTATACATAGTAATTGAAGTTATTATCTGTCAAAAGGGTTTACTTTGAGAAACTAAAAACACAAATTTTTCAAAAAGATGGGTGTACATTAATTTATTGTAAAATGGATTAAAATTATGTTAATAATACTTAAAGTAACTCTTTATAGTGCAAAAGTTATTATTATTTTCCTATTAATAAATTTTATCTTAAAAAAAACTTATAATGCATTACATTAATCTATATTAGTCTTTATAGTATGTAATCACGTATCTATAAAAAATTATACATTAAAATAAAATTCAAAACAACACCAAATTAAAAATTACCATTTAAGTGGTTAAAGTTACCATAAAAATAATTATATTTACACTCAAACTAACCATTTTATAATAAAATTAATATACACCCGTTGTACACAACACTTATTAAGCGATTAGAGTTGACACATCTCAGCTTTCCTAAGAGTCAAAAGTAATCTTCAGATTTTGGTCCAAAATGGATGACAAAAAGAGACTAATTTCATTTTTATTTTAATTTTTGCTTAAACGCCATGATGTTAACATTTCACATTTGTCTTTTATTGATTTTTACCCCTTGCCATCATATTAAATACAATACTTTTCATTTTTAACCGGTTCATAATACTTATAAGACTACTATTTTTGGTAAGGAGCTACCATTATTTTATAATTTCTCTCTTCCACTAACCTCACTTTCACAAATATTTTATTAATTCTCTTTCCTACCAACCCCACTTATATTATTCTTTTTTTTTATTAGTTCTCTTTCTTACCAATTATAAAAATCCTCTTTTGGGCCTCACCCTACAAATTTTCTTAATTAAACTTTGGGAACACCTTAGTGTTGCATTTAATATAAAACGGAGGAAGTACTTTTTTTGGAATCTGGTAATGTACTCCTTACTATTCCCTCCGTCCTTAATATCTTGCCTCATTTGGCTTTTTGCGGTTTTCAACATGCATTTTAAAACCTTTTTATTACTCCCTTCGTATTTTATTATTTTCTCCACTTTTCTTTTGCGGACATATTTTATTCCTTGATCCATTTTTTTTTTTTGGAAACTTTTAACAATTCTAACATAATACTAAAACAGACACCAGGAATGACACATGTCAGTTCTTTTTTTCCTCCAAAACTTTCCCCTCCCTTTTTAGCAAAAATCTTTTATTTTTAGAATATTTGTATAATACAAATATAATAATATTATTCATAATCTTATATATTATCTTTAATTTATAATAATTGTATTCCTTTTTATTTCGTGTGCTATTTACTTAAAAAATAGTTACACGAGATTTTGAGACATTTTATTTAAGGAAAATAAGATATAATTTAGAATGATGAAATATGGTGGAGAGTATAAAATAACGGAGTCAAAAATACAATATTAACATTTAAATTATCATTATATATATAGTTGTACAATAGTGGGGTTCAATGGGGAAAAAACCATTTCTATTCATGGTGTTGATTTGAAATCTTATAAAACAATAATAATTAAGTTAGTTGTCTGTTAAATATTTTTGTAATAATTTTACCAACTTATAACTTTTTTTTTTTCCTTCAAAAAATCTATTAACTATTAATAACACAGGTCATGCTTACATCGATCATTTTGGACATATTTCATGCTATCATTAAAAAGTTTTCTGCCAATACAATATATGACGCTTTTTCTTTGTGGATGGTCACACCGTGTGGTCGGGGTTACTTATAGGGATTACCTGCTAAGAGGTTATTCATTCGGTCAAAGATTACTTATTTTGGGGTTACTCAGTTGGCTAATGCATTTTTTGTCGGGGTTACTTATTCCGGAATTTCTTATTTAGGGGTTACTTATTCTAAGTTTACTCAGTCGGTTAGTGCGTTTTTTGTGCGAGAGTAACCCCTGACCGATCGAGTAACTCCTAAATAAGTAACCCCTGAATAAGTAACCTTGTCCACACGGTGTGGCCAGCCACATATAGGATGTCAGGTTTTAGGTTTTTTTTTTTTTTTTTTTTTGTGAATTAATTCATTAATAAATAAGTCATACGTCATCTACATTGTATAGTTTTATTAGGAATACCATCCATCATTATTAATGTAATAAAATGTATACTATTTTAAAAACATTTTTAACACAACTAACCAACAATAATATATATTTTTTTTCTCAATTGTAGTTTTAATAATTTTTGCCTATTATTTCATCTTTCTTATATGCATTGCATATTTCTTATATATATTGCATATTTTTATTCCACATGAGTTGCCTCATTTTTATATTATATCACAAATTAATTAATTATGGGAAAAAAATTATTACTATCGTGCATCGCACGACCACTAATCAACTATTTTCCTATTTCCCTTCTCACTAGTGGTCCCATCATATCATATTTCAATATTTTTCATATTCTCTCACATCCCCACTTATACTCACTTTTGTTTTTTGAGAAATTTTTATTCTTCAACCAACCGCACTTCTATCATATTTTATTATTTTTTACTATTCCACCTAAAACTCCGCACATGCAGAAATGGAGCAAGTAATAAAATATGGAGGGAGTATCTCCATTTTCATAAGCGTAAAAATTGTAAACATTTAGATATTAATAAAAATATATGAAAATCCACTTTAATTTGGTAACACTGTATTGCGAAAAAAAAAAAAAACCTTATTATTATTAGTAATCATGAATTTTTTATATAAAGCTAACTATGACATTAATGATAAATTTAAATTAAATATTTAACTATAGTTTTTTTTCTTTTTTTTTTTGTAAAAAAGTCGCCTCCCTCCCCCCACCAGCCTACCACCACTTCCCCGCCCCAACCTACACCGGCGCCTAAACCCCCCTGACCGCCGCGCCTCTCCCCTTTCCTCGAAACCCACCTTCCTCCCCACAAAAACCCAATGCCATCCCCGAAATCCTCTAGCTGCCCATCCCCCCACCCTCGAAAACCCTAGTTGGCCCTCCCCCCACCCTCGTAAGGTTTCGAGGGTGGGGGGAGGGCCAACTAGGGTTTTCGAGGGTGGGGGATGGTCGGCTGGGGATTTCGGGGTTGTTGGGGGGGGGGTTTCTAGGGTTTTCAAGGGAGGGAAAGAGGGGTAGGATGGTCGCCAGCGTCGGGGAAAGAGTTTGGGTGCTGGCAACGAGAGGAGGTGACGCCTGTCGAGGGGAGGGGGGCCGGGGCAGCGGTGGGTGGGTTTGGTTTTTATTTTTAAATAATTTAATTATTAAAAAACTAACCATGTTAATGAGTTTAAATTAAAATAGTTATTATCTTTGGTAATTAATACTTCAAATTTATTAAAGATGATAAGTTTTTTAACATTACCAAAGAGAAAATTGAAAAACACAGTATTGTCAAAGAGAATTTTCCTAAAATATATAATGAATTAGATGAATCCAACAAATTTCACATGACCATATTATCTCTCATATATTAAGCGAAATTTATAATCAAAGATTTTAAAGTTCGATTTTTTTTTTTTCCTTTCTTCTTTTTCTTCTTCTTCTTCTTCTTCTTCTTCTTCTTTTAATAATAGGGCAAAAAACTAGAAAC
The DNA here is from genome assembly GCF_001683475.1 of Chenopodium quinoa. Classification (NCBI taxonomy): domain Eukaryota; kingdom Viridiplantae; phylum Streptophyta; class Magnoliopsida; order Caryophyllales; family Amaranthaceae; genus Chenopodium; species Chenopodium quinoa. The sequence continues at coordinate 1,082,134 of NW_018745403.1, forward strand.
GGAGAAAGAATTTACTTACTTAGACTTTTAATTTATTTTTCAAATAATGGAATAATTCAAGATGCTCAAGTTAAAAAGAGATACGGAGTATGGACCAAGTTTTCATTTGGCACTATAGAAGTCATGTCTAGACCAAGCAATCTTGACCTGATCTGAATGACCCGACCCGAATGATTCGACCCGTGACTCGAAAGTTGACCCGAATCATTGACCTGAAAATGACCCGAACCCGAACTAACCCGATTCGAACCCGAACCAAACCCGAAATGGAGTTGACTCGAACATGACCAGATGCCTATTGAAATGACATGACCTGAATGACCCAACCCAAAATTGACCCAAAACCCGAACTTGACCCAACCCGAAGTGACCCGAAACTTGAAGTGACCCAACCCGATTTAAACCGGAATTGATTTACCCGAATACACCCAACCCAAAGTGACCTGACCTGAAGTGACCCGATTCCTGAAGTGAATAGGGTGAAATGGTGAATTATTTATTTTACGGTTTCTTTCTTTTCTAAGTAATAGGAACTCACGATTTTTTTTAACGATTTTACTTTATTTTTCTAACTATTTTTTTAAGTGAATTTATTTTGGTAACCTGACCCGAATTGACCCGATCAGAAATTGATCCGAAAATTGGTCCTAAAAATTGACTCAACCCGAACTGACCTGACCCGAACTTGACCCGACCCAACCCGAACCCGACCCTAATATTTGGTGACCCGAAATTGACCCAGGAACGACCCATTTGCCAGGTCTAGTCATGTCACAAGTCACATCTAAAGACTATTACTGCTATGAAAAGACTCAATAATTACGCAATAATTAGTCACAAGCTCACAAATTCACAACAATCACAAGTCATATGTGTTTGAGCATCTTCTGTGAGAAAAAAAAAATAAAAATGACTCAATAATTAGTTGACAGTAAAACACATTAAATGTAAATTTATTCAAAAAAATAAAATAAATGTAAATTTAACAGTAAACTAATTGAAATTATACCAAAATTGTTAACTCGTTACTGTATTTTAGACGATTTTAATTAAGGTAGAGAATTCAGAAAACCTTGTAACATATAGAAATTGTTTTTGTTTTTTTTTTTTTTTGACAAGATAGAAATTGATATAAGATCGATATTGGTATAAGATTCATGAGATTGTATTGATTAATCCAACTAGTTATAAATAAGAGTAATCATTAATATGATGATTATGCATAGAGAATTCCTAATGGATAAAGTTTAAGGAGTCAATAAGGGGTCGGAATGAAGTTAGAATCCATTCTATCAATTTTGTTTTTGGTTGAACTTTTTAGTATAGAATCTCATATCCAATGAGTTCTAATTCTACCCTATATCTATGTAATTTTATACCCACCCTTCTCTCTAAGATTCACAATTCATTCTATTAATAAAGTAAATAATTCATTTCAACATTAAAACCAAACAACTTTAAACTAGTATGGGTTTTAGAATCCATACCTCTCTAGTATAATATTCCATATCAATCCATTTCAATATAATGAACTAAACACCCTCTAAGTTCAAATCTTAGCTAGATACATTCCGTACATATGACATTATAGAGTAATCGATATATGCAACTTTGGAATGATAAACAAGTGACGAAAGACGACAATATTGATGTGCTCCCCACTCAAGTTAATTAATGTGTTTGGTATTTCCAAACACGACATGAACATGAATCAACTCAAATTCAAATTCAAACCGAATTAATTAGTTTTAATTAATTAATTAATTACCTTTGAGAATAGCATGGATAACCAGCAATTTTACCGGCTTCCTCCAAAGCACTTCTCCACTTCTGAATCTCAGCTTCACTAAACTTCTTCGCATCATCAGTTGTAAGTTTCTGAAACCCCATACCAAGCTCCCCTCGCTGCCTCCGAACATCAGACGGGTCGACTCCGTAGAAAACGGGTATGACCCGTTTTCGACACTCGAAAAGTCTCGACAGCTCGTCGAGACACCACCGTGAGTCAGCGTACCTAGGAGATATAATGGCCACCGCAAGAGCGGAGTCCACTATTGCTTCGTCTAGGGTAGGCTGTATTGCGTCACCTTTCTCCATGCCTTTGTCATCCATGAAGGGTCTTAAGCCCTTGATTTCGAGGGCGTCACGTAGAAATGTTGTGAAGTTGTGACGCGTGTCTTCGCCTCTAAAACTTAAGAATACGTCCCAGTTTACCCGTTTTTCTAGCATTGATGGTGGAAGATACGGCGGCGTTTTGATTTTTGGGATCATGTTTAATGATGGTGACGACGACGACGACCAATATTCGCTTCCTCCCTCCATGTTTTAGAGAGTGAGAGTCTGATAGAGATGTTGAATTTTTGAGGATAAGAGAAATGAGTGGATGAAATGAATGGAATTAAATGCTATTGTTTAGTCCTATAATACCTTTCCATTCTGATGTTTAGTAGTACGAACTACATACGTACGTACGTAGTGTATATATACAAGTCGTACGGAGCATTAATTATAAAAATATTAAAGTGCACATCCCTAGTAACACACTTTTTTTCACGGTTGTATGTAAAATTAAAGAAAAAGAAAAGTGGGGTTCATGTAAAATTAAAGTCGGGTTCACATCAAAATAGTACAACTTTCCTCACATACCCCACTTTTCACGATTTTTAATACAAAATGCTTTATCCGTTTTAGTAATATTACAACAATTGAATTTTTGCATTATTTATCATGCTTATTTGACCACATATTATGATTTATGTATTAAGTAAAATATATTCATGTGGAATCTTGTTAGATTCGTATCGTAAAATACTTACATAATATCAACTTTTTATAATTTTAACTCCTATAGAATTATACATATTTAATATATAAAATGTGCTTTGAGATGCGTAATTTCATTCTTGTTGCAATATTAATAGAACGAAGGAAATATACTTTAAAATGGGGTGAGAGGTTGTTAGAAGTACTTCGTATAATTTAGTGGGCTATGTACTTTAAATAAGGAAAATAGTACAACTTTCCTCAAAATAACATTTCAATTATATTGTAGTGTGTTGTAAGTATTGTGACATTTCCATTTTAAGGAATTGAAGTGTTGCAAGTATTAAAAAAATGGAAGAAGTTTTTTTTTTTTTTTTTTTTTATGACAAAGTGGAAAAAGAGGATCAACCCCCAACCGACTCGAAACTATAACTAATACAATGAAAATTAGTCATAGGGGCCTATAGCTTCTTAAAAATGATCTTGCTAAACTTATCCACACCCTCCCCCTGTAATGTCGTTCCAAGCTCCTTGCTCCACCCCCTTATTTTGATGTGGTATAAACCCCTTCTTCGTGCTTCCTTCAAGGCTATTAGAATGTGCTATATTTCCAGTCGCTGTTGACTGCCATTACCCTTTGTGGTCACGCAGGTTAATACCACGTCCCCACCATTGATAAGAGCACCCTCACATCTTCTTCCGCCTTTTCCACGAAAGCAATGTAAACTTTGCTAAGAATAATTGCCCCCAAAATATCAATCAAGCAAATGTTTTGAAAGCGTAAACATCTACTTTTGGTCCCCTGTCCCGACCGGAAGTGCTATGACGATAAATAATTCCATCTTTGTGCTGGATTGAAATAAGAAATGTCAATGGACTACTGATTGAAGCCTAAATATACAAAATAAACTAGCCTAACCCAAAAAAAATGAATCAAAACTCAATAAGACTAAGCCCGATCAGAAGTTAGGCTTAATCCATGAGTTAAACCTAATTTCGAACGAATTTTGGGTTCCTAGCTTAAAATCTAAAGCAGCCGCAGGAAAATCCGCGCGCAACTCAATAAGTCACGCTTGAAGTCGCGTGCAACTTACAGGGTTGCACGCAGCAGCCCAGCGCAACTTGCGCTCACGAAGATTCAGAATTTTTGAAAGATATTGAATTGAATCTTACCATACAGCCACGCGCAAGAACATAAGTCACGCTACCTAGTGAAGTGCAACTCCTCCACCTGCGCGCGGAAGCCACGTGCAACTTCAAGAGTTGTGCGCGCCCCCTGCTGCGACAGAATGTCTGAGACCCTAATCTTAACCATTCCCTATAAATAGGGGTTCTAAACGAGCTTTGAAGACACATAAAATAAGACAGAAAGTCTGCAGTAATACTTCATAAATTTATGCAATAATCAACTTGTAGACACCTTATTGTGTCTCCCCAAACACCAAACCCAGTGATCATTACCTTTCACGTTTTGATTGACGAGTTCGGGAAAAAGTTGAAGGGTCGCGCAAAGTTTCTTTAAACCTTGACCATACTTTTAACCTTACCCAAAGTGTTTAAATTCAAAAACATTTATTCCGTTTCTTTAAATTCCAAAACAATCATTTCGTGTCCTTAAAATATTTATTTCGTGCCCAAATTATAAAAACGCCCAATCTGATTATGTATGTTCCATGTTCCCAGTCCAATTATTATTTAGTTGGATGAGGCTTGAAAAAATCTTTCCAATGATATATTATAAGCCCAAATTCGACTTAAAACGAATGAAATATGGCCTAAATACTAAACCGAGCCCAAACCGAGCCTTAGTCCACCTTTAGTACGACCTAATGTTTATTTGGAGTCCAAATATTTTTATTTAGGCCCCATATGATCAAATTCCTAATCCTAAATCAGTTAGGAATTTCTAGAATCTTCAAGAAGCTTTTAATCTATCCTTTCTAAAAATATAAAGATTAATAGTTAGAGATCGAGTAGAAATCTTATGGTGATCCTTGATTTATTAGAAGACGTTCGGATATATTTTGCAAAGATAAACCGCCGGAAACAAACTCCCTACAAACAGTTTCTATCCTAAGAACCATCTCACAACGATGGGTTCATCGTGACGCGACAAACACTATTGCCATACAACAGTTGTGTCGCGGTGCTACGAAATTCTGGGATAATTTCTGATTTTTTACTTCGTCGTGACGCAGCAAGGTTGTTGCGACGCGTTAAGCCTTATCGCCATGCGACAAAGAGTTCTATCATAATTAGAACTTCTGATCTTTTTCTGATTGTTTGACTCTTTTTTTCCTTATAAATAGAGGTCGTTTTCCTAGTTTTAGATCATCAACTAGTGACATGCTAGGATTGTTATTAATCTGCTTAGTATCATGCCTAGGATCTTACTACTAACGATGTTTTTATGATGATTGCGATTCTATTATGATGATTATTATGTTAATCATATGTTGCTTGATTAACAATGATTTATAGTTATTTCTTGATCACGCCCCTTTTTGCAGGTTTAATGGAAATTTGTTATTGAAATCACGCCTAATAAGATATTTAATAATTGGATTTAGGTTCTATATGATTTTATTCAAGTGATCACCAATGTTAGATTAGATTGTGCATTATATTAATAATCAACCAACGTACATTAAACAGGTTTATTTAGGGCTAATTTGATGTGTGTATGTTTTGAAAAGCGCGCATGAATATCAATAAGAATCAAGTAGAGGCCTATTTAGGGCGAGTTTGACCTCTTTAAGGTTAATTTCGTACCATCATCCCCGAACATCCAAACATTTTTTCGGACCACTATGGAATTAACAATCTTTGTGATTGTGAATGGGGTGTAACCTTCACAATTGTGAACAGATTACAAGTTCCTAAAACTTGTTGGCGACTCTCTTTCTCTAGTTTCTTTCCTAATATCGTCAACATGCCTAAAAACATGACCCACAGTAGAGTGAGTTAAAATTCCCTACACAACCTTTCTTGTCCTAAACACTCACCCCCTGTTTGATACTTTGTCCTCGCGGGTGAGGTTCCCGAACAAGAAGGAGTCCATTTGCATTCCAAACGAAGATCTAGCAAGGGAAAATGGTAATTTCCGAGCACTTAGATAAATCACTTTAATTTTCTTTCCCTAAATCACTTTAATGGATTAATTAGTGTTGTTTGATCACTTAAACAACTTTTAATTAATATATTTCACATATTATCTTGCTTAATTAAATATTAGAATTTGAATAATCAATAATTGTTGTTTTATCACCTAAGTCAAGGGGAATATTGTTTAATTTCTTGCTCTTTTCATGAATTTTGAATAAAAAAGAATAACGACTACTAAAGGGAATTCTACATGTGGGTCATGTTTTTAAACATGGCGGCGCTCCAAGGAAAAGAAGCTAGAGAAAAAGAGTCGCCAACAAGTTTTAGAAACTTGTAAACCATTCATGATTATGAAGGTCACACCCTATTCACAATCATAGAGATTGCTAACTCCATAGTGGTCCGGAACCATGACTAGACGTTGGGGGATGAAGGTACGAATCCAACCTAAAGAGGTTAAACCCGCCATAAATAGGCCTTTACTTAATTATTTTGATATTCATGTGCGCTTTTGGATCAACATACATACATCAAATTAATCCTAGACCTGTTTAGTCTACGTTGGTTGATTATTGATGCACAATTAAATCTAATATTAGTGATCACTTGAATTTTAATCATATTAAACCTAAATCTAATTATTAATTATCTTATTAGGCGTGATTTCAAGTACAAATTCCCTTTAACCTTGCAAAAAGGAATGTGATCAAACAATAACAATAAATCATGAATAATCAAGCAACATGATAAATCACATTTATATATGATTTATAGGCACATTTATGCTAGTTTTATAGTTTCTTTTTAGGTTTTTTTGTCGCTTTTTAGGATCATAAATGCATAAGTTGTCCATTTTGTGCTCTATTAAGTTTCATTTGTGTTTTATTAATGTTTCAGGTAGTTTCCATAATTATTTGGACGTTTTCGGGGTGGTTTTGGACGAATGGGACAACGAAAGGAAGACATGTCGATTAATCAAGGTCGCTCAATGAATGATATATGTTTGTGGAAGCTTAGGTCGAGATTTATAAGCCTATAAAATAAAAATAGCTTCCAGGAGGGTCGATACGCACCTTTCGAAGATGAATTTGAGTTAAAACGATGGTTTACAAAGTATCACAAATGACCTTTGCTCACTCTTTTGATCATAACTTGGGTTCTACAGATTGGATTGAAGAGATTCAAATTGCATTGGAAACTAAACTTGAAGGGTTTTCCAACGGTGGGTCACACGCCCCTATAAACTTCCTAAAACTCAAGGTATATCCCCTGAAAGACGACACTGCGAATCAGTTACGGCCAGCGCCCGCAGCTCAGCACTCCCAGACCACGGGCAGCTTCTGTTTGGCCTGATGGATACCCAGCAGCCGCTGGTTCCCATGCCCAGCAGCAAGCCTCGTTTTCAAGGCTCGTCTTCCCATTGTCACGACAACCTTCTTCGATTATGATTCCTTTAAATCGACGACCAATCGTATCACGACTTATGTAATTGCTATTTTTTGATATTATTTTATTTTATTATCTTTAGATTAGTTTTAAGATAATATAAATACTTAAGGAATATTATTTTTCCCTTATGACGTTTATTCCTTTTTTTTATTACGTTCTTTTTAGTTTTCTCTCTAGCCCTAGTTTCTCATGGACAACTCCATGGATTCCTCCATGGTTTTGTTCTTGTGTTTGTTACTTTAATTAATAGAGGTAATTTTATTTCTGTACTTTAATTATTATTTCTTTATTAGATTTAGTTTTTCTTAGTTAATTCATGTTTGAGTAGTTTAATTTCTAGGGTTTGAGAATCCATGCTTTATATTATAGATCTTGATTGATATTATTGATTTTTTTTATTTTTTATTATTGATTTCTCCAATTGATATTGTTTTATTGTTAATCTTGCAACTTGATCAATTGTTTGATTAATTATTGTTAATAAGAGTTTGAATCTAAAGATCTTACTTTTAGAGGCTTACCTACAATTAGCAATTCTGATTATGTTAGCGATCGAACTACATATGTTGAATTGAGAGCGTTAAGACCCGACTGTAGGCTTAGCAATTGCTCTAGATAATTGATTGATTGAATTGTTATAGATATTTGATAGATTAGAACTATAAACATGGTGAACCATAACCCTAGGTCTTTTAATTAATTGTTTTTATTCCTATTTTAATTTAGACTACTTTTCTACCCCAACTCATGACATAGGTTAGTTTCTCCATACCTTGAAAGCTAGATTGAATAGCCATCTCTCCGTGGATTCGACCCTACTTACCCTACTACATTGTTAGTTGGTTTTGTTAGGAATTTATTTTTGACAGGTTTATGACAACCTATCACCCTCCACTTATGAAAAATTACAAAAGTAGACGAAAATTTTCGCGTCATTAATCATACAAAATCACACACAAATAGTCACACGCACACACTAACACACACAACAAATGAGAAAATAAAGTGTGAACAAAGTAGTCATAATACAGTGATAGTGTTAGGTGTCAAATAATAAGTATACAATAAAGTATCTCGGTAAAAAATCTCCTGATCCAGATGAACTATCAGCTACAAAGTCTGGTTCGAACTCTCTATGACTCCGATAAGGAAGTGGCCCACCAAAAAGTCCCTTCGCCATCCAAGTACGTGGAGTCGCGTCCATGCTCGACTCCACAGCTCTCGTAGAAGTCAATGTTAAGGAAGGCCATGACCGACCGGTAAACTGCACAGGTTGAGACGATTGTTCCCAAGACACGGGCACCGTTGGCGGAGTCATCGTCGAATACACCGTGACTGAATGTAAGCCTTGGTCCAAAGGAGAAGTCACTGGCCTAAGCATAGGCTTTGAAGACAGGAATGGTTGAGTCGGCTGCGGCTACTGCCACTGAGGCTGAGAACGTCGCTCGACCTCTAAAGTTCTCCAATAATGGCTAGATTCTCCTTGGACCGGGCCTCCATGCCTCGAACGCGGGCGAGACCTCCGACGCTCCAAAGGCACAGAGACGAGGTGATAATCAGCGATGCATGATGAGGAATGGAATGTCGTCGTTAATACACTTTTCCTATCGATTGAATCCTAGTTTACCTAAACGAGTAAAAAGGCAAGCAAGGGTCGAATCCACGGAGAAACGGGAAATTGTGAAGCTAAGTGCTAACGAAAGAGGCTTGAAAAGGGTGTATACGAAACACATAGATAATCAAGGATTCACAACCAAGGGATCAAAGATCTTACTTAACACAACTCATTCCCATGCAATTAATTAAGCAATGTATAAACTACGATCTATCCTAACATGATCACTCCCGCGCATCAATTAGGACATGTAATAATATGGTTAATGGTGCACAACAACAACCATATAACAATAAGCACAAGTTCATACAACAAGGGTTTAAATCCCCAAAAATCAAGTATTTAATTAAATAGCAACCAAGTCATCCAGTCCCCTTCCCCTAGCTAAAGTCTAGCCTAGGAGAGAGAAACTACCCATATCAACAATACCCAAAATATTGGCCATAATCAAAATCATAAACATAACTATCAATAATACTTGAAATATGTAAATAAACCAAAATAAAAGAGATTAAGATGAAAGAGCTCACAAAGCTTCAACTTTGTATTGAAATAAGAAAATGGGTCTTTGAACCTTTAATGGTGAACCACCAAAAATCCAATAGAATGCTCCAATATTGATTACAAGGATGATCAAAGCACTAATCTAGATTAAAGACTAAAGTTTGGATGATAAAAAACTAAAACTTATACAAGCATTAATGAAGGCTATTCTCTCTCTAGAAATGTCCTAAGCACTTTGCCCTAAATGGAATAGTTTCCCTCTTAATTCCCCAAATCATCATTTAAATAGGAAATAAAACGGGCTGGCCTGACGGACGTGCAGGCTACTATGCGTGCCCTCTACAGGGCGTGATTGCCATCTACAAAAAGTTTTCCTGATTTTTCAAGCCAATCTGCGCGCCCTCTCCAGTCATCTTCGCGCCCGCGCAGGTCAATGTGTGCGCCCTCTACAGGGCGCGCGAGGCATTTACAGGAGACACAATTCTGATTTCATCTCGATTGCGCGCCCTCTATCTTGAATTGCGCGCCCGCGCAGAGTGGGAGAGAGGGCTATCCTAGGCGCGCAGCCTGATCAGATGCTCCTCACTTGATTTGCTCATGAAAACGGCTCTCGAAACTATCCCGAACTTTCCTCTACTTCACGTATCTATCGGTTACCTGCAAAACATAGGAAAACACCCAAAAACAGTACAAAAAGGTAAAGTAGAGGGGAAGTACGAGGGAAATGGCATTGTTGTGCAATATATGAGGAAGCACGGCAAAATAGGGCTAAACAAGCGATAAATGGAGGGAAATGGTAAGGAAATGAACCTCGAATAGTGGCATAAATTCCACTTATCAATGCAAAAGGAAAAATTAAAAAATAAAAGTATTTAAGTACAAACATACCTCATGGACGTCATTCGGACTCCTACGGCAGCTCACCACACGCTGTAACTTGATGTTGCAATAATTCAAAGCGTCAATAACACGCAAAATACTCATCGCGTTTGGGTGTTGAATCTAGAAAGAGAAACGTCAAATCAGTGACAACAATATCAAGTAAAATCAAACATCATTTGAAGAACTCATCGGCTCCATATCCTCAGGGCAAGAGTCCTGGCCTGTCTATAGCCCTCTGAAGGTCATCGATATGCTTCTAAACCATACTTATGGACGCAGAGTGCCATAGAAGACGGCACGGTATGTCAAAATCTCCAAATCCTCCTCAAGACCATCAATGCTAGTCCTGTGACGGTACTGAACCTTGATTGAAATCTAAAAAGAGAAAAATAAAGTGAATACCAAGACGTAGTGTCTGAAAGGAATGGTGTCCTTCGAACAAGTGTATTATTCCGATAGAGGGTTCGGAATTAATTAAAAAGCTAATTATTCAATGAGGTCAAGTGATTGGAATGCCTAGCTAGAGGCCGCTTCCGATCAGTAATATTAATGAATAATTAATATTACAGCTTAATCTTGACTGAACCCTTTGGATCACACCCAATCGTGTAACCAAACCGAAGCGACTAATTAATCTGAAGGATTAAATAAGTTAATAGAATTTTTACGAACAAAGACGTTGGATTCCGAGCTTGGAGCGTCAAAACCGAGCGTTGTAAGTCAAATTGAATTTAGGAATTGACGAGACAGAAAAATCATCCAAACAACAAGTCACAACGTTTAGCCCTAGCCTCGGAATGGCCGAGCCATCCGAGGGCTAGGGCAATATGGCTAGCAAAGGCTGCTAGCATGCAAGACATGGTTGCAAGCCCAGCCGCAACATACGCGTGCTAGCTTGGGGTGTTGCGGCATGCCAAGCTAGCTAGCAGCTAGTATTGCATGCTAGCAACGCTAGCTAGCTGGCGCAGCTAGCCAGCATCACTGGTGCGCGAGGCGTGCTAGCATGATAGCAGCATACGCCTAGCATCCCGCAAGCAAGAGTGGCTTGCTAGGCCGAGCATGCGAATGACTAGTTGGCAGGCCCGACCAAGGGGCCAGGCCGCCAGCAAGGCAGCCTTGGCGCTCAAGGCAGGCCACCCTAGTTGGCGCGTTGCAATAGGCCGAGCATGTGTGAGGTCGGTTCTTTGGGGTTGCTTGGGGAGCAAGGGGAAGGTGGTCCTTCCCTTCTTGTCCTCACCTAACCCCTTGCTCTCCTTGCGCCACTTGTCCTTTGGTGATTAGTTTGGCATTTTAATTTAATTTGGAATTAAATTAAATCTTATTTTTTTTTTTTACAAACTATCCCACATTGGAAGATGATGGGAATTCTTGGGGAGACTTCCCTATAAATACTCATCATTGGATATTGGGATTTTCACTTGAGTTGGTGAACTTTAAGGGATCTCCATAATAGAGAAAACCTTTGTTCATAAACTCTAAGGTGTTTTGGTCTAGCCTCGACTAAGCTTTGAGATAGGGACCGGTTACGGTTCGGTAGCGAGGGTGTTGAGCCGTTGGAGGTTCTCGCACTTGTGGAACTTGAAGCTTTCAAGTCCGAGCTCAACGGTTGAGCGAAGCACGCTACAAGGGTGAGCATTATTTCTCTCTCGTCTCTTATGTTTATGTTTATTTGCATGCTTTTATTTATGTTGTAATTATTATGCATGCAAATCAGTTATCGGGTTTTGTTTTCGTGCGGTGTCGGACACCGCAAAACCTAACAGTGTCGATATAAGGACAATAAAACAAAGAGTCGATCCTTACACCAACATCGGTGGTACCTCGACGCTATAACCCTTGGAGACTCGCCACTGAATCAACGCCTGACTTGCCCGGCTGACGCCAGCTCTTGCCAATGGGAAACTCGCAACTTACTCCTCGATGCCGCCGAGGAGCCAATCCCAAAAAGTACTCGTAGAACCACAACTGCAAGAAGATTAATCTGTAAGTTCATGAGCCAAAAAGGTAAAATCAAAACAAAAGAAAAAAGAGATCGTCACCTCTACAACTCTTCAGAGATCATAGACTGTAACAGGAGTCTGGTCGTCTCCCTGTCGACAACCCTAACGCAGCGACAAAAGCAAATCAGCGTATCCTAAGTCAACCCAGTTAAAGGACCCAATCTCAACAATCTTGGCTAGGGACGGCAAGTAACGAAGAAGCGCATGAGAACTCTTCGCAGGAGAAAGAGTCCTATAGATGAAAATCAAAACGAAGATCCGCACTCGTTGCTCGGGTTTCGTCTGGCCATATCAAAACCTCGAGCCAGAAAGGACGCTAACTCTGACCGCTGACTCCGAGGACCACTCCGAGGCATCAGTTGGGCCCTAATAACCTATACAATGGGGCATAACTAATCCTCTACATCGCTCGACGACCAAGTAAGCTCGGGTATCCGCTGAACGGATCTCTCCGTGAAACGTAAACCGCTGATGATGCTGAAGTCTTGAAGGGTCACCGTCATCTCCCCCCAAGCGAAGTGGAAAGTGTTGGTAGTATCCCAGAAATACTCCAACAACACTCCAACAATGGTAAAACTGCAGCCTTGGTGGTTGCGAAAAACAGATGCGTAGAAGTCACTCAAGCTCGTGGACTCCCACAAAACACTAGTAGCAGGGTCCTTCTTGATGCGGTCGTAAAGCCTAGGGATCACATATTCTAATCTCGATCCATTGTGACGAAGGACACTTTCGACCAAACCAACAAGCGGACGGTAAGAAACGTGGTTCTCACGACAAAACACCAACTAGCTGGGAGTCCACGAAGATGGAGTTCACTTCGCCCTCCTGGTAGAAGCTCATGGCCTAGGCTGTAAAGTCTCCTCCTCCTCCTTAGGGGCTGAAGGAGTATCCTCCTTATAGGCCCGACGCTGGCCGCGAGCAAAAAGTTCTCTCTCTTGTCATCGAGGCATGCTATTTGATTTAAAAAAGCAATCAAAATCTAAATACTTAGCATCATTTCCTAAGTTTATTTAGTCATTTGCTAAAGATAGCTTAGGGGGCTACCTAAGGCCATATTTTCCGTTATACGCTAAAAAGTTTCCTCTTGGCTAAAAATTAGCAAAATAATGGAATTATTTCTAGCATTTAGTTTCTCCATGACAAACAAATACTACAGCTCGCCTAGCAGCATGATACTATGTTCTCCATGACAATGTAGTACATTACAAATACAAAGCATGTTTTAATTTGCACAAAAACTACAAACCTACATATCAAAGTATTTTTTACATGATCTATAACAACTATATTATCATTTCAAGTGCAAAACAACAAGCAAAAACATGAAGAACACCATCAATGGCGCTCACGCATAAGTAGTACCCCAAAAGGATAAATTGTTCATTTCTTCACCAATTCAACTTGGTCCCAAACTGCTCACAAACCAATATACATTCATATACAAGAAAATTCATAGCAAGAACTTCAACAAAAATCATCAAATTCAAAACCCCTAATTTGATTTTTCTATGGTTTTCGCACAAAAGTCACCCTTTTACAACAAAATTTAATACAAAAGCTGAAAAACTTACATAGATTCGTGTAGAGATGCGAAAATGAGAAGCTATGAAAGAAATTAGGAGTAATTTGGTGAAGAATTGAATGAGAAAGTGCGAAAATAGCAGCAGTAGCGAAGAACAACAACAAAAAAAGAAGGATGAAATGAAATGAAAGAAAATCGGGTCGTTGCTAAGGTTTTAAATGAAAGCCGCAAATACCGTGGCACGGCACTAGTACCGTGCCACGACAAACTGGTATTGTGCCACGACGTTTTATGCCTTGGAATCTTTCAACGAATATTCTTTGTGTTGTTTAACTAGTTTGAATAAATTTCCACAACATTGGACAGTTATTTCTGTATCGGAAAACTCGCGGGAAATTCCAACAGATATTTAAATGGCATCAAAATTACTATTTTCCCTTCAGTATATATCAATGTCATATTTTCATCATTTTTAGACACATATGCAGTCGAATATACTCGGCTTGAAGGTCTTGATATCAGCAAAATATTTCCAAATGACTACAACCTCTGTTCAGGGACAATGGAACAAACATCTATCTAGCCTCTGTTCGGTAGACAATCGAACAAATCATATATCATCCTCTGTTCGGGACAATCGAATAAATCATATTATCAACCGCTGTTCGGGGACAATCGAACAATCATATTATCAGCCTCTGTTCGTGGACAATCGAACAATCATTTCATCAGCCTTTGTTTAGGGACAAGTGAACATCCCTTACCTTCGGAGGCAATCGAAGGCACATTTATCAACACTCAATGATCATCCCGAGGAGCGGAGGATTACTATTCACATCACATTGCGAGTTTCTCGGGGCACACAGACTTGTAATTTTTCATCAGACATGTTTTCCCGAGGCGTGGAAAATGGTCGACTGTTGCATACTTCTCGAGGCGCAGAGGTTTGCAATTATGTCCCGAGGTGCGGACACACTTTAAGTGTTATTCCCGAGGCGTGGAATTTCACTTGTGAGCTACTCGAGGCGTAGGAGCTCATGATAGGAATCCCGAGGAGCGGATGACTATCCATCATCAGTCTTCCTGAGACGCGAAAGATCATTATTTAGTAGATTGCTCGAGGCATAGGAGTCTACGACATGTTTCCCAAGGCGTAGAGACTTGTCATCCATGGATCGCTAGAGGCGCAGTGATTCATGATAAGATTCCCGAGGCACGGAAGACTATCATTCGACATCTGGTAGATTTCTCAACACGCAGAAAGATACCAAACATATTTGGTACCGATGCACTGGTGTCAGATACACATACTATCCTTTTACTCTTTTATCTATGGAACTAATGTTTTCTACATGGGTAAAGAATGTTTTAGGATCGCAGAACGTCTTAAATCATTCTTCGTCCCAATAGACTACTTTAACTATCGTTTTCAAAACTTACATTTTTACAAACTCAGTCAAAGTGGGGGCTTCTATAGATATCTAAAAATGTTTCCCCAAAACCAAACCCGATGATGAACAACCTTTCACCGCCATTCTCGGTCGGGTTGAGTTTTAATCTCGAGAGTGCTTAAAATCCATATATAATCCAACACAGTTCACAAATAAGTCCACATTTTCAGTCCACGTATCTAGTCAAACTCTGTCTAATCCTCATTTTATCCTAAACCATTTTTAATCCATTTTATTTATTTATTAATTGAGCCCGATTAATAAATATTATAAAACCCTAAACCTAAAATGAGTCTGGAATAGTTGAAACGACGCCCAATGCCGTGCCACGACAGAAAATGTCGTGCCTCGGTAAACAACTACGTGTCGCAGCAGTTTTGCTCTACCTGGTTTTATCTTTGACTTTTAAACTTATAGAATTAGGAACCGCACCCCGTCATCATTATCGTTCCATAGTATTTGTACCGCGCCACGACGATTTGTACGGTTCCACGACAACCTTTGCTGTGCCACAGTGTTCATTTCTTCTGCATCGCCTCATTTCTAGGGTTTCGGACCTCATTTCTCATTTCCCCTCTATAAATACGAGGCTTGTTTCACAGTTTTGAGGCACCAATTAATACTCTATTTCTCTCTTATACTCTAGCCTGAATACTTGCCTTCCCTATTTCACAATTTATCCCTTAAGCACTCCCCGGAGTCCATACTTTACCCGAAGTTCTATACTTGAGCCAAGGCGTGAAAGGTAGAACTGTTTGGAGGTTTGGCCCCAAATCAAGTTTACTTTCATTTGATTTCATTTCCATTTTATTATTCATTTTCCTTGAACTTACTAACGTGTTTATTGTTTTATAATTGCAAGTAAACACAATCAAAGTAACGAATCATGTTCCTTTTGTTCCGATTATATTTCTAACGATTTTTTTTATCATGTTTGTCATATATTAATTGTTAGATTTATGGTAAATTGCTTCCAATATTGATGTTTATTCTATTGTTTATTGTTGATCACCATATTGCATGTTTAAAGGGAATATGTAATTGAATATAATGACTAATAAGATCATTTGGACGACCGGTTAGGATCGTTTTTAATCTTGTTGTTTGATCAAGTGATCACGATATATAGAACTATGTGAAAGGAATGGTGTCCTTCGAACAAATTTATTATTCCGATAGAGGGTTCGGAACCAATTAGGAAAGCTAATTATTCTGTGAGGTCAAGTGATTGGAATGCTTAGCTTGAGGCGCTTTTGATCAGTAATATTAATGGATAATTAATATTAAAGCTTGCTCTTGACTGAACCCTTTGGGTTACACCCAATTGTGTAACCAAACCAAGGCAACGAATTAATCCGTGGAATTAATTGAGTCGATAGAGATTTTACGAACTAAGACGTCGGATTCCGAGCTTAGAATGTCAAAGTCAAGCGTCGTACGTCGAGTCAATTTATGCAATCGATGAGACGACAAAATAAGTCAAATGACAAGTCATCGCAAAAGACCTAGCCTCGGATTGGCCTAGCTAACCGAGGACTAGGCAACATTAGCTAGTGTGGCTGCTAGCCATGGACTAGCCTCGGCCGCAAGCCCAGCAGCCACACATGTGCGCTGAGCAGGCGTGCTGGTCGAGCTAGCTAGCTAGCAGCAAGGCCTCGCAAGCAATGTCCAAGCTGGCTAGCTAGCAGCACTACCATCATCCTGCAAGCATGCGAGCAAGCCAATGCTAGCAGCACTAGCACCAGCCCGCAAGCACGTGAGCAGGCCTAGCTGTAGATGTTAGCGCCAGCAGCTCTCGTGGGCTTGCGGCGTGCTAGTAGCCCAGCCAAGGGCAAGGTCGCTAGTTGGGCGTGCCTTGGAGCCCAAGGCTTAAGGCCGGTCTTCCTTGTGTTGGCTTAGTGTGAGTTGGTGGGTTTATGCTTGCTATCCAAGGATGGGTTTGTGGTCCTTACCTACTCCTTCCCTCATGTTGACACTTGTCATTTGACTATTTCATAGCTTATTTAATTTAATTTGGAATTAAATTAAGTGCTTTTTTCACATTTCACCAACTCTCCCACATGGAAAATTGATGGAAACTCTTGGGAGTATTTCCCTATAAATACCCACCTTGGGTATTGGGAATACTCACTTGAGTAGAACTCAAAAGGAATCTGCTATTAAGTGAGAAAGCCTTAAGTTCGTAAAACTCTAGTAATTTTGGTCTAGCCTCGTCTAAGCTGCGGGGTAAGGGCCGGTCTGTAATCGAGGGTGTGAGACGTCAGAGGTCTTGCATTCGCGGGGCTTGAAGTTTTCCAAGTCCGAGCTCGATTAGTGAGCGAAGCACATGTCTAGGGTGAGCTTCTTTCTCTCTCTTCTCTTTATGTGTTTGTGTTTTATTTGTTTGCATGCTATTTTGTTGTGTTGTAATTACAATACATGCGATCCGGTTTTTGGGTTTTGTTTTCGCGCAATGTCGGACACTGCAAAACCAACAACGGTATCAGAGCCTCTTGCATTAATTTTTTCAACTACAAATAAATTAAGGTGAGTTAAATGGATTTAAATTTCTGGTTTAGCATCCTAATTAGATTAGTACGTCGTTTTTAATTAGATTAAAATCATATTTATGCTATTTTTGGCTACAAACCCCGATTTCGACTCAAAAATAGTGAATTTTGAGTGAAATCAACGTCATAAATCATTTCTTTATCCACAAAGTGTTTAAAAAGACTTTCCAGAAGCCAAAATCCACCCACAAAGTGGTTTTTCAAGGGGTTTTTTCGTTTGGAACGAAATTTTTTAAATCTTTAAACCTTGATTAATTATGGCATGCAATTGTTGGATTATGTGTTTGATTATACCATTAATCTTCTGCAATTTTACACCTTATTAATCATGTTTATGAAGTCATATTGGTTGCTTAATTTGGGGAGCTCTTAATTTCACATAAACTTGAAATTTTACATTCTTGCAAATAAATTGCTTGTAGTATGAAAGTTTATGGTGAATATGATTTTTTAAACCTTTATAATGTTAAAGATTCAATCTTTAATGATTTAAATGGTTGAATCTTAACTTGCTAAATTCCATAATGAACAAATTTTTGGTTTTAATCATTTTTGAAGTTGATTAAAATCTTAAATGTTCATACTTGCGCTTGAAATATTATTACTCTTCATATTCGAAGGTTGTAATGTTCATATGTGCATAGGTAAGAGTTGAATAAATTTTTCATTGGATGACTATTTATTTATTCGACTTTTTTTTTCAAATCTCATTATTAATTTATGTTGGTTAAATTAATTGTGAGATTACAGCTAAATTTTTGTTGCATCAAGTTGAGCCAAAAATAATTTAAAGAATAATTCTTGAATTAATTTTGGTTTGGGCACTAAAATTGAATTTATTTAAGCAGGACTTGTTTTATTTTCAAAATTGCACAATTATTACTAAAATCAATTTAGAATTAATTTTACGTCACTTAAAAAATCGGAATCAAATTCCGAAGCACACAAGGCAAAAATCGAGCACCAAGCTCGGCTAGCAGGGATGCTCAAGCAACCCACATGTTGCTGCCGAGCCAAGTGCGCACGCCATGAGTGCATATGGTGTGAGGCTTGGTGCGGAGAAGGATTGCGAAGATAACATCATAGTGCGAAAGCAGTGTCAGCGTGCGCGCACCACGGGGGAGCTGGCTGCCGAGCAGCGCCCAGCAGCAGCTCGGCACACAAGGTCGAGGTTGCTAGGCAGCGCCTAACGCTTGCGTGCGTGCGAGTGGTTCGGTTGCTAAGCGTGGCCAGCCTAAGGCCTTAGCAAAATGCTAAGGGTCGGTTTTTGCATAGTAATTAATGTTGCTATTATTTTGAATTTTGCGTTTTGCTTAAAAAAAAGGCTAAGCCTCGGTTTTTCATGTATTTGCAAAATTTATTTTGACAAAAATTTTTGTTTAAATCGGCTTAATTAATTTTCATTAGATTAATTTTAATTAAGTTGGATGCGGAATTTAGAGGTAGCTTCATTAATCGTTTTGAGCATAAATTAGCCTTGATTGTGTTATTATTATTGCGTTAATTCACATAATCGGATAATTACTTTGATTAGTTTTAATTAGGCTCGTTAGTCGAATTAACCACCTAAATTAGTAACTAGTTTGCGTTCATTTTGAATTGTTGCTTGAATTATTTGTAAAATGCATGGGTCATTCACTTTAGAAGTGAATAAATAAATATAATATATGTTCTAATGCAGGTTTTACAAAATGGCAACTACTATGGCCCGACTAGGATAGTAAATACGGACTGCGTTCCGTTTTGTATTTTTGTTAATCTAAATATGGACTGTGTGCCGCTAAGTATTTTTGTACTTAAATTATTTAGATTGGACCTAGTGTCCAACACCGCGCGGAAACAAAATTCGCCCAAAGATCCGTACATAAATTAAGGCAACTAAACATGCATTAAATAAAACATACAATAAACATATAATAAGAAGGAGAGAGAGAGAGAGATAGGAAATACGATCATACCCTTGATGCGATTTCTCCACTAAACTCACAAACAGAGAAAGAGCCTAAAACGTGACCCCTCCATCGTGGTCCACCCACGCGCCCAAACTTGACTAATACTACCGGCTAGGGCAATATTAACACTACTAAACAAGAGGATCTCTTTATAAGGTTTTCTCAATGAGGATGCCTTTTATAGAGTTCAACTCTTGAAACAATTCCCAAGGGAGGCCATGGGTATTTATAGGAGAAGCATCTCCATCCCTTTCATTTCCAATCAATGTGGGACTTTGCAAAGTTGAGAAATAAATGCTTTTAATTTGATTCTAAAATAAATTAATATGCAAACAACAAATAATCAAACAACAAATGGCAATCACATGGGAGTGGTTAGTTAAGGACCACAAGGGAGAGCCACATGGCCTCCTTGTTCCCCAAGTCACCAAACCTACCAATCACAATAGCCTAAGACCAGTATACACCCTTTGGCATCAAGGTATGGCCGGTCAAGGCCTTCTTGACATGGCTAGGGCTTCCCAGCCACACCGCAAGCCCGTGCGTGTAGCTGGGCTGCTTGTGAGCTGCTCGGCTGCTGTGCTGTAGTCCGATAGGCCTTGCCCGCAAGCACCAGGAAGCCTCGCTTGTTCGCGGGATGCTGCGTGCTTGCTAGCTAGCCATGCGGGCAAGTGCTAACAATTGCTAGCGAGGCCCAGCGCTTGCTGGCAACCAGCCTTACCAGCGCTGCTAGCTTGCGAGCCATGGCACGCTTACTCAGCAAGCACGCGTGTGCTACTCCTAGGCTTGGGACCAAGTGCCACTCCTGCCAGCATGCTTGCTAGCCATACTAGCCTAGCCCTCGCATGGCTAGGCCAATGAAATGCTAGGGCTTTGTATGTTGACTTGATATTTGTTGTTTGACTTATTTGCACGTCTCGTGAATTCCTAGAATTTAACTCGACGTTTGACGTTCGGTTTCAACGCTCTAAGCTCGGAATTCGACGTCAGAGTACAAATCCTCTTATTTAACGCATTAAGGCCTTCGACTTAATTCGTTACCTTTGTTTGGTTGCACGTTGTGGTGTGACCCGTTGGGTTTAGTAAAAGGAAAGTTGTGAGATTAATATAATTAATCTAACTAATTGGAGCTGGCCTCTAGCCCGAATTTTTGATCACTCGAATTCATTGAATAATTAACTCCGTAATTAATTCTGAACTCTCTATCGGAATAATAAACTTGTTCGAAGGACACTAATCCTTTTAATCTCCCACTTGTCTTCCGGACAAGTGTGATGATTGTGTATAGCCTTTTCCCTATGTCACCTTATGTCTCTTCATGAACTATAAGGTAAGATTCTTCGTCATCCTTATTACGTCCAAAAGTGTTTCTCAATTTCCGAGTTCGACTGTCAATGAGCAGATGATTTCTAAAATCCATGAAAGCACGACCATGCATTTTTACAGTCTTGCTCTTCGAGAGGCCTTGTAACAACAAAGACATTTTCCATACTGTTAATAAGGGGACATTCCAAGTCTTGCATTGTTAGCTTCTCTTACTAAGAGTCTCTAGCCGCCCGAGTGTTGCCTTTATAATCCCCTTGTACGGCTGACGTTTGACAACATCAAAGCGGACTAGTTCTTAAACAAGAGAACTTTCAATACTCATGGTTGAGGAAAGAGGTTCCGATAGCTATAATGAGAAATATACTTATGACGATTTTAGATCTCTTAAAGTATTCTCATAGATCGATCTGGTATAGTTTCAAACTGAGACCCGGTGCAAATGATTTATGATATTCTTATCCTTGTAGCACAAGAAACGGTGCTATAAATCATACTACACACTAATCTCACGCGCTCATTAGTCGTCCAACTTTCAAATGACCTCGATTAGGGATAATTTTGACATGATATTCAACGTTCACTTAATAGGTGTTTCTTTATCCAAGACATTGTCTTGCTACCCTATTTTGAATATTCTCAAATCGAGTGGACTCATTATTTAATTCTAAACTACAATTAAATAGAAATGGAATAATAATTTACAGAAAAATTAAATTACTTCATAAATAAAGGTTCAACATAGTGTTTTACATTAAGACCTCAAAACTTGACTAAAACACATAAATAGGGAAATTTACAGCCAGTCTCCGACATGCCTAATTCCCATTGCCTCAACATGCTTGTTGTGTTTAACTTGAGGCAAAGGTTTAGTGAGTGGATTGGCTATATTATCATCTGTTCCAATCTTACAAATTCTGATTTCACCCTCGGACTTCCATTCCCTTATCATGTAAAATTGCCTCATGACATGTTTGACTTTCTGATGCTTCCTTGGCTCTCTAGCTTGAGCAATAGCCCCACTATTATCATAGTAGAGGTCTATTGGTGCCTTTATTAAGGGGACAACACCAAGTTCACCAACGAACTTACGAATCCAAGCTGCCTCCTTAGCTGCTTCTGAAGCTGCCAAGTATTCGGCTTCAGTTGTAGAATCTGTAGTCGTGCTTTGTTTAGCACTCTTCCAACTGAACGCTCCTTCATTGAGACAAAACACGTACCCTTATTGCAACTTGAAGTCGTCTCTGTCAGTCTGGAAGCCTGAGTCGGTGTAACCTTCAACAACCAAATCCTTACTCCCACCATAGACCAGAAATTTATCCTTGTTCCTCTTCAGGTACTTTAGGATATTCTTGGCCGCAGTCCAATGCGCCTCCCCTAGGTCGTAGCGCTCAAGGAGTACGATACATCCGGCCTTGTACATATCATGGCGTACATGATCGATTCAATAAGAGAAGTATATGAAATTTGATTTCATTCTCTCTCGCTCATCAGGTGTTTCTTGCTGTGAGTTACGCCATGAGACATGGGTAGGCGGCCTCTCTTGGCTTCCACGATACTAAATCATGCCCAATACCTTATCAATATAAGTACTTTGGCTCAATCCAATCATCCTATAAGATCTATCCCTATAGATCTTGATGCCTAATATGTAATGTGCCTCTACCAAGTATTTCATTGAGAAACATTTTCCGAGCCAAGTCTTTACAAACTCCAGAATTGGAATGTTGTTTCCAATGAGCAATATGTCATCAACATATAAGACAAGGATGCGATGTTACTCCCACTGACCTTCTTCTAAATACAAGACTCATTTGGATTCTTGATAAACCAAACTAACTAATGGCTTCATTGAATCACAAATTCCAACTTCTACTTGCCTGCTTTAATCCATAAATGGATTTCTTAAACTTGCACACCTTCCCAGTATTGTTTGGATCTACAAAACCTTCGGGATGTGTCATGTACATGGAGTCCATCTCAAATTTCATGGAGTCCATCTCGAATTTCATGGCTTCTTGCTATTTTGCAGAGTCGGGGCTCGTCATAGCTTGTTTGTATGTCGTTGGCTCATCTTCATCCATAACTATGATGTCTTGAAACTCGGTTAAGACAACACTGAGGTATCTGTCTGGTTGAGATCTTGGCCTTTGCGACCTACGCAGGGTAATAGATTGAGTATTTGTGTCAGTATGACTTTGTACGTTGTCGGTTTGACTTTGGCTATTTTCAACAGCTGCTTCTAAAGCACTCCGATTTTCGTTTTTATCACGTTTACTTTGTTGCTCATCTTTTCAAACTTCATTAAGTTCAATTTTCCTCCCACTTGTCATTTTGGAAAGATGCTCCTTTTCCAAAAAGACACCATCTCGAGCAACAAATACTTTGTTCTCAGATTGGTTGTAGAACTAATACCCCTTTCTTTTGGATATACCACAAAGAAAGATTTGTCAGATTTTGGTGCAAGCTTGTCTCACATGAGTCTTTTGACATATGCTTCGCAACCCCAAATCTTAAGAAAAGACAACCGTGGAGGTTTCTTCGTCCATAATTCATATGGAGTCTTTTTGACAGCTTTTGACGGAGCGCGGTTCAGTGTAAGTGCCGCGGTTAGAAGTGCGTGTCCCCAAAAAGAGATAGGAAGATCGCTAAGACCCATCATTGATCGAACCATGTCTAACAGAGTTTGATTTATCCTCTCGGACACTTCATTCCATTGTGGAGTTTCTGGAGGTGTCAGTTATGAGAGAATGCCATGTTCTTTCAGATGGTTGTCGTACTCAAAGCTTAAATACTCGCCACCTCGATTCGATCGAAGGGCTTTAATTTTCTTGCCAAGCTGATTTTCCACTTCACACTGAAATTCTTTGAAATTTTTAAAAGATTCATATTTGTGCGACATAAGGTAGACATAGCCATATCTACTATAGTCGTCCGTGAAAGTGATAAAATAGCGATAACTGTTTCTTGCGGTTGTGCTCATTGGTCCACATAAATCAGTGTGTATAAGGCCCAATAAGTCACTAGCTCTTTCTCCCAAGTTGGAGAATGGCTGCTTTATCATTTTGCCTAGTAAGAATCCTTCGTAGTTTTCAAACCACTTTAAGTCGAATGAATCAAGAATCCCTTCATGATGAAGTTTCTTGATGCGTTTGATGTTAATATGGCCAAGACGACGATGCCACAAGTAGGTTTGATTCGAATCAACGGTCTTAGCTCTTTTGGTGGTATCATTAACAGTATAAACCTGTTTTTCTAGTGAAAGCACATAAAGACCATTTTCTAAATTTGTCGTACCATATAAAACATTATCAAGATAAAATGAACAATTATTGTCTTTTATCCGAAATTCAAAACCCTTGGCGTCCAACGCCGAAATTGAAATAATGTTTTTGGTAATGTTTGGAACATGATAACAATCTTTAAGTTCTAAAACAACCCTAGAGGGCAATGACAAACTAAGTTTTCCAACGGATACGGCCGCAATCTTTGCTCTATTGCCAACCCGGAGTTCCACTTCTCCTTTCACTAGCCTTATACTTTTCCTTAGTCCCTGAGCATTGGAACAAAGGTGTGAGCCACATCCGGTATCTAATACCCATGAAGTTTTGCTAGTAAAGTTAAGGTCTATAACATATATACCTGATCTAGAAGTAACAGTGCCATTCTACTTATCCTCCTTGAACTTGAGGCAATCCCGTTTCCAATGTCCCTTCTTTTTATAGTAGAAACATTCGGAATCGGATTGAGAAGAGGCTACCTTATTTTCCTTGTTGCCCTTGGTAGCTTTTGACTTAGGCGGAAAGGTCTTCTTACCCTTCCTCTTAATACCTTTCTTCTTGCCCAAGCGCTTGAATGACTTGCCCTTCTTGACCATAAGCATATCATGCTTCCCGTCATCCTTGAGCGTTTGCTCGGTTGTTTCAACATTCCATGAAGCTCGATGAGGGTTTTCTCCATGCTGTGTATATTATAGTTCATCTTGAACTGGTCATAGCCTTTGTGTAGCGAGTGGAGAATAATGTCAATTGACATTTCGGTTGGATAGCACCGAGCCTTTCCATGTTCTCAAATAATCCGATCATTTTAAGTACATGTGGGCTGACCGACTCTCCTTTCTTGAGCTTGCTCTCAAGGATCTGTCTATGGGTCTCAAACCGCTCAGTTCGGGCCTACTCTTGGAACATATTCTAAAGTTCAGAAATGATCTCAAAAGTCGTCTCCTTTCCAAAGAAGGTCTTTTGGAGATCCGGAGACATTGTGGCCAACATGATGCATTTGACATCCCGATTGGTAGCATACCATCGATTTAGGGTAGCCTGAGTGACCTCCTTATTAGGAGCGTCAGGCATTTCCTCATCAAGGATGTATTCCTTTTGTTCTTGCAGGAGAACTATACGCAAGTTCCTTTGCCAATCAAGGAAGTTTGTCCCATTCAACTTCACTTTATCGAGAATAATTGAACGGAGTGAAAATTGGTTGTTGTTGGTATTAGTTGCAGACATGTTTCTACTACTGAAAGAATTTGCAATGAAAAACCATTCATAAAACTAATAAGTTTGAAATTTAAAAGCATACATGCAAATTTTCAATCTTATAAAGCGTTTTATCCAGACATTTAAAATTGTCCCTTTTAGGCGAGAATAAAACGATTCCAAAACCCCAAAAATCAAAAAGTGATTAAGCATGCTTTTTCTTGTCATAAAACTTAATATTTTAAGGTAAGCAATCCAATTTCTAATAACTCTAAGCTACTCTTGGTTCGATAAAACGTTGCATCTAATGCTTTCTTGACGTTTATCTCCATTGCCACGACATCTAAGGACTCGTTACTGATGTCATTTGATTTTAACCAAAACTAACATGTATATGATGCCTTGGTTTGGCAAGCGCACCAACATACCTTACTTCCCTAGGAAAGTAGTAATGTCTTGCTTTGGCACAGCCCATTACTATTCTCATTAGTTCGGAAAGTGTTATTTTGGAATGACAAATTTTAACTCAATTTTATAGGGACCTAGGGTTTCTATGTTGGTTGAGTGACCTAAATTAAACATTTAACATTCGAAATCCTAAACATGCATCTAACATTGCAATTATACATAAGCACAAGCATATATATATAAAGCATAAATAAAGATGCA
This sequence comes from Chenopodium quinoa, assembly GCF_001683475.1. NCBI lineage: Eukaryota > Viridiplantae > Streptophyta > Magnoliopsida > Caryophyllales > Amaranthaceae > Chenopodium > Chenopodium quinoa. The sequence continues at coordinate 1,108,393 of NW_018745403.1, forward strand.
TTTGGCAACTAGCATGACCCCTTGAAACTTGAATCTTCAAATCTTCAAGGGCCTTCATTGCATCTTCTTGGCATCGTCTTCTTAGAAACGCCGTCTTTGAAACATCACCATCAATTATGTAACTACTAATAATAATAAGACTAATCTAAATATTAAGGTACAAAAATACTTAACGGAATGTAGTCCGTATTTAGATTTACAAAAATACATAGCGGAACGCAGTCCGTATTTACTATCCTAGTCGGGCCCCACTAGTTGCCATTTTGTAAAGCCTGCACTAGAATATTTATTCTATTCATCCATTCCTAACGTGAACGACCCATGCATTTTACAAAATAAATCAAGTAATAATGCAAAACACGTGCAAACTAGTATCTAACTTAGGTGGTTAATCAGATTAACACGCCTAATTAAAACTAGTCAAAGTTATTATCCAATTATGTGAATTAACGCAATAATAATAGCTCAAACGATTAATGAAACTCCCACTAAATTCCACATCCAACCTAATTAAAATTAATCCAATTAAAATTAATTAAGTCGGTTAACCCAAAATTTTGCCAAATTATTTTGCAAATGCCGGGAAAAACCGAGGCCTAGCCTCGTTTTAATTAAAACAAAACAAAAAAAAAAATCAGAAAAATCGTAAAACAATAGCCCCTCAACAGCCGACTGCCTAGCATCCAAGCATTGAGGCTAGGCTTTCTAGGCACCCAAGCCTCGCAGCCGTGCGTGGGTGCTGCTCACACAGGCACCGCAGCGTCAAGCCACCTACTAGTCGCTGACAGCGTCGCAACACTTGCATTACGTTGGCGCTAGCAACGTGCTTGCACGCGTGCATGTGCTAGCCGCAGCCATGCTGCGCGGGCTGGTGCTGCTTGGCAGCCGCACTCCACGCACCACACGCACCCCTTTGCACACACTCGCTAACACACCCACACACACTCGCGCACTCGCACACACCAACTATGGATGCCACATGCAGGCTGTTCGAGCAGCTCGGCCAGCCGAGTTGGTGCTTCAAAGCTTCATGCTTCAATTTTAATGCTAATGCTTCGGAATTAAATTCTGATTTTTATGTGATATAAAAATTAATCTTAAATTGGTTTTAGAACTAATATTGAGCAATATTAAAAATAAAACAAGTCCAACTTAATTAAATTCAATTTTAGTGCACAAACCAAAATTAATTCAAGAACCATTCTTAAATTTTCTTTTTTTTTTTTGGCTCAACTTGATGCAACAAAAAAAATTGAGGGCTATTCTCACAATTAATTTAACCAACCTAAATTAACAATGAGATTTGACAAAAGGGTTGGAAAAATAAACACAATCATCCAATGAAAAATTTATCCAACACTAACTTGTCCGACTTAGAAAAAATTACATCCTTCCAACATGAAGAGTAATCACATTTCAAGCACAAGTATGAACATTTAAGACTTTAATCAACTTAAAAAATGATTGAAACCGAAAACTAGTTCATTATGGATTTTAGAAAGTTCAGATCCAACCAAATAAACAATTAAAGATTGAATCTTTAACATTTTAGGGGCTTCAAAAATACACATTCACCATAAACATTCATACTCTAAGCAATTTATTTGCAAAAATGTGAAATTACATATGTGAAATTAAGAGCCCACCAAATTAAGCACCAATTATAACTTCATAAACATGCTTAATGAGGGTTAAAACTGCAAAATATTAATGGTATAATCCAAGACATAATCCAACAATTGCATGCCATAATTAATCAAGGTTTAAAGATTTAAAAATTTTCATCAAAAACCAAAAACCCCTTGAATAACCACTTTCTGGGTGGATTTTGGCTTCTAGAAAGTTATTTTTAAACACTTTACGGGTATAGAATGATTTAAAACGTCAATTCCACCCAAAAATCACTAGTTTTGAATCAAAATCGGAGTTCGTAGGCAAAAATAGCATAAATACGAGTTTAATCTAATTAAAACGAGCTAATTAGGAAGCAAAACCAGAAATTTAAATCCATTTAAATCACCTTATTATTATTAGTCACAATAACTAAATGCACGCGGCTCGTGATACTGCTGTAGGGTTTTGCGATGTCCAACACCGCGCGGAAACAAAACTCGCCCAAAGATCTGTGCATAAATTAAAGCAACTAAATATGCATTAAATAAAACATACAATAAACATATAATAAGAGGGAGAGAGATATATATAGGAAAAGACGATCATACCCTTGATGCGTGTTTTCCACTAGCACGAACACGAACTCACGAACAGAGAAAGAGCCTCAAACGTGACCCCTCCAATGTGGTCCACCCACGCACCCAAACTTGGCTAATATTACCGGCTAGGGAAATATTAACACTAAACAAGAGCATCTCTTTATAAGGTTTTCTCAATGGAGATGCCTTTTATAGAGTTAAACTCTTGCAACAATTTCCAAGGGAGGCCATGGGTATTTATAGGAGAAACATATCCATCCCTTTCATTTCCAATTAATGTGGGACTTTGCAAAGTTGAGAAATAAATGATTTTAATTTAATTCTAAATTAAATTAAAATGGAAACAACAAATAATCAAACAACAAATGGCAATCACATGGGTGTGGTTAGGTGAGCATGACAAGGGAGAGCCACATGGCCTCCTTGTTCCCCAAGTCACCAAACCCACCAATCACAATAACCTATGACCAGTCAACACCCTTGGGAACCAAGGTATGGCCGGTCAAGGCTTCCTTGACTTGGCTTGGGCTTCCCAGCCACACCGCAAGCCCACGCGTGTAGCTAGGCTGCTTTTGCACTGCTCGGCTACTGTGCCGCAGTCCCATAGGCCTTGCCCGCAAGCACCAGCGAGCCTCGTTTCCTAGCGGACTGCTACGTGCTTGCTAGCTGGCCATGCGGGCAAGTGCTAGTACTGCTAGTGAGGCCCAGCGGTTGCTGGCAGCCATCCTTGCCAAAACTGCTAGCTTGCGAGCCATGCCACGCTCGCCCGACAAGCACGCGTGTGCTGCTGCTAGGCTTGCAGCCAAGTGCCACGCATGCCAGCATGCTTGCTAGCCATATTAGCCTAGCCCTTACATGGCTAGGCTGATGCAAGGTTAGGGCTTTGTATTTTGACTTGATATTTGTTGTTTAACTTATTTGTACGTCGCGTAAATTCCTATAATGTAACTCGACGTTCGACGTTTGGTTTTGACGCTCTAAGGTCGAAATCCGATGTCGGAGTACGAATCCTCTTGTTTGACGCATTAAGGCATTCGGCTTAATTCGTCATATTAGTTTGGTTACACGCTTGGGTGTGACCCGTTGGGTTCATTAGAAGGAAAGCTGTGAGATTAATGTAATTAATCTCACTGATTTGAGATGACGTCTAGCCCGACTTTCCGATCACTCGACTTCACTGAATAATTAACTCCGTAATTTATTCCGAACCCTCTATCGGATTAATACACTTGTTCGAAGGACACCAATCCTTTCAGGATTATCAAATTGAAAACTAACAAAGATGGAGTTTTATATGTATACAAAGCAGAAGTTGGAATCTACGATTCGATGAAGCCATTAGCATATTTGGTTTTATCAAGAATCCAGATGATTCTTGTGTTTACAAGAAGGTTAGTTGGAGTGACATCGCATTCCTTGTCTTATATGTCGATGACATATTACTCATTGGAAACAGCATTCCAATGCTGGAGTCTGTAAAGACTTGGCTTGGAAAGTGTTTTTCAATGAAGGACTTGGGAGAGGCACAATACATATTGGGCATCAAGATCTACAGGGATAAATCTAAGAGGATGATTGGATTGAGCCAAAGTACTTATATTGATAAGTACTAGCACGATTCAAGATGATGGAAGCCAAGAGAGGCCACCTACCCATGTCTCATGGCATAACTCTCAACAAGAAACGGTATCCAAAGACACCTGATGATTGAGAGAGAATGATTCAAATTCCATATGCTTCGCTTATAATTGGATCGATCATGTACGCTATGATATGTACAAGGCCGGATGTATCGTATGCCTTGAGTGCTACGAGCCAATACCAATCAGACCTAGGAGAGGCGCATTGGACTGCGGCAAAAAAATCCTAAAGTACTTGAAAAGGAACAAGGATAAAATTCTGGTCTATGGTGGAAGTAAGGATTTGGTTGTTGAAGTTATACCGACGCAAGCTTCTAGACTGACATAGATGACTTCAATTCGCAATCAGGATACATGTTCTGTCTTAATAAAGGAGCGTTCAATTGGAAGAGTGCTAAGCATAGCACGACTGTAGATTTTACAACTGAAGTTGAGTACTTGGCGGCTTCAGAAGCAGCTAAGGAGGCATTTTGGATTCGTAAGTTCGTTGGTGAACTTGGTGTTGTACCCTCAATAAAGGGACCGATAGACTTCTATTGTCACAATATTGGAGCTATTGCTTAGGCCAGGGAGCTAAGGGAACACTAGAGTGTCAAACATGTCATGAGGCTATTTCACATGATAAGGGAAAGTAAATCCGAGGGTGAAATAAATATTTCCAAGATTGGAAGGGAGGATAATGTAGCCGATACACTCACTAAACCTTTGCCTCAAGTGAAACACAATAAGCATGTTGAGGCAATGGGAATCAGGTATATTGGAGATTGGCTTTGATTTCCCTGTTTGTGTGTTTTAATTAAGTTGTGGTGATCTTAATGTAAAACACTAAGTTAAACCATTCATTTTTGGAGTAATCTTAATTTTTCACAAATTATTATTCCATTTCTATTTAATTGTACTTTAGAATTAAATAATGATTCCGTTCGATTTGTGAATATTCAAAATAGGGTATCAAGACAATGTCTTGGTTAAAGAAACACCTATTAAGTGAATGTTGAATATCATATCGAAACTATCCCTAATCAAGGTCATTTTAAAGTTGGACAACTAATGACCATGTGGGATTAGTGTGTAGTATGATTTATAGCACCGGGTCTTGGGCTACAAGGACAAGATTGTCATAAATCATTTGAACATGTATAAGTTTGGAACTATAGCGGATCGACCTACGAGAATACTTTAAGAGATTTAAAAATCATCATAAGTACATTATTTATTATGGCTATCGGAACCTCTTTCCTCGACCATGAGTATTGTTAGTTCTCTTGTTTGAGTACTAGTCCGTTTTGATGTTGTTAAACGTCTGCCGTACAAGGGGATTATAAATGCAACACTCGGACGGCTAGGGCCTCTTAGTAAGGGAAGTTAACAATGCAAGATTGGGAATGTCCCCCTATTAACAGTAAGGAATATGTCTTTGTTGTTTATAAGGTCTCTCAAAGAGTGAGATTGTGAAAATGCATGGCCGTGCTTAGATGGATTTTAGAAATCATCTATTTATTGACACTCGAACTCGACAATCGAGAAACACTTCTGGACGTAATAAGGATGGCGATGAATCTTGCCTTATAGTTCATGAAGAGGCATTAAGTGACACAAACAACACACTTGTTTGGAAGGACAAGTGGGAGATTGAAAGGAATGGTGTCCTTCGAACAAGTGTATTATTCCGATAGAGGGTTCGGAGCTAATTAGGAAAGTTAATAATTTACTGAGGTCAAGTGATCGGAATGCCTAGCTGGAGGCCGCTTTCGATCAACAATATTAATGAATAATTAATATTACAGCTTGCTCTTGACTAAACCCTTCGGGTCATACCTAATCGTGTAACCGAACCAAGGCGACAAATTAATTCTTAGAATTAATTGAGTCAACAGAGATTTAACAAACTAAGATGTCGGATTCCGAGCTTAGAGCGTCAAAGTCGAGCGTCATACGTCAAGTCATTTATGCAATCGACGAGGCGAGAAAATAAGTCAAATGACAAGTTATGGCAAAAGACCTAGACTCGGATTGGCCTAGCCAACCGAGGACTAGGCAACATTAGCTAGCATGGTTGCTAGCCATGGACTAGGCTCGGTCGCAAGCCCAACAACCACGCATATGTACTGGGCGGGCGTGCTTGTCGAGCTGGCTAGCTAGCAGCGCAAGGCCTCGCAAGCATGGCGAGGCGAACTAGTAGCGGTACCATCAGCTTACAAGCCTGCGAGCAGGCCAATGCTAGCAGCACTAGCAGCAGCCCGCAAGCACGCGAGCAGGCCTAGCAGTAGCCCGCTAGTGCCCAGCAGCTCTCGCGGGCTTGCGGCGTGCTCGCAGGCCCAGCCAAGGGCAAGGCCACTAGCTGGGCATGCCTTAGAGCCCAAGACTTGAGGCTGGTCTTCCTTGTGTTGACCAAGTGTGAGTTGGTGGGTTTATGCTTGCTCTCCGAGGATGGGTTTGTGGTCCTTACCTACTCCCTCCCTCATGTTGACACTTGTCATTTGACTGTTGCATAGCTTATTTAATTAAATTTGGAATTAAATTAATTGCTTATTTTCACAGTTCACCAACTCTCCAACTTGGAAAGTTGATGGAAACTCTTGGGAGTATTTCCCTATAAATACCCACCTTGGGTATTGGGAATACTCACTTGAGTAGAACTCAAAAGGAATCTCCTATTAAGTGAGAAAGCCTTAAGTTCGTAAAACTTTAGTAATTTTGGTCTAGCCCCATCTAAGCTGCGGGGTAGGGGTCGGTTCGGGAATCGAGGGTGTGAGACGTTAGAGGTCTTGCATTTGCGAAGTTTTCCAAGTCTGAGCTCGATTAGTGAGGGAAGCACGTGTCTAGGGTGAGCTTCTTTCTCTTTCTTCTCTTTATGTGTTTGTGTTTTATTTGTTTGCATGCTCTTTTGTTATGTTGTAATTATTATGCATGCGATCCGGTTTTCGGGTTTTGTTTCCGTGCTGTGTCGGACACCGCAAAACCCAACATCATGTACTGCATTAACATTCATCCAATTTAGCCTAATATAGTTTGGACTAAATTAAATCATTGTTTATGTGCCTTTGAGAACGCAAGAATACTTTTCACAATGAGAATCGAGTAGAGGCCAATACGGGCGATTGTGACTCCATGACTCACTTTGTACCATCATCCCCGATCCTCCTTTTCGTGGTTCCGAAGCATATGGAGTTAGCAATCTCATGGATTACCAATGGGGTGTAAGCTTTACGGGTCAATTGTTGTTTCCTATCGTTGTCCCTTTTTGTGGTTGCCTTTTATTGATCCGTGAACGGTTTACAAGCTAGCGCTCCTTAAAAACTTATTGGCGGTTCCCTAATTTATTTGTCCCTAATCATTTTCCCTAACCATATTATGTCAAATTCCGCTTCCTATGAGTGCTAAGCATATTCACACATGCTTAAGTAGGCGCGCTTTGAATGACGCCTACACCAGACGCCCACATTCTATGTTTACCACCTACTGAAAACAATCCACCCCTTTCAAACCATTCCGCTTTTTCAACTCATTCTAGTCCAACAATGTCAAGCATCGAAAACCTCCAAAAAGAGATTGCTCTCATGAGAGAAGAAAAGGCTCGAGAGGTCGAGGAGAAGAGAATCAAGAAACTTGAAAAGGTTGAAAATAAAGAAGCCAAGGCTTTAGCCATAAAATAAAAAATGGAGGCTTTAGTCGAACGCAAGTTGAAAAGATGTTGGAGAAACTTGTTCTTTGTTCCACCATGGGGAAAAAGTACTTTGAGGCAGAGAAGTTTTCTCCTCCCGTAGGACTTACTTTACTCGAAAAATTTGTAGCTAAAGACTTGCTAATGTTTAAGGTGACCAATAATCCGAAAAACCATCTAATGAGCTTTACTGGCACCATGGATTTAAAGGGAGTCGATCCTAAGCTCTATGATTTGACGTTCCCTTTATCTCTAAACCCAGCCGCAAGAGAGTGGTACTATGAGCTAGATGCTAAATTCAAGAGTACATGGGAAAATGTAGTTTCTGCTTTCATCTCCCAATATGAGAATAACGTGGAGTTTAAATCGACTTTGCGTGTATTCGAAATGCTTAAGCAAGGCGATGATGAAGGTTTCCTTGCTTTCTATGGTAAATGGCATGAAAAGGTGGCTCATATTGCTCAAAAGTCGTCCGAACTCAAGTTAGTAAAAAAATTTATTGACAATTGTCATGAAAAGTACAACAAACATTTACGTTACCTTGGTTTAGACACTTTCCAAAAGGTTTATTTCGTGGTTGAGTGAAGGGTTTTGGGGTGAAGCAATGTTGACTGTCACATTCTTAACCGGGTTCCCACTAAGGGGAAACAATCTACTCCTTATGAGCTACGGTACAAAAGAAAGCCAAACTTGAAGTATCTCAATATTTGGGGTTGTAGGGCGATCGTAAAAGTGCCTAGCAACAAGAAAAGAAAGCTCGGTGAAAGGGGCTTGGATTGCATATTTATAGGTTATGCTGAGCATAGTAAAACCTATAGGTTCTATGTAATAGAAAAAAATGACTATATATCGATTCATTCGGTTATTGAGTCAAGAGATGCAATTTTTGATGAAAATCGATTTTCATCAATGAGTAGACCGAAAGATCTACAAATCATTGCCAATGATAGGGAGATAGTAGAGTTGAATGATCAACTTGAAACTCGTGAAAGTACATTCGATAATGAGCTACTAGGATTAAGGATGATCTTGCAAAAGAAAAATCAAACAAGCATCATCATCGACCTAAACACAACTACAAGAAGGGGAATGATAATACACTAGTGGAAAAAACGCTATTAGCAACTGGCAAAAAGTGACTTTTAGTAGTTGACATGTGGGGTGCTATTGCGGGGGCTACAAATGGGAAATATTATTAGCATTTGGCACTTGGCGGCTGCTAATAGTCATTATTCGCAACTGATGTAGTGCTAGGCCAGTTACTAATAATGTTTATTTGCAATTGGCGTAGTGCTAGGCCAGCTGCTAATAATGTTTATTCGCAACTGACATAGTACTACGCCAGTTGGTAATAGTGTTTATTCGCAGCTTGCGAAACTAGGCCAGCTGCTAATAGTCTTTATTTTATAATAAAAAAAAGACTATTAGCAGCTGGCTTATAAATACGTCAGCTGCGATTAGTAATTTCTATAAATTACAAAAAAAATTGCAAATTTTCCAAATTGATATACAAACTATATTATGTACTATTAACAAAATTTATGTTAATTATGAAGTATATAGTAATTACAAATTAAAAAAAAAAAATTACAAAGATTCTAAAGAAACATAATAACAAAAACTGCTAGGAACAATGAAATTTATGAGCAGTAAAGAGCAGCAGCACGAACAACTCAAATTGACTATATTAGCCATTCATTTTCCTCCAATACACAACTACAATAAACAACAATAGATTAGAGATTCATCCAAAAAAAACACAATAAAAATCTAAGGAGAAAGAACCTAGATACTCGAGTTTCGGGTTTAATTGAGAGAAATACACACTGATTTTTACTATGCAACCCAACAACACAGCATCAATACATACACCCGCATACAACACGTACAATACCAAACATTTTATTTCACACAGCCAGTAGCTATTCATACAAATACACATGGCCTGAAACTGCAACCTATGAGCAGTACACTTGATTAAAATAGGAGAAATGCAGTAGCAAACAATACAATAAAATGAAATAAATGAGAGGTCTGCAATATCATAATTCATAATCAGTCTCTATTTCAAGCTAGAAAAAGTGAAATACATTTTAGATAACCTCGTAAACGGCCCGCTTCAAGTTGGAAAAACTTTAACTTGAGACATAAAAAGCACAAAATCATGGCAGCATAAAATTCATCTAAGTAAAACCAGAATACCTTAACCGTAGTTGACATGATCACCTATAGCATATTGGATTCATCAACTTATCTAGGTGCGAAAGAGAGATGTGAAATAAAAGAGGTAAGAGAAAAAGTGAAAGGGTTGCTAAACGAGAAGAACCTAAGGATCACACTACAATCATTATTGAATACCACCATGCTTTTAGGAGCTTATCTTACAGGCTCTTCGTACTCGAATATGTATTTTGTCAGTGACACACCTTAATTACCAGAAAACAATTCATATACGGTGATATTTTTACATATAAAAGAAACAAATAATGATCAAATTAAATCAGCCTGCAGTAGCTAGCTAAAAATCTTCCCACTTCATATATAAAAGGAATGGTGTCCTTCGAACAAGTGTATTATTCCGATAGAGGGTTCAGAATTAATTAGAAAGCTAATTATTTAGTGAGGTCAAGTGATCGGAATGCCAAGCTGGAGGCCGCTTCTGATCAGTAATATTAATTTATAATTAATATTATAGCTTAATCTTGACTGAAGCCTTTGGGTCACACCCAATCATGTAACTAAACCGAAACGACGAATTAATCCGAAGGATTATATGAGTCAATAGAGTATTACGAACAAAGACGTCGGATTCCGAGCTTAGAGCGTCGAAACCGAGCGTCGTAAGTCTAGTCGAATTTAGCAAAAGACGAGACGGAAAAATCAGCCAAACGACAAATCTTAATATATAGCCCTCCCCTCAGAATAGCCGAGCTAACCGAGGGCTAGGGCAATAAGGATAGCAATGTTTCCATGCATGCGAGGCATGCCCGCAAGCCCAGCCGCAGCATGCGCTTGCTGGCTTGGATGCTGAGGCATGCCGAGCTAGCTATCATGCTAGCATCGCATGTTAGCATCGCTGGCCAGCTGGCGCAGCAAGGCCAGCACTGTTGGCGTGCATGCATCGCATGCTAGCACCAGCCACGCACCATCGCTAGCAAGGCCAACATCACGCACATGCTTGCTGGGCCTTAGGAGTGATAGCAGCAGCTAGCTAAGCTAGCGATAGTAGCACAACATCTAGCTGGGCGCAGCCTAGCACAAGCAACCAAGCAGCAGCAGTAGCCCGCATTTCGTGCGTGGCCTGTTGGCTGTGCGTGCGTCCATGAAGGCTGGCTAGCAGGCCCAACCATGGCGCTAGGCGCAAGCAATGCTACCTTGGCTACCAAGGCTGGCCACCAACTAGCGTATATTCATTGGCTTGCTTTGATTGTGAGGATTGCTTGGGGAGTAAAGGGTGGATGGTCCCCCCCATGTGGTCCTCACCTAACCACTTGCTCTCCCCTTTCCACTTGTCGTTTGGTGATTCATTTGGATATTTAATTTAATTTAGAGTTAAATTCAATTCCATTTTGCATTTTTTGCAACTCTCCTACATTGATGGGAGATGAGATTTCAAGGGCTTATTTCCCTATAAATACCAATTATTTGGCATTGGGAAAAGGAACTTGAGTTGTGAACATGAAGGGATCTCCAAGAAGAGAAAACCTTCGTTCTAATACTCTTAGTTATTTTTGGCCTAGCCCCGACTAAGCTTTGGGATAAGAGCGGGGTCGGTTCGGGGAGCGAGGGTGTTAGCCGTCGGAGGTTCACGTATTTGCGAGACTCTACGCTTTCAAGTCGGAGCTCTAAGTGAGAGCGAAGCACGCTTCAAGGGTAATGATTCTTTCTCTCTCCTCTTGTTAATTATGCGATTATTATTTTAATACATGCTTAGTTACTTTAATTTGTGTGCGGATTTTGGGCGGGTTTCCTTCTGCGTGATGTTGGACATCGCAAAACCCAACAACGGTATCGGAGTCGCATGCATTTAATTATTGTAACTAATAATTGATTAAGGTGATTAAAATGGATTTAAATTTCTGGTTTTGCTTTCTAATTGCATTAGAAGTTCGTTTTAATTAGTTTTAATCTCGTATTTATACTAATTTTGGCTAAAGAACCCATATTTCGACCCAAAAATAGTGAATTTTGGGTGGAATTGATGTTCTAAATCGTTTTTGATTCACTTAATGGGTGCTCCAGAAGCCAAAATCCACCCAAAAACATGTTTTTCGAGGGGTTTTTCGTTTTTGACGAAATTTTTTAAATCTTTAAACCTTTAATAATTATGGCATGTTAATGTTAAATTATGTGTATGGTTACACCACTAATCTACTATAATAATAACCCTTATTAAGCATATTTATGAAGTCATATTTGGTGCTTAATTTGGTGAGTTCATTTTTCACATAAACTTGCAGTTTCACATTTTGCAAATTAACTGCTTCAAGTGTGAATGTTTATGGTGAATTTGTATTTTTGAAGCTCATAAAATGTTAAAGATCCAATCTTTAATTGTTTATTTGGTTGTAACTTAACTTTATAAATTCCATGTTGAACTAATTTTTGATTTTAATCATTTTTGAGTTGATTAAAGTCTTAAAAGTTCAAACTTGGGATTGAAATTTGATTACTCTTCATATTGGAAGGATGTAATTTTTCAAGTTTACACAAGTTAGTGTTGGAAAAATTTTCATTGGATGATTGTGTTTATTTTTCCAACTCCTTTTATTTTGTCATATCTCATTATTAATTTATGTTTGGTTAAATTAATTGTGAGAATAACCCTCAATTTTTGTAGCATTAAGTTGAGCCAAAAATAATTTAAAGAATGGTTCGTGAATTAATTTTGATTGTGCACTAAAGATTGAATTTATTTAAGTAGGACTTGTTTTATTTTCATTTTTGCTCAATATTGTTTCCAAAAATAATTTAGAAATAATTTTATATCACACAAAAATCGGGATAAAATCCCGAGCCACAAGCACACAAATCAAGGCATGAAGCCCCGAGCACATCTCTCGGCCAGCTAGGCTGCTTGCGCAGCCTGCATGTGGCTGCCGAGGTTGTGCGGGGTGCTGGTGCATTGAGGTGTGTGTGAGTGCGTGTGTGTGCGAGCATTGGTGCACTTGGTATTGCATTGGTGTGATGCGTGGGCTACGGTGTGCGAGCTTTGGTGCTGCGAAGGGCCCTTGCGTGGGTTGTGGCTTGCGGCTGCTATACAGCGTGCGCCTCGCACAAGAGCAAGCCTTTGAGGCCCTCACTTGTGTGCGCGCAAGCATGCTGGTGTGGCTAGCATAACGCAATTGGTGCGATGCTGTCAGCCACATGCACATGTGACATAGGGAAAACTAGGTCATTGACTAATCCTCCTTAGAGGCAAACAAAATTTATAATCACTCAAAAAAACTAGATACAAGTATAGAGGTAAGTCAAGGGTTGAACCACTAGGAACGTTTATGTTCAAGTGCTTTCAATCAATGCCTAAGCTAGGTCGATGTCGAAGGTAAAAAGGTAACACTATTCAACTACCAAAACAAATAATCAAACAAATGAAACACTAGGGAATGGGGATTAACAAGTAATCATGACAATTGCAACAATTTGGGAAGATTAAGCTAATCAATGGTTGTGAAGACTAATGATAAGAGCTATCAATTGGAATCAAAGAGCTATCTCCTAATCGTTAAGCTAGGTTTCCTTTATGAATAACAACCTAAGAGAATCACAATCCAAACCAATCAACAATTGCAAATCCTAAATCAAGTGGCATGCAATCTAGCATAGTTCTCAAGGCCTAATCAAACTAGACACATGCAAACTTACATTAATCACTTTATTTTCAACAATCAATCAACACAATTCCCAAATCAATCACAATCAATTAATCGCACAAGTTTCACCCAAACCCTAGCAAAATAACTACTCAAGAATCATCATCTAATCAACAAGCAAGTAAATGAAATTAAGAATCAACAAATATGAAGAACAACTACACTAATCAAGATTCAATCATCAAAACCAAATCAAATTAACATGAAAGTAAACAAAGCAATAAGATGAGATAGAGTTAGAAATGCTCATTGATAATTCAGAAAATCTTCAATACAATTGTTACCCTTGCATCATCAAATCTCTCAAATCACCATTGAAATCTCTTACTTTCTCTCTCTAATCTACTCCTAAAGCTAAACCTAAAACTAGAGAGAGAAAATCTCAACTAAGCTAAACTTATGAGGAAAATAATGTCTCCCCAAAAACTTCATAGAAAAATCGGTTAAATAAGTATTTATAAGAGGAGAGAAAAATAAAGTCGAAACAATCCAAAAAACAGGGAGACGCGCCTGCGCACGGACAGCGCGCCCGCGCTGAGGAGGGTGGCGCACCCGTGTTGTTGTGATGCGCGCCCGCGCATGTGGTCTGCGTGCCCGCGCTCTTTCGGGTTTCTTGGAGTTATTCGTAGCTTCGTGCGCTCACAAATGGTTCCTCGTGTGCGCACGCAATTTCTTCATGATAGTCACTAAGCATGGCAGATTCAAATGGACTTGACGGTGGGTTCAACACCATGGTTTCATGAGAGTGCAAGAGCTAGAATTTGGAGCATGCCACTTTCTTACTTCTTGAGCTTTCCTAATCTTATAAGCTTGCTCCAAAGACATCTTCCAACTTATTAAGCCACCAATATCAAGAACCGAACCTCATACAATACCTACAACCACTAAAAGAGAACAAAAGAAGGAGAAACACTAGAAAATCCACAAAAACACAAAATAAGAGAGAATAAGAAACCTAAAGAGAAAATGAATAAAACTAAGCATTTATTAAGAAAGAAAGCTATAAAAAGAAGGTAAAAACAACCTAAGAACTCATCAAATGAGTGCCATAAATGGCACTCATCTAATTCCCCCAAGCTTAACTTTTTTTCGTCCTCGAACAAAACAAAACCAAGCAAGGAAAATGATGAGCTTATTCATATAAAGAAGAAAAGAAGAGGTTAAGAAGAGAATATACACTAACTCACTTTCATAGGAATCACGGTTGTTTTTAGTTACAACAAGCCTTTAAAACCTCAAAGTCGCCAATGAGGACGAGTGAGGTCTCGTAAGGGTTTCCTAAGAGTTTACCCCATAACTCTCCCAAACCAAACAAACAAGGAAAAGCATGAAAAAGAAATCAAAAGAAAAGTAAATAAAACATATGCTCTTGAAAGGACTTTTACAAATGTACAAGCACAGATGGGTGCAATTCTTTCTAAGCAAATAAGGGAATGCACGTATCAAGATACCCGAGGTTGATTGAAACATAAAATATGCTAAGCATAGAGAACTAATAAGACACAATTCACCTTCATCCCAAACAATCTTAATGTGTTCTCCCTACTAGTTTCAAATCCACCTCTAGTTAGCATCTCAATGATTCCTCGAAGGAATCGGAAAAGAAGAGATTTTAGGGCTACTCGACATTTTAACCGCTCCATAGGCTTGACTCCAATCTCCCTCCACTGACTTGTGACTCAACCATAAAGGTCAAAAGGTCTTGGAAAGGGTTGTAACGTATGGCGAAGAGAGTAAAGGTAGGCTAAAATTTGAAATTTGGTGGTATACCTAAATTGTGAAGCAAAGGGTGATCAATCCTCAACACCAAAATCAAGTTATCACCAAAATCAAACAAAAATACCAACACCCCCAAGCTTATTTAAAGCAAAGTCACAAACATATATACAGAAAGCGTAGACACGCTTCCCCCAAGCTTAAATGGAGCATTGTCCTCAATGCTCTAAACTAGGGAGATAATGACTACATCAAAATATTTTTGTGCTTTTCATTCATTTCTTTCTATTGTTTTTTTTTTTGTTTTTTTTTTTTTTTTACTTTATTCCTTTTCCCCGCCTTTTTTAACTATGGACGGTTTTTTCAACTTGCATTCGCCTTTATTCACACACTTTATATACAACACATACTTGCTTAGCAATAAAACCAAATAACCATGCTCATATTCCCATAAGCACCAACAAACTATGGACCAATTGCTTCACGAAAATCAAAGATGGAAACAAAAATGAAACAAATGGCTCAAAAGCTAGTAATATGGCTTGAAAAGAGGGTATAAGGCTCAAATGGTTAGCAAGAAGGAAAATGTAAACCCAAAACAAAAAATTTAAAATCTAATCCTAGAAAAGGAAAAATTACCACCCCGACAAGATGCCTTTATCCTTCTAAAATGATACTGTCGCGATCTCGGGAGATAAAAGTCAATTTCTAGATAAAGTAAGCGATAGTCAAGGATCCATGTGCCATTCATTCAAAATAGGTAGAAGGCTAGAAAAATGAAACCTCGCATGGTTGTAGCAATAACTCACTATTAGCTTCAGATCCTCTATAGGAAGCATCACCTTCTTACCACAAACAAGTAGAATAGGGCTTCAAGGTCCCAAAATTTCTAAGCACACTACCTTAGCATACTCTATCCTAGAATCAACCAAGCATATTCTCAAACCGTGCACGCCGTTACCAAGGGGTGAACTCTCATCTAAATTGCTTCTTTTATCCTTGATTATTCATGGCTAGGACATCATTTAGATTAAAGGTTAGTTACTAGAGTGGGTGTTTTTGGAAGAAGAAGGACTGTCGTTCTTCTTTCCTTTCCAACCACTGTTTGTTACTATTGTTAGAAACTTTCTATTTTGCAGATCATCTTCAATTTCAATGCCTATGTTATAGACAACTTTGAAAGTATTTAAATTGCACTGATATTTCAAATGCTTTTGATATTTTTCTTGGAGGTTCTTGATGAACATCCTTACGGACTCTTTCTCACTAGGAACTTCAATCATTCTAGCAGAATTTTCTTTCCACTTATTGTAAAAGGTCGTGATACCTTCGTTCTCTTTTTGTTTAAGCATTTCAAGTTCCCTATGATCAGTTTCTACTTGAATATTACATTTGTATCTATCAATGAAAGCATGTGTAATAGATTTCCAGGTAGCGGTCTTCTCGGTGTCCATGGAGAAGGACCATTGTTGGCACACTGATTCAAGAGAAAGTGAGAAGAGTGAAGGGAAGACCTTCTTGTCAATTCCTTTGATCTCCATGATTGTTTCAAAGGCTCTCAAATGGAATTAAGGATTATCGATGGCTTTGAACTTAGGGATGTCATTGGCAGAGAACTTCTGCGGAAGAAGATCCTTGTCCACTTAGACCCCTTTGGAGCTAATTCCAAGGTACTTGTAGTCATTAGAGATTTGACTTAAGCTATCTTCCATGCGTTTGATGGTTTCGACTGGCAATTGCTTGTTAGGGTCATTGACTTGAGTGGTAAGCCCCTTAAGCATCTCGGCAAGTCCATTGACAGTTTGTTGAAGCTTCTCGAATTCTTCGTCATTGGATTATTACGAAGTTCTTTCTATGTCGAATCAGTTTATCAAAGAGTAGTACTTAAACGCAAGTGTTGTCCTTGATTAAACGCCCTTCTCTCCTTGACCAAGCGCTGTAAATTTAAACCATTGACTATTTTAATGACTTTGACTCAAATTGACATTTATTTATTATTGGGTTAAAAAAAAAAGCGAAAAATGGGTGCATAATTTTGAAATCAAGTATGGGGACTAAATCAAATTTTAAAAAAATTTAAGCAACATGGTTAATGTTGGGAGGATAATATCCGACTTACCCCCCTTAAAAAAATGACGGAAAAGCGCACACAAGACTCTAGACATGGTCGTGGTGAAAGACATATACAAAGTGTGTGCATTAACTCGTGAGTGAAAGTGACATGCTCGAGACTCGTGTTATGACCATGGGACTTCATGATTAGACTCGAACAAGGACTTAGTTAAAACCTCGATTTTTAATTAATCAATTGATCCAAAAAGTTTAGACTCAACGCAAAGACTCAGAAAGAAAAACCGAACCATCGCGAAGTAATGGAGATATCGCATCGTGTTGGCTCTATCTCGGCGCGATATGAATATCGCGTCGCGATAAAGCTAACGTTCGGCGGCACAAACCAAACTTTCACACTAGAACTGGGACGTCAATTTAGTTTGTTTTTGGTGATTCTTTCGAAAGTATAAGCCTATAGTCTTACTAAGTCAAGTATGTTTAGGCTTTATTGATCCAAATTAATTAAGCAAAGTAATTTTTAGTCATTAGCTAGGTAATTAAGACTTTATTTACAAAAAACAAGTCAACACAAGAGGTTAGTTTGATCACAAGTTGAGTATGCACAAGTAAGGAATGCACAAGTAGTCAAATAGTCACAACATGATGCAATAAGTTTGCAACCTAACTATGGCTCTAGTTCTCTAAAGTTCAGGGATTATGGTAGTCAAAGAGGGTCCATAGTCTGGATGCATTGCACGGAAGCCTTACCTTTGGAAGGGTTAGCACGTATGGATGGGACCCCCACAAGTTAGACTTGCTTCCATGGTTTGGTGAATTCACAACCTCGGATGTACCCGTCGTTGCACAGAGCATTCGATTGGGTAGATGGAGCGTGAATTCCCAAGGGCTAAGACCATATGTAGAACACATACGGGTTCAGAAAAGAAGGAAGAATTCAATCAGGAAGTAGAATCGGCGAGATAGTACTAAAATCAGTCAAAACAAGAAGGCAAATCCCTGGCTCGATGTCGAAAGAACTCGGCACGAGAAAACAGGGACTATCACGCAGCGAAACCAATATTGCATCGCGATATAGCTATCGCATGGCGATAGAAACTGTCGTCTCGCGAAAGTTCCTGCGCTTCGCGACAGTTTTCTGTGTTTTTCGGATTTTCCGATTTTCGTAGTATCTTTTTTATTCTAGTTGTGAAAGATATTTCCAACTTTTCTTAGGTGTAAAAATCCTATGTTTTTGACGCATTTTGGATGGTCTTTCCAATGCGGACCTTTTTATGCTTATGCCACAATGTTAATCAAAATTACGCACAATGAATATCTAGAAATTTTCAAGTCTCATCCACTCATTCTAAAGTCAATTGCCAAAATAAATTTTAGGAATCAAAATCAAAAATTCTCCCAGTGGAGTCGCCAAAAAACCATATGGAATATTTCAAACATCAACTTTGAGCCGCACTTTGATCATGCTTTTAGGCATGGTGGCGTCCAAAGGGAAAGAAGCTAGAGATAAAAGATCGCCAACAAGTTTTAGGAACTTGTAAACCGTTCACGAGTGTGAAGGTTACACCCCATTCACGATCACAAAGATCGCTAACTCCATAGTGGTCCGGAACCATGACTGGATATTCGCGGATGATGGTACGAATCCAACCTAAAAGAGATTGAACCCACCCTAAATCGACATCTACTTAATTCTTATGATATTCATGTGCGCTGTCCAATCAACATACATACAACAAATTAGCCTTAAACTTGTTTCATCTACGTTGGTTGATTATTAATGCACAAATAAATCTATTATTGGCGTTCACTTGAATTAAAATCGTATTAAACCTAAAACCAAATTATTAATTATCTTATTAGATGTGATTTCAAATACAAATTCCCTTTAAACCTGCAAGAAGGGCGTTATCAAGAAATAACAATAAATAATAATCAAGCAATATATAATTATTGACACAAAAATCATCATCATAATCAATATAATCATAATCTCATCAAAACATGATTAGTAAGATCCTAGGCATGATACTAAACGGATTTATAAGAAACCCTAGCATGTCACAAAATAATAAAGATTAAAGCTTTATCCTAAACATGATATTAAAAAGCATGATATTAGGAATATTAATTAACACCATAAACATGATACTAGGAATTACAAAAGCATCCTAACATGATACTAGGAATCAAAATAAACATCCTAACATGATACTAGGAATTAAAATAATATTCTAAGCATGATTTCTATATCAAAACCAAGGAATGAAGATCGTAGATCTACTTACTTTGATGCCTCGTACCTCTTTCTATCAAAACAATACACACGTTAGTAACTTCAAGAAAGATCAAATCAAACAAATAAATCAAATAAGAATTTAAATATAGACTTGGGACCAAACCCTTAGAACTATCAACCTTTCACGTCAAGGTCAAAGGCAACTACGAGATTGGCTTGTCGTATTCAAGGCTCGCGAAGAAAGTATGATGTGTGATTGAAGAGAATATCAAGAAGATGTTGGAATGTGTTTAGGCTAGGCTAAGAAAGAAAGAGAGAGAGAGAAAAGCTTATATCTTAGAGAGAGGATTAGATGATGATTGTTGGTGAATCAAAGCGGGGTAAAATGACCTTTATTTATAGGGAAAAATAGGGTCGAAGGGTCAGAAAAGAGCCAAAATTTGACTCAGAGTAAAACCAGTTCCGTCGCGACGCGATAGGAATATCGATGCGCGATATCCTTATCGCGATGCGATATGACTATCATTGCGCAATATTTCTATTGCTCAGCGATACTTCCTGGAAAATAAGATTAGTACGGAATCTGACTCCCAATCGACTTGGATTAGTCGAATACCCGCACATATCCTAATTTTATCAAAATTAAAATCATTAAAAAAACAAGTGTTTTATCCGAAGTAAAATTCTTAAACCTTCATCTTTTCAAAAACAAATGGACCATCCACATGGCCATTGGGTCGTAGGTAAGGCTCGAATTGGGCTCAGTTAAGTATTTTGGCCGTAACTTCTTCGTTATAACTTGGATTTGGGCTTATAATACATCGTTGGAAAGCTCTTTTCAAGCCCCATACAACTAAGAAATTATTGGACCAGTATATGGACCAAAATAAACTGGTTTGGATGTTTTATAAAGAGGACACGAAATGAATGATTTTCAAATACACGAAATGAATGATTTTGGGTTGAAAGGCACGAAATAAATTATCTTGGCTAAAACATTTTTGGAAAGGTTAAAAATTGTCAAAGATAAAGGAAATTCACGAGACTCTTCAACTCTTCACCTAACTCGATAATCAAAACGTGGAAGGTACTCATCATTGGGTTTGGTTTTTTGGGGAGACATAATTAGGTGTCTACACCGCTTCTGCATCTCCTTGATCCAAGATTCGAGGCCAGGGATTTCCTCAGCCCCATACTTCTTCTGCAACTTGGACCCCTCATCCAAAACAGGGAATATGTACTTCTCCAAATTCTGGACCATGGTCTCCGAGGCTTCCCTCGCTGCAGCAGCTTTGGCCTTGAGTTCAGCAAAACCAGCTCGGGCTTCGGCATCCTCTTATTTAAACCTTATCTCCTCATTCATCTCTGCAACTAGAGTTTGGTTTTGAACAACCTGTAGAGGTAAAAAAATCGGTCAGTCAAAACATAACAATTATAAAAAAATAAAAAATTAAAAAAAAAACCAGCTTAAGTAAAATGTGTAAGCGCCAAGCGCCTTACCTGCATCAACGGCATCTGGGTTTCAACGAAGGGGTATGGAACCCTCATAGAAGGCTCAGCTATCCTAGAGGTAGCTCGAAGGGACCAAATCCTTACCCACTCCACTTCAGACCTGCTCGACAGGTCGTCGAAAAAGGCCACGACTGAGTCGCGGTGCGACCAGAGAATCTCCCTCGTGCTACCAAGGACATGGAGAAGAGGGGCTGAAGTGAAGCCCATATTAGTAGATAAGAAGGTCTTGAAAGACTGGTCAGCGAAGCTGAAGGCACTTCCTCGGTTTCTCTCTCGGCCTCAGCATCCTTCTTCAAGCCCTCATCACCAAAATCCTCTGGTTCCTTGCCTAGAACCTTTACATCGTCCTCTGGTTGATGTAGCAAAAGAACATTAGTTTCCCTCTGAATATCGTTAGTGAAACGTCCTTCCTAAGGAAGGGACGAGGAGCACAGAGGAGGTGTCTTCTCTCGAGATTCAGTCTCCTGAACGCTGACCAATGGTTCAGGAGGAGGAGTTTTTTGCTGAAACTCTTCTTCAACGGGAGTCTCTGGAGGAGGAGTTTTCTCCTTGGTTTCTTCCATCTTCTCCTCATCTAGCCGAGGCTTCTTCGCCGGAACAGGAGCAGCTTGAAATTGCCCCGGCTTGATAACAACTCTCCTCTTCCTTGGCCCAGACATTTCTTCGTCTGAGGATGACTCTGGGACAGTTTCAGCAGGCTTTCTCTCGTCCCTTTCTTCTTCGTCAGACAGCAGAAGAAGGAACAAGGGAGGGAAGGGCCATATAAGTACAAAAAAAAAAAACACAACAAAAACAACAGACGAGTCAAGTATGGAAGCTCATCGAAGTCTTGAGTAGATGGTCATCTTTGTCTTCTTCCTCTTCAACTCCAGGAGACACGGTTTCAGTTTGCTCGGCAGTAGTGGAAATTCTAGCTGCAGAAAAAGCGCAAGCCTCAGCGGCTTGCTCTTCGGCAGAAAGAAGGAAATAGAGGTCGCTCTTATTATATTCCACCAAGATTTCTGCTGTTGA
The DNA here is from genome assembly GCF_001683475.1 of Chenopodium quinoa. Lineage (NCBI taxonomy): Eukaryota > Viridiplantae > Streptophyta > Magnoliopsida > Caryophyllales > Amaranthaceae > Chenopodium > Chenopodium quinoa. The sequence goes on from NW_018745403.1 coordinate 1,130,331, forward strand.
TACTCAGTCACGCTGACTACCTCGAACCTCTTTTTGTGCAAGCTGAGAGGCTGACCCTTCGAGTCAGTGATCTTTGGGGTGTTAGTGATCGGATTCCTCACCTGATTGATTCCGAGCACTTCGTAATTGATGCCGGAATTCTCTTCGTATTGCACTAAAAAGACAAGTACAACAGTTAGCTTCGCCGAAGAAGATAGGCATAAAAAAGCAAAGGAAACAAAAAACAAAAAACGATAAAGTCCTTTGCCCCAGTCTAGCTCCTTACCGCCTTGGTACTTTCGGCTGAGGCCGACAACAGTGAGCATCTTCTCTTGGAAGATGTAGTGGTATCAGGGTAGCCAGGTAGTGGGCACGTCCTTCATTCGGCCAATGGCCCCACGCACTGTGGTCCGGCCGAAAAGTGACGTCTGCTTAAGATCCGCTTCGGAAAACTCATCAGGGTCGATGCTAGGCATACTAGGTTCAGGCTTTCTCAGATACCTTGGGGCACCGAATTAGTTTGGATGGTCTTCGTCTTGGGGCGCCCTTACCCAGATCTATTGACCCCTCCAGTATTTATCCGAGGTATCGTTCAGCCAAACCGAAAGGTAGCCCTTCTCATCTTCAATCTGCCACCAACCGGGGACATGAAATCTGTAGGCCTGGGTGTTCGGGACCAGTTTGTGGATGCAACGGAAACAATGAACGCTCGAGGTGAATTCGTAAAATAGGCACATCTAAAGATAAGTCATCACCCTTCGGATACTCACGGGAGTAAGTTGATACGGCGAGATGTTATACCCGTTCAGCACCTAGATTATGAAGGAGTGAAGTGGGAACCGAAGCCCGTACTGCAACTAGCAAGTATAAACCTCAATGTATCCAGGTGGAGGACGGTGAATCCTATCATCCGCAAAGGGCATTTGGCACTAATACCCATTTTCCTCTATAATTCCATAGCAAACCTCAAGTTGCTCGGCGAAGTAGAATTCGACGTTGTTTTCAATCCACCATTTATAAGGCGGAGACGACATGAGGCCGGCGTTTTCAGTTTCATCCAGCCACTCTCTTTCCTCGTGAGTCAAAGGCCTAGATGCCGAAGCCGCAATTCGACCAGAGGTGCTAGCTTGTCCCGAAGCAAGGGGCGGCAAAGTAGTTAAAGGGACGGCCCTAATTGCGGAGCCACTAGAAGCGGCGGCGCCGCCAGCCCTAGCCCTAGGGTTCTGGTCGCTGAGGGGTGGCATCATCGCCAAGGGACGGTTCCGCCGCAAAGTCAAATGCGGAACCTCTGACAGGCTAAAGTCATATTACCTAATCAAAAGTAATTCCTAAAACTACTAACTAAAATAGATAGGGAAGTAGAGTCGAATCCACAGAGAAACAAGTCTTTCTATTCCTAATCAATTAATATAATCTAAATTATCAAGTAACCAATTTGTTTTTATAAAAAATTGAACTAATAATTAAACTAAGGCAAATTGAATAAGGGAGGAAATCAATAATAAAAGGCATAGGATATAAGTTCACCAATAAATAATATTCCAGGGTAAAACACAACAATCAATTATCAATGCATCAATTAATCAGATCATAAAGGGCTTTCGCTACGTATTACAATCACATAATTAATTTACCGGTATTAAATCGCATCTCTCGAATCTTGACTTAACCATTTATAAATTAATCTGCCTATTGATAATAAGCCTAAACATCAATTCTCATCTCTCGAATCTCGAATTAATATTGCATAACTCATACAATTAAACCATGCCTAATTTAATTGCATAGCATTAAATCAATCAATTGGAAATCAATCAAAAACATTAACAATCAACAATAATAAATTACCCCTTCATATTATTTATGGATCCCTACAACCCAAGAAATAAACTACTCGTACATAATTAAAACTAAACTAATCAAAGCAATTAAAATAAACATAAAAAATAACATAGATAATAAAACTAGTATTAAAACTAAAATAACAAAAATAAGTAAAACAACACTGTAATCATGAAAGCTAACGAGAATAGAAAAGCAAAGTAAAAAACATAAGAAACAAAGTCTAACCTCCGTAATACTACTACTACTCCTCCTTTTATAAAGAAAAAGGAATCCTATCCTAACTAAAAACTCTTATCTTATTGTTCCTAAGTCTAATACTAACTCCCTCTCTCTACGTAGTACATACTGCTACTTTTCAAGAAAGGAAAACCTAGTGGGCTTTAATAACAAATCTCAATATTAATAATCTCCAACTTATGAAGGCAGCAATATCACGCCAGCAACATGCTCACCCGATCAGGCATTGGGCTGCCCGATCGGGCCCGCCAATAATCACGCCCAGGATCTCTTAATTGGCTGATTGCTTCTTCGTTTGGGTCAGCAAGTTGGGTCATTTATTTTAGCTTTAGCCCAATTTTCTTTATTGGTCCACAATAATAATAACTATGTAAATCTTGCACCTCCTTACGTATCGAGCTTTAAATCACCGAACCAATTTTCTTTAACTCGATCTTGGGTTATTAAATATACGATCATAAAATACAATCCGACTCTAATATTTTCGTAGTGGCTTAATAAGCTCGGAAATTATCATAATTATGCAAATACCTACAAAATATTACCAACTCTACAAAAACACTAAAAAACGTATATTAGTAATAAAATAGCTCCGTAGAGCTCAAATAAACACAAATATGACCGTGGGACGGGGAATAAAAAATATATATAAAATAGACTTATCAACCTCCTACTCCTCTTCATTACTCGTCTTAGCCTCCACTTTTCGCTTTCCACGGTCGCCGACCATTTTTAACGGTGGTGGTGCAATAAAACGGAAAAAGGGGGTACTCAAAAATCAAGAAAACCAAAGAAAATTTTGGAAAAATTACCTTGATCAGACGCGAAATTTCCCGATTTGTAAGTTCGGAGCAACAAATTTCAGTTTTGAGGTTCGAACTGCTGAATACGAGTGAGAAAAGAAAAACGGTTTAGCAGCGATGATTAGTGAGAAGTATTTCAAAATTAGCAAACGAAAATGAGGAAAGAATGTTGGACGAGTGGCTTAAATACCTTCAAGAAATGGGAATCTTGGGAGTCGCGTCACTAACACCCCCACTAACTCCAGTTCAATGCTCCACCTTTCCCTCTTCTTCTCTGATTTACCGCCCACTAAACCATCCAAATTCCCAATTAACTCCAAATTGCCGTTATTACCTCAATAACCACAATAAATTAAATGTTAATTAATTATTTGCTTCACTCCATTTTGCAAGTCGAAATCCAACTCATCAAACTTCCGAATCAGGTTTGGGGGCCAAGTTGTTTGGGTCCAAGTTACTCCAATTGGTCCGGTCCACAAATGATTCAATTACAAAGCCCAAAAGAAGGTTCAACTCTCCTAATACATGCAAACTCAGTCAAAGGTCCGGTCAACATGGCAAGCTCATTCAACCTCAGGGCCCAATTTATCCATTTGAGTAAGGTATAAAAACCTTGACTTCTTTCTCTCTTAATTCATTCACTTTATCAAGCATTAATTCTTTTGCATATCTTTCTTTCTCTAAACACTGTAGTGACTTCGGCATCGGAGAGGCCTTCCTCGGCACAACCCCCAATACCAGTTTACATGTATTTGCTATGTAGGAAATCCTCGTTCCAATCTTCACTTGGGCCAAGTCCAGTCTTCAGCTCACAAGAAAGGTCCAGACGTAAGATAAATTATTTTCACCCGAAACAGACAATATAATCAATTTAGGGTTCTTGTAAGGTGTGCAATTTTTGGAGCCTAATTTGATAATTGAGTCAGTCAAAAAAAGGTTGTTAATGCGCTGCAGTGTTTCGTTTGTATTCCTATAATATTAAGGACAGAATTATAAAAATAGACCTTATTTTATAATATTTGGCCTGTTATAATTGGTAAGTTATGGTGCTAGCAATGCATGGATATTTCAAGATCAAAGTTAGAAAAAAGATAGGAATATCCCGGCTGCCTGAGCTTATTAGCTATGCCCTTGATTGAACTCGAGCTTTTGTAGTTGCGCAAAATTAAGGTTCCAGAAATGATTTTGGCACACCCATTGTGAGAGCACAATTTTCTATGCTCTTCTCACATAGCGGCGTGCCAAAATCAATTTTTGGTGTGCCGAAAATTTGTTTCTTTAAGGTTCATTTGCTTCACATTTCCTTAGTACAGTGAGACGAGATGTTTGATGGAGGAAAAAAAGAAGATAAAATCATTAGTGGGATCGTTGTTTTGCCTGAATTGTTTTTTCCAAGAGCATTACACTGTAGTCCTTTAAATCTCAGATTAATGAAAGGCTTATTTGTTTCATTTCTTTATTTTGAGACGTTAAGTTAGCCATATTTTTGGTGTTGTCATAATTTCAAGATATATGTAAAAACTCATTGTGCTAGTACTAAAATAAGCCATTTTCCAATTCAAGGTATATGGTATGGTAAGTGTTCATAGAGCTTGTGGGTTAAATATTATTTTCATTTAAGAGTTGATTGAGATTGGGGAACTTTGTAATCTCATATGTTTGTACTTTGCTCTTTTGTAGTGATAATTTAAGAAGAAGCCTTTGGTGCATTTCATGAGGTTTTGTCACCTTTAACGCTTTAATGTACGATTTCTACTCAGGTTAACAATGTGTTTTGCTGCTTTTTCTCAATGGCATATGTAATTAATACACATAGTAAAGGGGCTTCACCCTTTACCCCATGTCCTGTAGGCTGTAGCACCTGTCCATTGTCCTCTAAAGTTTCAAGTTCCCTTGAAGATCTTAATCAATGCAGTGTAATACAGAGTATGTCAGGTTTGTTTATCTAGCGGGGAAACTAGAGCTGGGAACGGAAATCAGGTGAAAATATAAGTTTCTCTATCGTAAATGTGTGCTTGTTTGATTGATTTGAAAGAAGTCAGATTGGTGTTTTATATGGCTTGTTTGGTTTAAGTAATTGACATAGTAAATTGATAATAAAAAAATTCTATGCTTTATTTGTTGGGTTTTACTTTATATAAAATCAAGAGCCTCTTCTATTGAATAACTTAAAAGAGTATTCAGTTTGTTATATTGAAAGGTTATGTTTCGTGATTGTTTACTCATGGAGAACTTTGTGACAGAATATAAATATAGGTTATCAAATGAGTTAAGTTAAATACAAAGCTGCTTATGGGGTGCTTCTTGTCAGCTGTTCCTTTGCAAGTTGCACATTTTAAATTTTGTTCTTATTTGTACTTCGAACTGAATAGTCCAATCCATTAATGGAGGGGAGATAGGTTAATAGGGCTGGGAGATTGGGAATTGTTGATCCCTATAAAAATATTCCTTTTATGCTCTCATTTCAGAATTTGCTAGAACGAAGAATTTTTTTTTTTTTTAGAGTGGATTTGAGCTCTTATTATCTCCATCTCTCTGTCTTGCCTAAATTGATAGTTCTGGTATCATTTATAAGGTAGCTTGGTACTTTTTAATGGAATGTTTTGGGGTTATTCAATCTAATTTATCTTCACTCGAAGTCATGAAAACTGGTTTGGTCTTTTTACCTTAAAAAAATTCGTACAAAGTTAAGTTTAGGTAAGAGCCACCAAGTTCATTCTCAAAGTTTGGTATTATCCCGAGTCATCCTTTATGGGGTCAGATTTGGGGCCGTTATCAAGTTACACTTGGTGTGTGAATTCCTGGAACATAAACCCAGAAGATTATTTCGTCAAGGGAGAGTTCAAATTTGGAATTGGAGGTTGAGAACTTTAATTGATCCTATTTACCATTGCTGGAACTCTCAACTCATCTGTCAATTATTTCTCTAATTTGATCAAGCAAGGGTGTTGAGCATTCCCTTGAGTAATAGAATGCCTGAAGATGTATTATGCTGGGATCTTGAGAAAAATGTAGCGTATTCTACATGTTCACCGAATAGGGCTATTTTTTATGATTCTTGGAAGGGAAATGAGGATGCTCCATAGAAATTGAAGATTTGTGGGAGATGGTCTGGCAAATTATGGTGCTTCCTAGAGTTATCTTTCCTTGAGGCACTATCAACTCGGAGGGCATTTAAATTTTTTTAAATATCATTCTTTACTTAATTTGTGGGAAGTATCCTTCATTCCTTCAAGGACATGGAGAATTTTCTGACATTGGTTGGGCAATATAGGGAGCTCGAAACAAGTATGTATGTAATTGAAAATGAAATTGTAGAGCCAGAAAAAACTGTGAGATATACTTTGAAGTTGGATGGGAAGATGTGGGAGGCGTCAAAGAAGAAAACTGGTAATGTAGCATCAGGGGCAAATTTCCAACTGCTGCTTGGTGGTTGAAGATGAATTTCAACACTGACAAACTGGAAAAAGTGGGCTCAGGTGTGGTTTCAAAGATTGTGATGGAGGTGTGATGTCCTGCTGTCCTACTTTGAGAGTTGTGAAAACCAAGTGTGGCAGAACCCAAAAGCGGACTTTGGGTTTTGGAGGATGGAAGGTTGTGGTGGAGTTGGTTTGAGTTGGTTAGTGGTTGATAGTGATGGTCTTATGGTCAATCAAGCTCTTCAAAGGAGTGAAAAAAGAAGCAGTTCCTTCCACTTGGTTAGATGATATTATTGGTTTAATTTCTTGATTTGATCGTCTAGTCTAGTCCTAAATGTAGTGGAATAAAGCTGCCTATGAGTTGGGCACATTTTCAACCTTGCGAAGCTAGCTAAAGATAATGAGAAGCAAGTTACCGAATTGAATTTTGGATATGGTTCTTGTTCCGATTCATAAATACTCTGTATAATTTTTATTTGACGGGATCCCTCAATAAAATTGTGTTCTATGTAATTCCAAGTTATTTATGATCAGTTCAGATATAAGGATTTCATGTACAAAGAATAAATTCCAATTGTCGAACTAACTATTTTGAGTGGATACTGTTTAGGTCAAAATCTGATTGCTAGATAAGACCAGGTTCAAAATAACAACAGCTAGATTAATTTGAATGAGAAAGACAATGCAGGTTCAAGGAAATAAGATAAAGGGGGGTGCAATGAATGAGAAAAGGGAAAGGGGAGAAGAGACACAAGATGATGATGTAGAAAACCCCAGGAAAAAGGGTAAAAACTGCGGGCGGCAATGAGTCCACCAATCTACTAGGTTGACAAGTTAAAACGGATACAATTTAGGTTTACAATATGATAATAACGATGCTTAGGATTGCTAAAGAATACTTAATTGCTATGAGTAATAAGGCTGGGCTATTTGTCATTCCTTGATACAATGATTGTTCTCCTATTTATAGCATAAGAAACAACTTAAAGAACTTCAACGGCTTCATTCCGGATTCCTTGGAATCCGAGGCTAGTGGGTTGAGGTAGTTCCTACTTCCTCGCCCTTATCCTTGAAGACTTATTTGTTGTAGTTTGAATTGGGCTTCATTAACGACGTGCTGGTGCTTCGTGATTCCGATATTCTTGGCAGCTCTCTTGACTTGTTTAAATAAGGGTACCCTTGGAATATTCCTTAGAAAGGTCTTTGCTTAACTTCGCTTAATACCTAGTACCAGGTAACTGATCACGTAGCAATCTGTAACCTGCAACCTAGCAACCCTTGGACCTAAGATGAAAATTTAGGCATAACAGTTTTCCCCCAGCTTGACTCTTAGATGTTCTATTGACTTCTACGAGGCAAGCTTATTTATCAAAAAAGATAAACTAAGATAAATAACGAGGAAAAATCAAAATCAAAAGATAAATATGAGTTTTCGAATTTGTTGCAAATGATAGACTCCCTTGAAAAGATAACTTTGTGTCGTTTGACCTATTAAATGCGTTATAAATAGATAAAGAAGGGTATCCTCAAGTCCAGCATCTCAAGATAATTTCAAACTCAGAAAATCTAGGGTTTTCGATTGTGAAAATTGGGGAAAACAAGTCGACACCGGTACGACGCAATTTAAGTTGGGATTTTGCTGTAGTGGAGTCAAGCTTTGCAAATTCTCTCTACCCTGGTACGTCTTTGCTCTCTTTGATCTTTCAATTTCATTGTTTTCGTTGTATTCTGTTGCGAAAAATGTTTCAATTATGGTGAAAATTAAGCAAGTTGCTAAGAAAAATGCCATAGACACTTAAATAAGAATCTGAGAGTGAATCAAGGTAAGACGGGGAAGGCCGATAAGGACAAAGTTAGAAAAATTGCTGATGCTGAGTTGAAGGAGTTAAAGGTGGTAGCTGGGTTCCTTAAGTCTGCTGTACTGATCGTACCTAGACCTGAGGATAGGCCACAACTTTGTAGTGATGACAACATTGTCTTCTATGAGTATCCTTTTAGGAATGGGTTTACTTATTCTTTCTCCCATTTGGCTAAACAAGTTTTGAAAACTTTTGACTTAAGCCCAGGCCAACTGATGCTTGCGGTTAGGAGGGTAATGAGTAAGCTAGACAAGGTTACGGCCGATTGGGAGGAGAAACTGAATGCGGCTGATTTTATCAGGTGTTTTGAACTAAGGAAAAAGGACCCAGATAGGGTGAATGTTTATAAGCGGCCTTCGCATAACCCTCCTCCAATTCTTGGGTATGAAACTTAAGACAGGGCATGGAAGTCAAGGTTTTTCTTTGTTTTAAAGGATTCTTTAGGGGAATCCGGAAGATGGATAAGAAGCGGCTGGCATAAAGGTAGTCATTAGATCTTATGTGAATTGTCCTTTGAATGAAGTATATTAACTAAGGGTTTCTCTCTATTTCTTTTGCAGATTTGCATTTGGATGCCCTCAAGCCAAAGGACGGTTCAGAGGCAGTGGTGAAAGCTTTGTACTAGGTTTCTGTACCTGCAAGGAATTTTAGTGACCCACCTGTCCCATCTGTAGCTGCTAGTGTATCAATGGCTTCAGGTATGCTTTTGTGCCAGTTTTTGCTGCGAAACGCTGGACATGGAACTTAGACTTGGTGCCTTTTGATTTTACTATGGAAGAGTGCTACTGTGATGTCTTGAGAGGAGGCTCTTACTCATTTGAAAAGGAAAAGAGGGGATGGTTCTCGAGGTGGATAAGAAGATATAACAGGTCAACAAATGGAGGAGAGTCCTTCTAGGACTTTATCTAACCGCGATGTTTATATTCCTTTTAAGATTCATCGTACTAGGTCTAATTCCCCCACTGATCCAATCGTTATACCAGACACCTATGATGCTAGCTTCCCTACTCACTTGTTAGATGACAAATCACTAGAAATGGGATATGGCCAGCTGCTCAAAAAACTCATGTTTCCAACAACTGCGAAGCGTTTGGCTAGCATGGATAGTCCTTCTGTTCTGGCAGATGGGGCTCAATTGATTTTGCAGGTTTGCTAATGTATCCTAAGTATTTGAGTGTTGTTTTATTGGTATGCACGTTTTTTACTTGGATTTTTTTCTTTTTTTTTTTTAAAACAGGGCCTTTAGAATGTTTTGTATTCTAGGTCCCACATGGAAAAAGTTGAGAGGAAGCTGCAGAGGGATGAGAAGGCCAGAAGAAATATGCAGATTCAGGTTGATGCATCTAACTAGAAGGTGAAGGATCTCAATGCTACTATGGAGGAACAGCGAAAGAGGTTCGAGGAAGATCTGAAGAAAAGAGAGGAGAGTATGCAGGAGCAAGAGAAAGTCTTGAAGAAAAGGGAAGAAGAGATGACAGAGTTATATGCTAAGGTAGTTGATCTGGAAGATGACAACAAGATCATTGAAGCACTAGCTAATGTGAAGATCAAGGCTTATATGGCTGACGGTATCCTGCTGAACAAGTATAATGGGGAACCTGGGAGGAAGAAACTTCAACAGCTAGTGGATGACTATCTGTCTATTGGTCATATCAAGGACCTAACTTCTAGGGAGGCCAGGGCTGATGAGCTTAAGGCTGAGAAGTCTACTGCCGATTCTTCTCAAGGTCATAATGTTGATGTTCCAGCTAAGGAAGATGAAGAAGGGAAAGAAGGTCTTCAAGCTTAGTTTAGTTTATTTGTCCTTGTGTTTATTTTTGCTTTGAAACATTAGCTTTTGGTACCTTTGAACTTGTGTTTTACTTTGCTCACGGGAGTAAAAGTTTTATGCTTTTGACTTTGATGCATGCTAGGTTTCTTTGAATAACATAGACTTCGAATTTTACCTTTGTTGTGCCTTGAACTTTATTTTTAATTGCTTCTGGTTTCTTCTTTGGATATTCTTGGTATCTGGCGCTTAGGCCCGATACCAAGAATATTCTTGATATTCTTACTTCTTTGGCAGGTTGAGTTTGTACCTGCATCACAAGGGTTAGGGGTGGCCGTTGTCAGCCAACGACCCTCCGATGCTTAAGTCAGTACGAGTTGTGAAAAATAAGCAAAGACAAATGAATAAAGTTTAAGATTACTCTATGATTTTGCAGCGTCTTTGTTCTCTGGGTTGCACCTGGTACTTAGGTTTCTTTCTTAGATCCTCCAAAACAGCGGATTAGAGCTGGCCATTGGTGTTGCCACCAACGACCCTCCGATGTTTAAGTTAGTACTGATCTTACGAAGATAAAAAGCAATAGAAAATATATTTGTGTTTTTTTTTCTTTACTTGGAAGAAAACTTAGAAATAACTTCGGGAATGACTTAGAAATGATAAGGTTTCAAGTGAGCTACGTTCCAGCTTTTGGGTACCAGCTTACCGTCTGGTGTGGCTAACTTGTAGGCCCCTTTGTTAAATACTCTTTCAATCTGGTATGGACCTTGCCAGGTTGCCCCCAGTTTACCTGCGTTAAGCTCTTGTTCTGGAACACTTTCCTTAGGATCCAATCTCCTACTTTGAATATCTTGGCTTTCACATTCTTGCTAAAGCTTCTTGCCACCATTTGCTGATAGGTAGTCATTCTTATGTATGCCAGGTCTCTTCGTTCTTCAATGGTATATAGGTCATATGACAGTTCTTCGTTGTTACGTTCTGGGGTCAGCAGGCCATATCTGGCTGTTGGAGTGGTGACCTCTGCAGGTAGCACTGCTTCGCATCCATATACCAAAGAGAAAGGGGTTTGACCTGTAGCACTCCTTGGTGTGGTTCTATTGGCCCATAGGATCCTTGGCAATTCTTCTGCCCACTTGCCCTTTTTTGCTTTCAGCTTCTTCTTCAAAGACCCAATGATTACTTTATTGCTGGATTTAGCTTGTCCATTATCTTACGGGTACCTGGGCGTTGAGGTTACGAGAGTAATGTTCCATTTATCACAGAAATGTTTGGTTGGGGCGCTTATGAATTGGGAACCATTATCACAGACAATCTCAGATGGTACACCAAATCTACAGATTAATCCAGATGATGTTGATAACTTCTTTATCTTTAACCTGTTGGAATACATCTACTTCTATCCACTTAGAAAAGTAATCTGTTAGAGACAACATATAGACCTTTTGACCTGGGGCAGGGGGTAGTTTGCCAACTATGTCCATGCCCTATCTCATGAAAGGCCACGGTTTCAAAGTAGGATACAAAGGTTCAGAGGGTTTGTGAGTGATGCCTGAGTGACGCTTGCAGCTGTTGCATTTACTTACATACCTATCATCATTGCGCAGCGTTGCCCAGTAGTATCCGTAGGTTAATATCCTATTAGCTAGAGTTCTCCTACATACAGCGTTGTAAGACGTCTCTGTTTGATTTTTTGAACAGAACACCTTGGATAATCGTGTACTTGGATGCTTTGAACTTGAGTGCTCTTGCTTCGGCTTTGTTTTCAGGTTGGGTGTCATGCTCTAGGTAATTGAATATAGGTTGGATTCAGCTGGTTTGATTTGCTATAGGTGCAACAGTGTTAGGTTTTGTAGGCTCATCTTTGACAAGTTTGGCTGGAACAGGTTTAGGGACCTCTGAGCTATTGGGTTCTAGTTTGGTGGAATCTTAGTTAATGGGTTTTGACGTTTGGTTATCTGTGCTGATGGTAGGTGCTAGTAGGTGGATTAGGGGGATGGATGAGAACTTGGATTTTCTTAGAGCTGATCCTAGGTTGACTAGGGCATCCTCTTGTGTGTTCCGGTCTCTAGGTATTTGTTTAATGGAAAAAGTAATGAACTTGGTTGCTAGAGATTTTGCGAAGTCTAGGTATAAGATCATCTTGGAATCTTTAGCTGCAAGTTCACTGTTCATTTGGCTTGCTACCAGGAGAGAGTCACATAACACTTGCAATTTAGAAGCTCCTAGATCCTTTGCTAAGTTCATTCCTGCAATCAAAGCCTCATATTCTGCTTCATTGTTAGTAGCTTAGAAATTACAACAGATACATTGTACCATCATGTCCCCCTGTGGCGACTTCAGCACTACACTTAGACCTGTAGCTCGCAAATTGGATGACCTATCGACGTACAAGGTCCAAGTTCCTGGGATTGCGATTTGATCGATCTGCTTCACTTCTTAGGCTGCTTGCTGCTCTAAGTCAGGGCTGAAGTCAGCTACAAGGTCAACCAAAGCTTGCGATTTTATAGCTGTTCTTGGTTCATACTCGATGTCGAATCCACTTAGCTCAATTTCCCATTTGCTCATTCGACCTGTCAATTCTGGTCTGCGTAGCCTAGCCTTGATAGGGTAGTTAGTCTTCACCACTATTGGGTGAGTTCCAAAGTAATGGTGCGGTTTTTAACAAGCAACTATTAGTGCTAATACTAGCTTTCAAGTGATGAGTATCTGGTTTCAGCGATAAGGAGAGTTTTGCTAACATAATAGACAAGTAATTGCTGACTTTTAGCTTCCCTTGCCAAGACAGCACTTACAGCTTGTGTGCTAACTGCAAGGTAAGTTGCAAAGACTCTCCTTCGGCAGCTTTGGATAATAAGGGAGGCGATATTAAATAATTAAAGTTTTAGGTCCTGTAGGGCCTTTTCGTGGTCATCAGTCCAATCAAAACCTTTATTTTTCTTTAAAACATTGTAAAACAAATGACATTTATCTGATGACCTCGAAATGAATCTATTTAATGCGGCTACTCTACCTGTCAATTTCTGAACATCTTTGAGATTCTAGATGATTGAAGATTGATCTGGGCTAGCCTCGATTCCTTGTTGAGTAACTCCGTAGCCTAGGAACTTATCTGCAGATACTCCAAATGAGCATATAGATGGGTTCAACTTCTTCTCATATTTTCTGAGCACACCAAATGCTTCGTTCAGGTGATCCACATGGCCAGCTGCTTTCTTTGATTTCACCAACATGTCGTCGATATAGACTTCCATGGTGTCCCGAGCTGGTCTTTGAACATCTTGTTAACTAGCCTTAAATAGGTAGAACCGGCATTCTTTAACCCGAACGACATCACCTTGTAGCAGTAGATTCCTTTATCCGTCACGAAGGCGGTCTTCTCTTGATCATCTGGATGCATTAAGATCTGGTTGTAACCTGAATACGCGTCCATGAATGTGAGCAACTCGTGCCTGGCTGTAGCATCTACCATTGAATCTATATGAGGCAGGGAGAATAGGTCCTTGGGGCATGCTTTATTCAGATCTGTGAAGTCAATGCAGACTCTCCAGGTTCCATTCTTTTTGCTGACGACGACCACATTAGCTAGCCAATTTGGATACTAATCTTCCTTATCTTCCAAGTATCTAGCAGCTTCTGCACTTCTTCGTTTATAATCTGGTTATGCTCAGGTGCAAACTTCCTTCTCTTCTGCTTGACCGGCTTCATGCTAGGATCTACATTGAGCTTGTGAGTATTAACTTCTGGACTGATTCCTTTCATGTCTTGACGAGACCAAGCAAAATAATCTGAATTCTCCTTCAAGCACTTTATGATGGCTTCTTTTTGGTCCACTGGTAATGTTGCTCTAATCTTGACTATTAGATCTGGCTTGGATTCATCCAGCACCACTTCATCTAATTGCAACTCATCTAGGCGTCCTGGTGCTGGATTCTGCTGTAATTGCTAGATTGAGCGCCCATGGGGCTTCGTGGCGATCTGGTAACATTCTTTGGCTTTCTTACTATCTCCTTCGACTATTTCTACCCCCCAACAGACTTGGAAATTTTAGCAGCTGATGGTAGGTTGACGGGATAGCCTTCATTTTATGGATCCACGGAGTTCCCATAATCACATTATAGGCGGTCTGGAAATCTACCACATAGAACCTATGCATCATATTGATGCCCTTCAACAAGGTTGCTAACTGGATTTCTCCCAGGGTATTCATGCCTTCTCCATTAAACCCCATGAGGACCGTAGATCTTTTGGTGATATCTGACTCTCTGAATCCGGCTTAATTCAAGGCATCTCTAAATATTATATTATCCGAGCTCCCATTATCTACCAGCACCCTTTTCATCTTGTAATGACCAACTTAGAGGGAAATAACCAGACAATCATGATGCTTTGGCTCATTTAATCTGCTTTCATCAAACACTATCTTCATTTCATCTAAAACTTTCTTTTCTCTGCTGAGATAGGTTTGGGAATGCTGGAAGCTGATGTAACAACCCTTGCTATCTTCTTCGCACTGGAATAGGTCATTCCGCTTATGCTAGATCCTCCTGATATATCAATGATCACGACGCTAGGTAGAGGCGAAAGCTGGTGGACCTGGCAAGACTTCTCTCTTGACTTCAGGCCACTTTCCTTTCTTGCCTAGGAGATCGTTCAGGTAACCCTTTTTAAGAAACCAAGCTACCTCCCTTTTCAGATCGTTGCACTCATCGGTTATATGCCCATGATCTCCATGGTATTCACACCACCTAGATTTATCTTTTTTATGGTCCGGCTTATCGCTCTTTTTAGGCCACCTAACAGGTTGCCCAATCCTTCAGAGCTTTGACGGCTCTTGCTATATCGGTATCGAAACCGTACGAGTTGATGTCAGGATGATCTTCTGGTTCTGGCTTGCTGGAGCCCTCACTCATTCTTGAATCTGACATGTTGCTCACATTGTTGCGCCTCGGATTATCGTGCCAGTTATTCTGCCTAGGTCCGAAAAATTGATTTCAGGAATACCCAACCTTTTCTCGATCGGGTTTCTTGCTTGCTCGTCCTCTTCTACACGGACCTCAGCCATTGCCCTAGTTCTGACTTCTTCAAAAAACGCGTAGGGATATCTAGTCAACTCATAATATAACCTGGAGTGGTAATTGAGACCCTTGCAGAAGGCTTCTATGGCAGTTGAATTATCGCAGTTCTTGATGTTGGCCATCTCTCTATTGAACCTGTCCCAATATTGCCTAGTCGTCTTATTCTACTTTTGGACGACTCGGTACAGGTCACTGCTTTGCTTCTTCAACTCTCTGCTGGTAGCGAACTACTGATAGAACTTTTTCATCAGACTAGAGAAGTTGTGGATATATCCAGGCTTCAGGTTGATCAGCCATTGGAGTGAAGGTCCTGATAAAATAGCGTCGAAGGACTTGCACATGCATGGTGGGTTCAATAAGCTCCCACGGAATGGATAGCAGCCACATTTTCTGCTTGTAATGGGCCACATGATCTTGAGGGTCAGTGGTTCCATCGTACAGCTTAAGGAAGGATAGGAAATTTAACTTTGTGGGAATTCTGACTTTGGCATTTTCTTCTACAAAGAGGGATTCAGCAAACCCATCACGAGATTCATAGGCCACAGGTTTTGGCGCTCCTGGTAGATTGGTCAAGAGCTTCATCATTTTTCGATTTTGAGCTTCAATAATAGCAACCTTTTTGGCCATAGGATCGGGGTTTTCATCAGATTCCCTATCCTTCTTTTGAGGATCATCTTCTTCCCCTTCAAATTCATCGGATGAGATCAAGGAGACTTGGGGGATATCGTTGGTTTTGAATCTCCTTCTCTTGTTGCTCTAGACAGATTCAAGCTCCTTATTCAGCTTCTCCAAGGATGCCTGATGAGATTCGGATTCAATCTGGAGCCTCATATTCTAGGCCTAAGCACGGATCAGATATCCGTATCCGAAAATCCGGATATTTGATATCCGTATCCAAGCTGAGCTGAAAATGTCGGATATCCGAAAATCCGGATATCCAAAATTTTCGGATCGGATAAGTCGGATATCCTATATCCGTAATTATTAGTACCATACCTTAACTCAACACACGAAGTATATCAAAATTGGATGTGTTTCTAGGCTTAAGATAGACAAGTTTCAAGGTAGATTTTACACGGGTTGAGCAAAGTGATAATACAGCAGTATGCAACATCTATGTCACATTTGAGCTTAATAACATCAACCAGCTCAAAAACTAAACCTAATATAATTTATATCAAATTAATGACCGAATCTGATGTCAAAAACTAAACTCAACATCAACCATTATCAACTAATGCCTCAAAGGATTGTACTTCAATGTAATTGATATCAAATTAATGACCGAATATGCTTAACCCAAAAAAAATAAAAATTAATTTACTAATTAAATTGTAAAATACTAAAACCCACATTAAATTGGGTAAACATACTTGGTGCCTAACCTAACAAATATATTCCATTTATATGGCAAACTTGTAACCTTCTTCTTCCAAATCTGAGCATGAATAATGAAAGCGGAGTGGGCTTGAAAATTAATTTAGCTGGAACTCTCAACTCGTCTGTCAATTATTTCCCTAATTTGATCAAGCAAGGGTGTTGAGCATTCCCTTGAGTAATAGAATGCCTGAAGATGTATTATGCTGGGATCTTGAGAAAAATGTAGCGTATTCTACATGTTCACCGAATAGGGCTATTTTTTATGATTCTTGGAAGGGAAATGAGGATGCTCCATAGAAATTGAAGATTTGTGGGAGATGGTCTGGCAAATTATGGTGCTTCCTAGAGTTATCTTTCCTTGAGGCACTATCAACTCGGAGGGCATTTAAATTTTTTTTAAATATCATTCTTTACTTAATTTGTGGGAAGTATCCTTCATTCCTTCAAGGACATGGAGAATTTTCTGACATTGGTTGGGCAATATAGGGAGCTCGAAACGAGTATGTATGTAATTGAAAATGAAATTGTAGAGCAAGAAAAAACTGTGAGATATACTTTGAAGTTGGATGGGAAGATGTGGGAGGCGTCAAAGAAGAAAACTGGTAATGTAGCATCAGGGGCAAATTTCCAACTGCTGCTTGGTGGTTGAAGATGAATTTCAACACTGACAAACTGGAAAAAGTGGGCTCAGGTGTGGTTTCAAAGATTGTGATGGAGGTGTGATGTCCTGCTGTCCTACTTTGAGAGTTGTGAAAACCAAGTGTGGCAGAACCCAAAAGCGGACTTTGGGTTTTGGAGGATGGAAGGTTGTGGTGGAGTTGGTTTGAGTTGGTTAGTGGTTGATAGTGATGGTCTTATGGTCAATCAAGCTCTTCAAAGGAGTGAAAAAAGAAGCAGTTCCTTCCACTTGGTTAGATGATATTATTGGTTTAATTTCTTGATTTGATCGTCTAGTCTAGTCCTAAATGTAGTGGAATAAAGCTGCCTATGAGTTGGGCACATTTTCAACCTTGCGAAGCTAGCTAAAGATAATGAGAAGCAAGTTACCGAATTGAATTTTGGATATGGTTCTTGTTCCGATTCATAAATACTCTGTATAATTTTTATTTGACGGGATCCCTCAATAAAATTGTGTTCTATGTAATTCCAAGTTATTTATGATCAGTTCAGATATAAGGATTTCATGTACAAAGAATAAATTCCAATTGTCGAACTAACTATTTTGAGTGGATACTGTTTAGGTCAAAATCTGATTGCTAGATAAGACCAGGTTCAAAATAACAACAGCTAGATTAATTTGAATGAGAAAGACAATGCAGGTTCAAGGAAATAAGATAAAGGGGGGTGCAATGAATGAGAAAAGGGAAAGGGGAGAAGAGACACAAGATGATGATGTAGAAAACCCCAGGAAAAAGGGTAAAAACTGCGGGCGGCAATGAGTCCACCAATCTACTAGGTTGACAAGTTAAAACGGATACAATTTAGGTTTACAATATGATAATAACGATGCTTAGGATTGCTAAAGAATACTTAATTGCTATGAGTAATAAGGCTGGGCTATTTGTCATTCCTTGATACAATGATTATTCTCCTATTTATAGCATAAGAAACAACTTAAAGAACTTCAACGGCTTCATTCCGGATTCCTTGGAATCCGAGGCTAGTGGGTTGAGGTAGTTCCTACTTCCTCGCCCTTATCCTTGAAGACTTATTTGTTGTAGTTTGAATTGGGCTTCATTAACGACGTGCTGGTGCTTCGTGATTCCGATATTCTTGGCAGCTCTCTTGACTTGTTTAAATAAGGGTACCCTTGGAATATTCCTTAGAAAGGTCTTTGCTTAACTTCGCTTAATACCTAGTACCAGGTAACTGATCACGTAGCAATCTGTAACCTGCAACCTAGCAACCCTTGGACCTAAGATGAAAATTTAGGCATAACAGTTTTCCCCCAGCTTGACTCTTAGATGTTCTATTGACTTCTACGAGGCAAGCTTATTTATCAAAAAAGATAAACTAAGATAAATAACGAGGAAAAATCAAAATCAAAAGATAAATATGAGTTTTCGAATTTGTTGCAAATGATAGACTCCCTTGAAAAGATAACTTTGTGCCGTTTGACCTATTAAATGCGTTATAAATAGATAAAGAAGGGTATCCTCAAGTCCAGCATCTCAAGATAATTTCAAACTCAGAAAATCTAGGGTTTTCGATTGTGAAAATTGGGGAAAACAAGTCGACACCGGTACGACGCAATTTAAGTTGGGATTTTGCTGTAGTGGAGTCAAGCTTTGCAAATTCTCTCTACCCTGGTACGTCTTTGCTCTCTTTGATCTTTCAATTTCATTGTTTTCGTTGTTTTCTGTTGCGAAAAATGTTTCAATTATGGTGAAAATTAAGCAAGTTGCTAAGAAAAATGCCATAGACACTTAAATAAGAATCTGAGAGTGAATCAAGGTAAGACGGGGAAGGCCGATAAGGACAAAGTTAGAAAAATTGCTGATGCTGAGTTGAAGGAGTTAAAGGTGGTAGCTGGGTTCCCTAAGTCTGCTGTACTGATCGTACCTAGACCTGAGGATAGGCCACAACTTTGTAGTGATGACAACATTGTCTTCTATGAGTATCCTTTTAGGAATGGGTTTACTTATTCTTTCTCCCATTTGGCTAAACAAGTTTTGAAAACTTTTGACTTAAGCCCAGGCCAACTGATGCTTGCGGTTTGGAGGGTAATGAGTAAGCTAGACAAGGTTACGGCCGATTGGGAGGAGAAACTGAATGCGGCTGATTTTATCATGTGTTTTGAACTAAGGAAAAAGGACCCAGATAGGGTGACTGTTTATAAGCGGCCTTCGCATAACCCTCCTCCAATTCTTGGGTATGAAACTTAAGACAGGGCATGGAAGTCAAGGTTTTTCTTTGTTTTAAAGGATTCTTTAGGGGAATCCGGAAGATGGATAAGAAGCGGCTGGCATAAAGGTAGTCATTAGATCTTATGTGAATTGTCCTTTGAATGAAGTATATTAACTAAGGGTTTCTCTCTATTTCTTTTGCAGATTTGCATTTGGATGCCCTCAAGCCAGAGGACGGTTCAAAGGCAGTGGTGAAAGCTTTGTACTAGGTTTCTGTACTTGCAAGGAATTTTAGTGACCCACCTGTCCCATCTGTAGCTGCTAGTGTATCAATGGCTTCAGGTATGCTTTTGTGCCAGTTTTTGCTGCGAAACGCTGGACATGGAACTTAGACTTGGTACCTTTTGATTTTACTATGGAAGAGTGCTACTGTGATGTCTTGAGAGGAGGCTCTTACTCATTTGAAAAGGAAAAGAGGGGATGGTTCTCGAGGTGGATAAGAAGATATAACAGGTCAACAAATGGAGGAGAGTCCTTCTAGGACTTTATCTAACCGCGATGTTTATATTCCTTTTAAGATTCATCGTACTAGGTCTAATGCCCCCACTGATCCAATCGTTATACCTGACACCTATGATGCTAGCTTCCCTACTCACTTGTTAGATGACAAAACACTAGAAATGGGATATGGCCAGCTGCTCAAAAAACTCCTGTTTCCAACAACTGCGAAGCGTTTGGCTAGCATGGATAGTCCTTCTGTTCTGGCAGATGGGGCTCAATTGATTTTGCAGGTTTGCTAATGTATCCTAAGTATTTTAGTGTTGTTTTATTGGTATGCACGTTTTTTACTTGGATTTTTTTCTTTTTTTTTTTTTTTAAAACAGGGCCTTTAGAATGTTTTGTATTCTAGGTCCCACATGGAAAAAGTTGAGAGGAAGCTGCAGAGGGATGAGAAGGCCAGAAGAGATATGCAGATTCAGGTGGATGCATCTAACTAGAAGGTGAAGGATCTCAATGCTACTATGGAGGAACAGCGAAAGAGGTTCGAGGAAGATCTGAAGAAAAGAGAGGAGAGTATGCAGGAGCAAGAGAAAGTCTTGAAGAAAAGGGAAGAAGAGATGACAGAGTTATATGCTAAGGTAGTTGATCTGGAAGATGACAACAAGATCATTGAAGCACTAGCTAATGTGAAGATCAAGGCTTATATGGCTGACGGTATCCTGCTGAACAAGTATAATGGGGAACCTGGGAGGAAGAAACTTCAACAGCTAGTGGATGACTATCTGTCTATTGGTCATATCAAGGACCTAACTTCTAGGGAGGCCAGGGCTGATGAGCTTAAGGCTGAGAAGTCTACTGCCGATTCTTCTCAAGGTCATAATGTTGATGTTCCAGCTAAGGAAGATGAAGAAGGGAAAGAAGGTCTTCAAGCTTAGTTTAGTTTATTTGTCCTTGTGTTTATTTTTGCTTTGAAACATTGGCTTTTGGTACCTTTGAACTTGTGTTTTACTTTGCTCACGGGAGTAAAAGTTTTATGCTTTTGACTTTGATGCATGCTAGGTTTCTTTGAATAACATAGACTTCGAATTTTACCTTTGTTGTGCCTTGAACTTTATTTTTAATTGCTTCTGGTTTCTTCTTTGGATATTCTTGGTATCTGGCGCTTAGGCCCGATACCAAGAATATTCTTGATATTCTTACTTCTTTGGCAGGTTGAGTTTGTACCTGCATCACAAGGGTTAGGGGTGGCCGTTGTCAGCCAACGACCCTCCGATGCTTAAGTCAGTACGAGTTGTGAAAAATAAGCAAAGACAAATGAATAAAGTTTAAGATTACTCTATGATTTTGCAGCGTCTTTGTTCTCTGGGTTGCACCTGGTACTTAGGTTTCTTTCTTAGATCCTCCAAAACAGCGGATTAGAGCTGGCCATTGGTGTTGCCACCAACGGCCCTCCGATGTTTAAGTTAGTACTGATCTTACGAAGATAAAAAGCAATAGAAAATATATTTGTGTTTTTTTTTTTCTTTACTTGGAAGAAAACTTAGAAATAACTTCGGGAATGACTTAGAAATGATAAGGTTTCAAGTGAGCTACGTTCCAACTTTTGGGTACCAGCTTACCGTCTGGTGTGGCTAACTTGTAGGCCCCTTTGTTAAATACTCTTTCAATCTGGTATGGACCTTGCCAGGTTGCCCCCAGTTTACCTGCGTTAAGCTCTTGTTCTGGAACACTTTCCTTAGGATCCAATCTCCTACTTTGAATATCTTGGCTTTCACATTCTTGCTAAAGCTTCTTGCCACCATTTGCTGATAGGTAGTCATTCTTATGTATGCCAGGTCTCTTCGTTCTTCAATGGTATATAGGTCATATGACAGTTCTTCGTTGTTACGTTCTGGGGTCAGCAGGCCATATCTGGCTGTTGGAGTGGTGACCTCTGCAGGTAGCACTGCTTCGCATCCATATACCAAAGAGAAAGGGGTTTGACCTGTAGCACTCCTTGGTGTGGTTCTATTGGCCCATAGGATCCTTGGCAATTCTTCTGCCCACTTGCCCTTTTTTGCTTTCAGCTTCTTCTTCAAAGACCCAATGATTACTTTATTGCTGGATTTAGCTTGTCCATTATCTTACGGGTACCTGGGCGTTGAGGTTACGAGAGTAATGTTCCATTTATCACAGAAATGTTTGGTTGGGGCGCTTATGAATTGGGAACCATTATCACAGACAATCTTAGATGGTACACCAAATCTACAAATTAATCCAGATGAAGTTGATAACTTCTTTATCTTTAACCTGTTGGAAAACATCTACTTCTATCCACTTAGAAAAGTAATCTGTTAGAGACAACATATAGACCTTTTGACCTGGGGCAGGGGGTTGTTTGCCAACTATGTCCATGCCCTATCTCATTAAAGGCCACGGTTTCAAAGTAGGATGCAAAGGTTCAGAGGGTTTGTGAGTGATGCCTGAGTGACGCTTGCAGCTGTTGCATTTACTTACATACCTATCATCATTGCGCAGCGTTGCCCAGTAGTATCCGTAGGTTAATATCCTATTAGCTAGAGTTCTCCCACATACAGCGTTGTAAGACGTCTCTGTTTGATTTTTTGAACAGAACACCTTGGATAATCGTGTACTTGGATGCTTTGAACTTGAGTGCTCTTGCTTCGGCTTTGTTTTCAGGTAGGGTGTCATGCTCTAGGTAATTGAATATAGGTTGGATTCAGCTGGTTTGATTTGCTATAGGTGCAACAGTGTTAGGTTTTGTAGGCTCATCTTTGACAAGTTTGGCTGGAACAGGTTTGGGGACCTCTGAGCTATTGGGTTCTAGTTTGGTGGAATCTTAGTTAATGGGTTTTGACGTTTGGTTATCTGTGCTGATGGTAGGTGCTAGTAGGTGGATTAGGGGGATGGATGAGAACTTGGATTTTCTTAGAGCTGATCCTAGGTTGGCTAGGGCATCCTCTTGTGTGTTCCGGTCTCTAGGTATTTGTTTAATGGAAAAAGTAATGAACTTGGTTGCTAGAGATTTTGCGAAGTCTAGGTATAAGATCATCTTGGAATCTTTAGCTGCAAGTTCACTGTTCATTTGGCTTGCTACCAGGAGAGAGTCACATAACACCTGCAATTTAGAAGCTCCTAGATCCTTTGCTAAGTTCATTCCTGCAATCAAAGCCTCATATTCTGCTTCATTGTTAGTAGCTTAGAAATTACAACAGATACATTGTACCATCATGTCCCCCTGTGGCGACTTCAGCACTACACTTAGACCTGTAGCTCGCAAATTGGATGACCTATCGACGTACAAGGTCCAAGTTCCTGGGATTGCGATTTGATCGATCTGCTTCACTTCTTAGGCTGCTTGCTGCTCTAAGTCAAGGCTGAAGTCAGCTACAAGGTCAACCAAAGCTTGCGATTTTATAGCTGTTCTTGGTTCATACTCGATGTCGAATCCACTTAGTTCAATTTCCCATTTGCTCATTCGACCTGTCAATTCTGGTCTGCGTAGCCTAGCCTTGATAGGGTAGTTAGTCTTCACCACTATTGGGTGAGTTTCAAAGTAATGGTGCGGTTTTTAACAAGCAACTCTTAGTGCTAATACTAGCTTTTCAAGTGATGAGTATCTGGTTTCAGCGATAAGGAGAGTTTTGCTAACATAATAGACAAGTAATTGCTGACTTTTAGCTTCCCTTGCCAAGACAGCACTTACAGCTTGTGTGCTAACTGCAAGGTAAGTTGCAAAGACTCTCCTTCGGCAGCTTTGGATAATAAGGGAGGCGATATTAAATAATTAAAGTTTTAGGTCTTGTAGGGCCTTTTCGTGGTCATCAGTCCAATAAAAACCTTTATTTTTCTTTAAAACATTGTAAAACAAATGACATTTATCTGATAACCTCGAAATGAATCTATTTAATGCGGCTACTCTACCTGTCAATTTCTGAACATCTTTGAGATTCTAGATGATTGAAGATTGATCTGGGCTAGCCTCGATTCCTTGTTGAGTAACTCCGTAGCCTAGGAACTTATCTGCAGATACTCCAAATGAGCATATAGATGGGTTCAACTTCTTCTCATATTTTCTGAGCACACCAAATGCTTCGTTCAGGTGATCCACATGGCCAGCTGCTTTCTTTGATTTCACCAACATGTCGTCGATATAGACTTCCATGGTGTCCCGAGCTGGTCTTTGAACATCTTGTTAACTAGCCTTAAATAGGTAGAACCGGCATTCTTCAACCCGAACGACATCACCTTGTAGCAGTAGATTCCTTTATCCGTCACGAAGGCGGTCTTCTCTTGATCATCTGGATGCATTAAGATCTGGTTGTAACCTGAATACGCGTCCATGAATGTGAGCAACTCGTGCCTGGCTGTAGCATCTACCATTGAATCTATATGAGGCAGGGAGAATAGGTCCTTGGGGCATGCTTTATTCAGATCTGTGAAGTCAATGCAGACTCTCCAGGTTCCATTCTTTTTGCTGACGACGACCACATTAGCTAGCCAATTTGGATACTAAACTTCCTTATCTTCCAAGTATCTAGCAGCTTCTGCACTTCTTCGTTTATAATCTGGTTATGCTCAGGTGCAAACTTCCTTCTCTTCTGCTTGACCGGCTTCATGCTAGGATCTACATTGAGCTTGTGAGTATTAACTTCTAGACTGATTCCTTTCATGTCTTGACGAGACCAAGCAAAATAATCTGAATTCTCCTTCAAGCACTTTATGATGGCTTCTTTTTGGTCCACTGGTAATGTTGCTCTAATCTTGACTATTAGATCTGGCTTGGATTCATCCAGCACCACTTCATCTAATTGCAACTCATCTAGGCGTCCTGGTGCTGGATTCTGCTGTAATTGCTAGATTGAGGGCCCATGGGGCTTCGTGGCGATCTGGTAACATTCTTTGGCTTTCTTACTATCTCCTTCGACTATTTCTACCCCCCAATAGACTTGGAAATTTTAGCAGCTGATGGTAGGTTGACGGGATAGCCTTCATTTTATGGATCCACGGAGTTCCCATAATCACATTATAGACGGTCTGGAAATCTACCACATAGAACCTATGCATCATATTGATGCCCTTCAACAAGGTTGCTAACTGGATTTCTCCCAGGGTATTCATGCCTTCTCCATTAAACCCCATGAGGACCGTAGATCTTTTGGTGATATCTGACTCTCTGAATCCGGCTTAATTCAAGGCATCTCTAAATATTATATTATCCGAGCTCCCATTATCTACCAGCACCCTTTTCATCTTGTAATGACCAACTTAGAGGGAAATAACCAGACAATCATGATGCTTTGGCTCATTTAATCTGCTTTCATCAAACACTATCTTCATTTCATCTAAAACTTTCTCTTCTCTGCTGAGATAGGTTTGGGAATGCTAGAAGCTGATGTAATAACCCTTGCTATCTTCTTCGCACTGGAATAGGTCATTCCGCTTATGCTAGAACCTCCTGATATATCAATGATCACGACGCTAGGTAGAGGCGAAAGCTGGTGGACCTGGCAGGACTTCTCTCTTGACTTCAGGCCACTTTCCTTTCTTGCCTAGGAGATCGTTCAGGTAACCCTTTTTAAGAAACCAAGCTACCTCCCTTTTCAGATCGTTGCACTCATCGGTTATATGCTCATGATCTCCATGGTATTCACACCACCTAGATTTATCTTTTTTATGGTCTGGCTTATCGCTCTTTTTAGGCCACCTAACAGGTTGCCCAATTTCCTTCAGAGCTTTGATGACTCTTGCTATATCGGTATCGAAACCGTACGAGTTGATGTCAGGATGATCTTCTGGTTCTGGCTTGCTGGAGCCCTCACTCATTCTTGAATCTGACATGTTGCTCACATTGTTGCGCCTCGGATTATCGTGCCAGTTATTCTGCCTAGGTCCAGAAAATTGATTTCAGGAAATTTTCGGATCGGTTATCCTAAATTTTTGGATCGGATGCGGATCGGAATTTTGGATTTTCGAATTATCAGATAGTTTTGCTCAGCCCTATCAGATTCTGCTCCCAAGCAGCTCTTAACTCTTCTCAGGTTTCCCGTAACTGCTCAACGATTTCGGCCATGGTAGGATCTTGACTGGGAGTCTCAACCATGATGGATGACAAGTCGGATGAAATGATTCGGATCCCCACAGACGGCGCAAAACTGTTTAGGTCAAAATCAGATTGCCAGATAAGACCAAGTTCAAAATAACAACACCTAGATTAATCTGAATAAGAAAGACAATGCAGGTTCAAGGAAATAAGATAAAGGGGGATGCAATGAACGAGCAAAGGGAAAGAGGAGAAGAGACACGAGATGATGACGCAGAAAACCCCAAGAATAAGGGTAAAATCTGTGGGTGGCAATGAGTCCACCAATCCACTAGGTTGACAAGTTAAAACGGATACAATTTAGGTTTACAATATGATAATAACGATGCTTAGGATTGCTAAAGAATTCTTATTTGCTATGAGTAATAAGGCTGGGCTATTTGTCATCCCTTGATACAATGATTGTTCTCCTATTTATAGCATAAGAAACAACTTGAAGAACTTCAACGGCTTCATTTTGGATTCCTTGGAATCCGGGGCTAGTGGGTTGAGGTAGTTCCTACTTCCTCGCCCTGATCCTTGAAGACTTATCTGTTGCAGTTTGAATCGGTCTTCATTAACGGCGTGATGGTGCTTCGTGGTTCCGATATTCTTGGCAGCTCTCTTGACTTGTTCAAATAAGGATACCCTTGGAATATTCCTAAAAAAGGTCTTTGCTTAAATTCGCTTAATACTTGGGACCAGGTAACTGATCACGTAGTAATCTGTAACTTGCAACCTAGCAACCTACGAACAAGTGAACCTGAGATGAAAATTTTGGCATAATAGATACTACAAAGAACACCATAGAGTATTTTGTATAATCGACCTTGTTGATTGTGTACAACTGATGATCAACTGAAATTTTATACATTCTCTGACTGTTGTGCAACTGTTAGCTCTGTCCAGGAATCTCTGTGGGAATTTTTTGGAAAAGCCATTGAAAATTTAGGAAATAAATCTTCAATGGAGGATTTACTGAAACAGCAGATTGAGAAACAAGAATATTATGATGAGGGTGGAAAACCTCCATAAGGTAAAAGTGGTGGCGGCGGTGGAGGTAGGGGTTGGTTTTGGTGATGTGAGTGGATCTAAGGAAGAAGGCTTCTCTAGGGTATTAGATGTGACTGTACAAGTTATCTAAGCAACATTTGTTTTAATCTTTTTGGTAAGAATCTTCTGAATTCTGTTACAGGTTTTGCTAGATTGAGTAGATTACCAGTATCAAACATGTACGTAGTACATTTATATTTTCTATTGACATATGTTGTAATTTATTTTCTGATTTTCTCATAATTAATGATAGACATTGGATTTTTTTTTTCTCGATAGATTATAGCTATTGGATTTTCTCACTATTAATGATCGATAGCGTATGAGATCCTGTGTTCTTCGAATATATAACATGGAGAAGTTGTAGTATCCTGATTCTGCTGTTGCAATATATGTATGCTGATGCTATTATTTTGACCTGATATGTTCAGTACATGTACATCATTCAACGGCGCAGAGATGACAAGGCTAGCCAAGGACTACATCGAATACGTGTTTGGAGGCGAAAAGAGTATTCGTCTATCACGTGCATTGTATCAATGGGAGAAATTCTGCAAGAGCATGACTGAAAAGAAGGACGACAGGTATTGGTTAGAGAGGGCCATTATCAGAACGCCTACCTGGTGGGATTCTCCTGAAAAGTACACTCATTCTCAAAGCTTACATGCAAAAGCCATCTAATTCATCCAGGGACGATGAGCATGAACATGACCACGATGACTCCATGAGTAGAGAGTGTAAGAAAGTTGCTAAATCAGTTATAAGGTTTTTTTGGGTGGCATTCTGACTATGCAGCATAGATTTGGTGACGGCTCAAATGGCTCATATAGATTTTTTTTTTTAGTACTTCTTAGTTTGCATTCCTTTCCTTCTATTTAAACGACGCTTTATTTCTCTTGGGCACACAATTTTAATGAGGGCGCCCCATTACTCAGTGTGAGAAACGTTTATGTTTCTCATAATGGCAGTTTCGTAAATAAAATGTACCACTTTAGCCACAGTGGTACGTTTTATTTACAAAATATATGATAAAATTGTACCACTTTAGTCTTGGTGGTACATTTTATTTACGAAACTGCCACTGTAAGAAACGAAAACGTTTCTCACAATGAGTAACAGAGATTTACTGAATTTTAATGGAGGAATTGTAATGGGGTATTATTGGTTAGTGTGTATATGAAAAGGGTAGTGAGAATGTGAGATGGATTAAATTTAATCGAATTTGAGGTGTTCTGTTGAGTAAAAATGAAAAAAAAAAATAAATAAATAAAAAAATTGCGATTATTATGATACAGAGAAAAAAACAAAAAATGTTGCGATTATAATGAAATGGAGGAAGTAGGACTCTATACATGTGGGTACTTGTTGGAATTGTCTAAGTGAATAGATATAAATTATTAATATTTAATTTTTATAATTTTTATTTATTGGTAATTAATGACATTATTTATTAATCAAATTTTTACATTGATATATATACACGGAAAAAACGTTTCACTTAAGAAAATAGAGGGGAGTACTCCGTACATGTGCATAATGGATAAGCAAAGCAAAACACCAAGCATAAAAGATTATGGATATATCTCTTTGTAAGTTGCAAACTTGCAACTATGCAAAATATTCTCTTCCGCAAGAATCGAAATGGCTTCTAGACGAGGATATATTAAAAAAAGGTTACCTAGAATTTTTAGATTTTGTACTAAGAAATTTGCCATATGCTGGCAAACCCGCAAACCCATAGTTAGCCAATGGCCAGCAATTGATTCAAGTTTAAACGCCGCCACCTTATTAATTTGTCCAACAGTTCAACTATAATGTAATTGAGGGGATTTTTCTGTATGGTTGGCCATATTATGTGATCGCGGGTCACACCATGTGGTCGGGGTTGTTCGAGTTATTTGGTCAGGGATTACTCAAGTTACTCCTGGCTAAGTAACCCCTTAAATAACCCCTGACCGAACTCCTCAACAAGTAACCCCTAACCGAGTAACCTTTGATCGAGTAACCTCTCAAGTAACCTTTGACCGAGTAGTCCCTCAAGTAACCCCTTACCGACTACCTCTTGGTCGAACCCCTCAAGTAACCCCTGACCGAGTAACCCCTAATCGAACCCTTCAAATAACCTCTAAGGCCCTGATCGAGTAACTCAAATAACCCCTAACCAAGTAACTCGACTAACCCCGGCCACACGGTGTGACAAGCACATGTAGAAAATTTGTGTGGAATTTAATTTTGGAATTTTGGGAATTCATCTTGTTGAAAGTTATGTAGCAAGTAGCAACCAATTAAAGCAATTATTGCCCAATTGAAACCATGGTAGCGGATGGTAGCTAATGATTTTGTATACTTGAAGGAAAAAAAATAAAAATAAAAATAAAAAATAAAAAACTCTCTAATGGTTGAATGTTATATTTGAAATAAATGCTACGAAGTACGAGTACGCCATATAACATCTTATAAGTATTAACAAGGGAGATTTCACACTCGATCTCTAACTTTATATTCTCCTCTCACATTCTCCATGGAAATATGAATTGATAGATTGTAGTCTTACATTAACGTGTAGGTTGGATGAACTCCTAATTTGATTTTTGACTTGGTACTAATTTTTCGTATAAGTAGTACGGAGTACTTTGTATTTGCTTACAAAAGTCTTCATATTACTGTACAATGCTTGTTAAATTAATCGATGATAAAAACTTAGATTTATAAAATTTAAATAAAAGATAACCTAAGAGCTACTGAGATAAATTAATGTAATCCTGCTCCTTTAAACAACACTATAACCTATAAAGCTAAGGGGTCCATTTGGTATCCTTGTCCGTTTTTAGTTTTTAGTTTTCAGTTTTTGGTTTTTAGATTATAAAAGTTATAGGTTGTATTGTGAGCTTAAATTTAGTCATACTTCATCCTTCCTTTTTAATTTTTGGCTCATTGTCAATACTCCCTTTGTCCCATAATAATTAGGACAATGGGGTGAATACGTAGTTTAAAAAAACTACAAATGAATCCATTTAAAACATTTGTTTATAATATAAAGGATTTTCTTTTGTATTCTTATATTATAAAAAAACAAAAAAGTGGGGGAGGTGGGGGTAGTGAGGAGAGAGAAAATGTAGGATTTAATTTGGTTTTGGGATTTGTGGTTTCAAAGAGAGTATAGGAAAATATTTTTTTTATTAGTGATCTCATACCATATTTAGTAACATGTCAAGTATTTTGGGACGGACGAAAATGGTAATCGTGTCAAGTATTCTGGAACGGAGAGAATATTTGGGTAAAACTTTGAAAATTTTGACCATAAGTTCCCTTAGATAACATGGTCGTGTGACTATGTGAGATTTTGTTGGAATCGTCTCATTATATATTTATTAACATCAAGTTTTTATAGTTTTTACTCATATGATTATAGGGATATATGTTTCAAGACAAATTTTGGATACCATAAAAAGTTAAATGGAACAAAATAGGGACGGAGAGATACTATATTAATCATTTTGCTTTTGAAAACTACCAACTATATAGTGAAAACTACTATTTCTTGATTTTTTTTTATTTTTTATTTTTTAGTTTTCAAATTTAATAAACGAACAAACATTAAATATGCATTATCTTTTTTGAATTTAAAATATATAATGGTGTAAAAAAAAAAAAACCAAAAAACATAAAGTGAAATCTAGCAACGCAATAAAAACAAACAAGTCCTTACATTATTCAATTTTTAAACTTTATATGAGAAGGTGATAAAGAATAGACACAGTGAAAGTGAAATAAGGATATAGAGGAGAATTTGATTCTTCCTTTGGCCGAAACTTTTAAAAACTACTATTGTGAATCTAAAGAGAAAGCACTTATAAAAACAGCACAAGTACCATTTGCTTTAACCAATTGATGTTCATGTTTGTTGTGCATGATATTCCCCCTTCACTTACCCTTTCTATAGAACCTGCTTCTTTATTTTTTTTCTTTTTTATTTATTTATTTATTTAATTTTTTAAATTAGTCTATTCTTTTTAACCTATTTCAAAGTTTAATTTTACGGTTTGAAATCTAATTGTTGTATTCTTCATGATCAAGCTTTGATTAATTAGCATTACTAAAATGATTGTTGGGATTGTCATTTGAACTAGGTGTCTCAAGTTTGTTCCTTGAATAGTTCAAGTGATCAAAGCATATATGCTTGACCATTAACATCCACATATGTAATACTATAATGTATTACTCCTATGTTCAAAAGTAAAAATATATAAAGCAATCTTGTCAATCAAAAAATTAATATTGCAATCGATCAATACAATGGCGTACGATCCTGTACGCTGTATAAATTTGAGAAAAATCATATAACACGTACACAATAATGCATGCAAGTTTAGTCGGTGTTCCTTTGTGAATCTAATAAATAGCAATATAATAATATATACATAAAGTAACCCACTAAACTGACTGTCTAGAGAGGCTACATCCAAACACTTCACGTCACAAGAACGACTTATAGTAGAGCGAAGCCACCTAAAACCCTCCATTTTGAAACCAATAAACTCGGACTCATTTTAGGTCAATTTGTATCACTAGATAATTGCCAATTCTAAAATTTTGAAATTCACAATATATATTTTTCTTAACAACTATATATAATTAGTTTTTCAATCACTTTCTTAAAATTTCTACTTGTTTTATTCTTCGTATATTATTTACCAAAATTTATCGCTAACGATGGATAAGACGATGAAATTTCCAAATAAGTTGGAGTAGCTACACATAGTACAACGTACAAAATAAGTTTTTGTTGTAAGGAAAATCTTGAACATCAATTATCACATAGTCCAGTTTTTGCGGGGCTAGGCCAATCTAATATATATAAATAAAGTAGGCATTTTTCGAGAGCATTTGGCGCGCCACATAAGCAAAGGTATTATTTCGACCAATTGAAAGTTAGATTTGCATTTTATTTTAGAATTTAA
Source organism: Chenopodium quinoa (assembly GCF_001683475.1). Lineage (NCBI taxonomy): Eukaryota > Viridiplantae > Streptophyta > Magnoliopsida > Caryophyllales > Amaranthaceae > Chenopodium > Chenopodium quinoa. The sequence goes on from NW_018745403.1 coordinate 1,162,136, forward strand.
AAATTCACTCGCCACATAAGCAAAAGTGACGAATGAAATTTAAAAAAAAAATCTACATAGGTAAAAACGACGAATAATGATTTATTTAGATTTAAATATGTTAAAACTAAAAATTATCTTTTTTAAAGATGATCTTTTGATATTAGGATTTAATTTTTTTAAAAAAAAACTATAAATTATACAATTATTATATACAAACACTTTATAATTAAATATTTGAAAAAGGAAAATATATGTTCATTTTATTTTTAAGAAAACGTTCAATCAACTTTTTTTTTTTAAATATTTTAAAAGAAATATAAATTATTAATAATTAACTAATATTCTTCAAAAAAAAGTTTAAAAAAATCAATATTTTTCAAAAAAAATAATAATAACAATAACGTTCAATCTTTATCAATATTCTTCAAAAAAAAAAAACAATAATGTTCAATTTTTATCTTATCTAGCAACCCATTTCATGATTAGATAAAAATTTTTATAAGAGATTTATTTGCTACTCCACAAATATATAAGATAGGATGATATTAAAGATTTGTATACATCCTCTCAAAAATATAATTTTGATTTTTTTTTTCAATTGTAAATAGACAATATATATATACTATACAAAAAACACAAACATGTGAATATTATTTATCTACACTTTTTCATGGTGTGAATTTTTTTCAAGTCTAATTCATTGATTAACAAAAAATATTGGAAATAATGTAAGTATATCAAGGATTTCTGATGGTAAACAAAATAAATTGATTGTTATTCATTATTTTATAATTTGTATGTTTTGTTTTATTTTACCTAATCTAATTATGTTACTTATCGTATTAAATTTTGTTAAACAACTTAATATTAATTATTCTGTATTTGAAGGGATTATGTTCATGCGCCAATTGAAAGAAATTTCTTCAAGCACTTATAAATCCAAAAGAGAAATGTATTGATTGGAAAAGTAAGGGTATGTTCTCTTCAGCTTATTATTTTCAGTTCAGTTTCTAATTTCCTTCTCTCATAAAATATTCAGTTCAGTTCAGCTTCAATCAGTTCAGTAAATCAGAATAGGTCCTAAGTCACTATAATGTTACAATAGTAGGGAAAAAAATTAAAGATTGTAAGAGATGTCTCTGATAATTTTGATTATTTATATATTATAGTTTCTGGTAGAATATCTATATTATTATTGTAATAATCATTGTAGTAGTGTATGCATTATAACTCTATTATTAAGGACATATGATAATGAAATTTCATTATAAAGATTTAATTTTATTCAATTAGATTAATTTTAGTAATGCAACACTCTTGGTAGTATATATATATTTCATTTAACTATTTAAAAATTTATAAAGTCATATCTTTTACTATTACTCCCACCGTCTTTATTTTAACCTTGTAGTTTTGGGTTTACTTTATTAATTTTTCATTGTATAAAGTTGATACGGAGTAAAAGAATAATGGTGGTCTAAGTTATTGTTTGTGAAAGAAAAATAGTGATTCTATAACTATATATGTATAGTGGAACAAGTGTTTTCGTTATACAAACGAATCATAGGTTAAAAAAATACGAATAGGATTATGATTTTATTCTAATATTTATCATACTTATAATTTTCATATAACTAATATTAAGTAAATTAAGGTCGCATGATAAGTTGCATAAAAATAAAACAAATTATCTGTTTTCTAACAAGCAAAATAATAAAAAAAATTATAGGGTTAAATTAAGAAAATTACCTTTTTATGAGATTTATGTATAAAAAATCGTGCATCGCACGGGCTTTCATTTAGTTGGAATTAAAGTAAGGGAACATGTTAAGAAATTTAATCTCCTAGCACCTACAGTAGGGAGGATTCAACCTTATTACCTCAAGGCTACAACGAACTTACAAGGCGATGAATGTCAATTTAACCACATCAACTTACAAGGCGATGAATGTCAATTTAACCACATCAAGCTTTGCTTGGTAGTATATTGGCATACATATGCCAGCTCTTATTCTCCTACAAACGTTTGTTCTCATACAAACCTAAGAAATGATGATAAGTTATTTCCTTAAGCTTTTGGGGTATTGTATTTGTAGATGCATAAAAATACACAATTCAAAGCAAAAGTGTAGTGTTGGTATTGGGAACTCAGCATTATAAAGCTAGGAGCCTTGTCTCCATGTCACGTTCCAAACCAGATAACATCTTCATTCTATATTTCTTCCTTTTCTCTCGCCTCTAGGTTCGAGAAAGTGTAAGAAAATCCCTTAAACCTATAAAGGAAATAATATATCCAACCTTCCTCCAAGACAAGTTTAGACCAATTCCTCTTATGAAGAAAGCAACAATTCCTTGCCTTATTTGCTTTTCCTAGCTACTTCAATTCATTTCCTCTCTTATAAGTTATCTATTTTAATTAGGTAGAGCCACAACATAAATTCAAAACCCTAAACACAAAATCTTAGACTAATTAAGTAATTAATAATCTAATATTAATATCGCACAATTGTTTCTCATCATCATGCAAGCATAATAAAGCTTTTGCTCTTCATAGGTTCTTCTTCCTCCTTAGTTTTATATATAAACTTATATACAAGCAAAGAGGAGGAGAACAAATTAAAGAAGTTGGAATATGAGTAGTGGGAGATTTAATAGGTCTATTAAGGGCTTATTAAGATTAATAAGCTTTTTGTGGCTTTCTTTGGTTGGAGTTTTAGCTAGTAGAGGAACGACGACGATGGCAACAACAAATCCTTTAGACAAGAATAATGTGAATCATGAAGTGCTCACGGTTGGAAGAGAGAAGCACTTAGCTCGCTCGAAGGTGAATATAAACTACATGAGCAAAAGAAAAGTACCTAATGGTCCTGATCCCATACATAACAGGTGTGTTCGTAGCTGCTAGATAGTTTTAAATTTAAAATTGTTATTCAATTATATCTCCATCATTTCGTTACTTCTGTTTTTTATAATTTGCTGAGAACAATAAATTAGATAAAACTCTAGTTAGACGGGTTTCTTAATTTGTATTATTCATTTCCTTATTATAAAAAAGTCTAAAATTTGCTTTTATATATATATAGATTTCATGCATGGAAAACAAAACCAAAAAACACATGGATATTCATGTCTTTGTTTGTCGTCCCTATTATTCAATCATTAGACATTGAGAGAAAATTTATCCATGCAATTTTTAATGTTATATTCTCTAAATCTTAAAATGTTAACGTTAGTTGTAGACTTGATGTAGTAATATAATTTATTTTATTTTTTTTTGTGTTGGTTTAAAATATTCAATACTTTTTTTTTTTTTGAAACTTAGTTCCTAACTACTCGATCTGTATTAGGAAATTTCTAGGATTTTGTAAGTATGGTAAAGCACTCCCAAAACCTTAGAAAAAAAAAAAAGGCTTTTAAATACTTATACACAATACACCCAATAAAAATAATCTCTAAGTACATGTATTAACATATCCAAGAATTAGTGTATACCTTATCTTGAGAAGCATTTTTTGATATGTTTGTTTCATCTATATCCTAAAGAAAATAAAGAATCTTGGCACACTTCACTTACATATCTCTAAATATTCTTTCAAGAAAAAAAGCAAGCATTCCCTACTCAAAACAACTAGCTCCTTATTTTGTTATCATGTTTATAGAATGGCTTGCATGAATTTTCTTAAGGAAAAAAGGGATAGAATGGCTTGCATGAATTTCCTTAGGAAAAAAGAGATAGAATGGCTTGCATGAATTTCCTTAGCTAAGATATTTTAATTCTAACATGATTTTTGTATGTCGCTTCATCTCATTCTTGAAGGCAATTGCCTCCTTGCATAGTACAATATCGATAAGGATAGGGGCACGGAAATACTATAGGAGATATTATCAAGGAAATCTTTGATGTTCCTAAGATTGTTGAGGCATTATTGACCTATTAACTAAACTCGCATTGCCTTGATGATTGCGCATATCGCCTCGAAATTTAGAATTATTACCTAATAGTAATAAAGTCTATGATTAAATAAATTCTTCTTACAAAAGATACAGTCGCAAAGGTGGTGCGTATTATCCCTCAAATTCAAATTTCACCAAACTAAGTAAATGAAAAGCAATGTTCTTGTATCTATATGCTTTATTCCAACTTCCTTAAGATTGCATAAAGTTAATTAACATATAATTTTGCTCCACTTGAACCTTTTTGCAGAAACTCTTCTTTTTTTTTTTTTTTTTTTTTTTTTAAGTTCTACCATCTCTTTTTTTCTTCTTTTTAATATCTTAAACAAGTACCTGTTAGCTAAGCAATGTTTTTAATAAAAAGACATTAAATTAAAGAGATTATTGTCTGAACAGGCATCTTCCTTAAAGTGACTTACAACAACACTTAGCATTTTGAAGCTGCTTTTGTTGCCTTATCAAAGTAGATAGCCTGTCTTTTCAGTCTCTGTAAGTATCAACTAATTAACAAATGTACTTTTTAATTACGGATCCTTCATTTTTGTACTTTGATTTACAGAATATATTATGGTATAATTAGTGAACAAATCCCTGCTTAATTATCTTTTTGACGGACTATTTATCCATATTTTAATACTTTGATTTTACTTTGCTTTGATTTTACTTGGTACTTCCTCTATTTTGCTTTTGTTGAGCTTATTTTGACTTTTGTGATTTTTAAATTATAGTAAGGAAAAATATAGTCATTTAAAATTTCAACGGTAAAATAATACATTAATTAGCAAGTGTGATGAATAAATATAGTCAAGTAAAAACGGACAACTTAGTATTTATGAGTCATTTGTTATCTTTAGTTTGCTAGCATCTTCTTTTGAAAATTATGAATAAACAAAATCAGACATGCTTTTGTACATCTCTCTTTATTTAGAACCCTTAATACTAGATATACTTTGAGCAGGTTTGAATTGAAAAGCTAGTCAAATAACGCTCCTTTAATTTTGTACAACTCCTTTAATAAGCAAACAACTTATAGTGGTCACTGGCCACATCACAACGTACTGAAGTACGTAGTTATAAGATTTACCTCTACTCCGTATTTCTTTTGTTGAATTTTCTATCTACGGCTAGGTCTACGTACATATATACACTCGGGTGGTCCATATACACAAGGGTGTGTGAAAAACACACATGTCGCCTAGCCATTGATAATCATACCTTCCTTTAGATTCAGTCATCTATACACCAAAATTTGCAATTCTAGCTTACCTTGATTAGAATTTGAATAAGGAATATTCTTTTTATTATGATCACCGATTACTTAATATTCCTAAATATTGAGAAGTCAGAAAAAGAGTATTAGGAAACGGCGGTAGAAGAGATAGGAGCCGCACTATAAGGAATAGGTAGAAGGATGTCTTTGATAAATAAAATTTTCTCCATAATAAAAGTTATTGGAAGATCTCATTGGGTGTGTGTCACACGAATAGAATCAACAAGTTCACTTATCACTGGTTGTTCTTTTTTACCATACAATCATAAATGTTTAATAAGCGGAGAATTCTCAAAATCAGACTTAAACTACATCTAAATTTGACCTCATCAATGGATACCTATTTATCTAACCCAAGGGACTCTTTAACTTAAAAGTTACTCAGTATATGACTAGTATTTAAGCATTTCAATCCCCTCATTATTTTTTAATTTTTTTTTTTCTTTTTTAATAAACCTCCATAAATCTAAAATCTGTGCTAATCAATTAAATACATCAACTCTTTTTGTCCCTTAAAATATACCCTAACCATATTAGCGTGACGAAATTTTACATACATGTTCACATAGTCATGTACAATTTGCATATCTTTCTTATTGAACACTATCCTAATTTTTGTTTACCATTCCTTAATAAAATAAAATAAAATAAAAATATACTTAGTAGTATAACTTTTAAATCTAATCCGTCATTTTTTCTCCTCTGTTTAGGCGAGCCGGAAATTCTAGACGACCACCAGGACAAGCTTAGGGTATGTACAAGAGCCTGAGGAGCATCATCCATTATAGTTCACCAAATGACGAAGAACAAGTGCATATCATTTTATTTTCAACATAATTGTAGGAATATTATTTTTGTAAAATAGGATAGAAAATGTCAAGAAAGGGATCAGAACGAAAAGTTTTATGATCCAGTATCTCAATATAGGTTGTGAGGTTGAGAAGTGAGAAGTTACCTTAATTTGAAAGAAGAAAAATTATCAGAGTTCTTTTCAAGAAATTCTCACTCATCTCTCCCGGCCCACATTTGTATATGACTTAGAATGATACTCCTAACTTATTCGATTGAATAAAGTGGTCAAATACTTAACGGTATAAATGTATAATTAATAAATTTATGAGCGTATGTTGGATATTTCAACTAAAAATAATTTATATTAATTGATTTTTAATTTAATGTTTTTTATTTTTTAAATTTAAATTATAAATAAAATCTTCTACATTAAAGCATAGATATTTATCTTTATTTGACTTTGATCACAAATCAAAGTAATGATGGTGATTTAAAATTGGATTTCATTGTTGATAATTAAGTGGGAGTTACAAGTTGTTTAGAGTTGTAACTTCTGATTTATTTTTGCAACATTTTTGCACTTATGGTGGTCAGATACATATATATATTTGTGTAGCTTAAGCCTTAGGTGATAGACACAAATATACAACATACAATACATTCCCCCACATACTTGGATAATATACAAAAGTCATGTATTTTGGTTATTATATAAGCTTCTACTCCTTAATACGCAGATTAGGGAGTGTATAAGTTGGGTTTTATCTTGGGGACGACGCGCCGTTTACTCCGATTTATATTGGAGGGCGTGAATCGTCTTGAGGAGAGTTGAAGGTTATCCGCGACTCATGATCACCCAACTAAATTTCCAGATTATTTTTCCACTTTATATTTTTTTTTATTTTCCCATTTTTCTTGTCTTATTTTCCAACAATCTCAAGACGAACCATGGACCCTTCAACAACCACTTCCAATCCTAATGATTTTATCAAGCATTTCAAGTTTACTTGTGAATTTTTCAAACTTTGGTCCAAGAAGGTGTTGTTCTACTTGAATCTCATGAAAGTAGTATGGATTTTGAACACCAAAAATCTTACTAAAAAAGGTACCACCGGAATGAAACCTGGAGAGCTCGAGAAGCACAATAAGGAAGTTGAGAAGTGAAAGAGCGACGAAGAAGATTGTAGAAATTATTTACTCAATTGTTTGTCCGATGAACTTTATGACTACTACTCTAATTTCTACACCAATGCAAGAAATATATGGAAAGCTATCCAACAAAAAAATGATATCGAAGAAGCCGGAGCCAAGAAGTTCGCTTGTAGCAAGTTCTTCTATTTCAAATTGGAGGATAACAAGTCCGTGGTGGCACAAGTTCAAGAGCTTCAAAAGTACGACCACGATATCCAATCTGAAGGTATCACCGTTGATGAACAAATGCAAGTTGCGGTCATCATTGATAAGTTATACCACCATCATGGGACGAATTTCAAAAGACCTTGAGACGGAAGCAATATGATTTAAAGGTAATCGATCTCTTGACAAGGATACGTGTTGAGGAGGAATCACTAAAGCGTGACAATGTGACAAAAAATGAAAATGATGATTCTAGTAAGGTAAATTTTATCACTTCTAATGAGGACTCTCCTAAAAGTCATAACAATGGTAAAAATAATGCTCATATTAAACCTAAGGGTAAAAATTTTAAGAATAAAGGTCATGGCAAACATAACCATAATAGAAATAATTATGATAATAAGCCTAGGTCTAATAATAACGGAAATCAATCTTACCCCAACTCCTCCAATATAAGAATCAATTTAATAAACCTCAATGTTGGGTGTGTGGTAAGTATGGTCATATTGCTAAAAAATTGTAGAAAATAAGAAAAATGGACCTACTTCTTAAGCCAACATGGTAGAGGAACCTCTTGTAGCCATGATTACTGAAATTAACATGGTTGATAATTATGAGGGTTGGTGGATTGATACCGGAGCTTCTAAACATGTTTGTCATGATATATAGAAATTAGTTTAAAAATTATCACCCTAAGCTACCAATGTCGAAAGAAAAGTCCTTCTAGGAGATTCTCACTCTACTAATATTCTTGGTGTTGGTGATATTGAGCTTAAATTCACTTCTGGAAAAGTTTTGACCTTAAAGGATGTCCTCCATGCTCCTCATATTCGTAAGAATCTTGTTTCCGATTATCTCCTTAACAACGCAGGTATTGAATAGGTGATCAAAAATGATAGTTATACTATTACCAAGAATAATGTATTTGTTGGTAAAGGTTATGCTTGTGATGGAATGTTCAAATTGAATGTTGAGATGAATAAAAGTACTACTAATTCTGTTTATATCGTGAATTGTGTTAATGTTTGGCATGCTCGTTTATGTTATATTAATAGTAAATATATCTATCAACGACATGAGCTCTTTAGACCTTACCTAAATTAGTAATAAATTTAAACAATGTGAAGTTTGTAGTATGACTAAAATTACAAAAAAGCCTCACCATAAAGTTGAAAGACACACTCAATTGTTAGAACTTATACATACCGATATATGTGAGCTTTGTAAGTATATTGACCAGAGGTGGACAAAGGTACTTTATTACTTTTATAGATGACTATTCACGATTTACTTTTGTCTATTTGATGAAAATTAAAAGTGATGCTTTTGACCGCTTAACCACTTTTATAAAAGAGGTGGCAAATCAATTTTAGCGTATAATTAAAATTTTCGTGGTGATAGAGGACAAGATCAGAGTATGCTTCCTTAGGATAGATAGACCACATAAAATCCTTAGGAATCATACATGAAATTACTCTACCCTATTCACCGGAGTCTAATGGTGTAGCGAAGCGTAAAAATAGGACTCTAATTGATTTGACTAATGTTATGTTAGTAAATTCCGAGGCTCCGAAAAATCTTTGGGGAGAGGCCATATTAACCGGAAATTATATATGTGTTAAATAGAATACCTCGTTGTAGACACTTAAAAATCACTACTAAAAAAAGGGTTTTTAACGAAAAACAAATTTGTCGTTATAAGCCCAAAAAGCGGTCGTTAAATTATTAACGACAAAAAAAAAATTCATCGTCAAGTTGATGTAACAGGTTCCCTCGTTATTGGTTATAACGACGATGTTCGTCGTTAGTTACTAACGACAATGTTCATATTTGTCGTTACTTAAAAACGACAAAAAAATTTCTCACCGTTATTTATTAACAACGATGCACCTTGTTGTCGTAATTAAATATCATTAAACGACAAACTTTTATTCAATAAAGACCACATTATCCCTCGTTAAATCATATGAAAACCATCTAATTATTCAAAATTTTGTGAAACAACAACGGTAAATGTTTATCGTTATAAATGGATATATAGTACAAGAGCTGCATGCCCTAGCCTGTAACAATTATTTGAATCTGTATTTTTATGATGAAATAATTAGTTAGTATATACATATTATCTGCAATCATGAACAATTTTTATATCAAGTAAAAATATTGTCATACAAAATTAGTATGATCCATACTACACAATTAATAAATAAAAACTCCATGTCAAAATTCTAAAGTAAACCTTAATGCTAAAAGTATTTATTAATTCTTAAACAAACTAAACAATGATTGAAATTTAAATCTATGGGCCTAACCATTAAAGCTCTCCACGCACAATCAGGTACTCGGAGTTTGTGTTGGAACCATTGTTCGAAGACGAAGCATTGAATTGTTTTATCAATGTATCTTTCAACATCTTCATTTCAGCTTCAACCAAACCCATGCGACTCTTAAGTTCGGTGTTTTCTTCTAGAATAGTCTCCACATGATTTGTAAGATCATTTTTTTTTTTGGGCTGCAGTCAACTCAATTTGAAGCTCTTCTCTACTTGGTTGTGGTCCAATCATATCTTTTAAAGTTATTCCTCCACCTAAACCAACAACACGATCTCAAGACTTGGATTTAAAAACCTTTTGTGCAACCTAAGTTTCAAAGAAAGAAATTAAAGTATGTTACCGAACACAAAATTAATTGTAGAGAAATTAAAATGCATGGAAAATAAAGTGTCTGCTCAATAGACATATAAATCATTTAATATATTCATATGGAAAATCTACATGATAAAAAATTATCATTTCCTTCAATTTTAAAAGTCAGACAAATTCCTCTGACATCTGCTTATCTTACTAATCTGATATTTAGGTTTGATAAGCATTAGGCAAAATTACATCCACTATAGAAGTTTAGAACAATAATCTAGGATTCAAACAAAAAGTTTATCACAAAAGGGATTGGTGTGAGAGAAATAGTCAGTACCTAGCTCTAGATGGAGTTTGTGCTCTATAAGATTTAGTTTGAGACTCGTGCCAGTCCTAAGATAAGAATATAGCTAGACACAGTTAAACGAGGGTGTAATTTGCAATACTTTCATAAATGACATACAAGTCCTAATATCTGGTTTCCTCAGGTAAGAAGTGTAGATGTTAAAGAAGCTCTGCGCCTGCAGAAGGAGAATAGTTTTGTGAAGCTCGATGTACGACCAGAGGCATAGTATAAAGAGGTTAGTCTGCTAACTTGGTCGCAACTAAACTTAATGCAGTATGAATTCTGAAACTCAAGAAACACAGAAACTTAAATTTTACCCCACAGTTGGATAAAAAGAGACTTGCTGATGATTCAAAGATTCACTAAAACAACATGACTCATGTCTAATTCCCACTTACATCATAGGATATCCATACTCATTCACCACTCCAAAACTAATAAAACAAATAAAGAAACTCAAATAAATCAAATATGAGACATTATTTCCGATGCTACCTAATTTTCTGGTATGAGATTTGGTACGGGTTTGCAATACGCTATCTAATTGTCAAGAGAGCCAAAAATTGCCAATTAGCTAGTATAATATGCCTTTTTCAGTTTGCAATTCAGGGGGGTGTATGTCATGGACCCAAGTAACCCAGCCCTTCATTCGGGTCAACCGCCTCATTCAGGTCAGCCACCACTTCAGGTTTATGCTAAAAGAAAGAACAAACTCAAGGGGGCAGAAGTACAAGCAGCTAAACAGCAAAATCAGAATAGCAGAACAGCAAAATCAGAACAGCAGGACAGAAAAATCAGAACAGCAGATCAGCAAAATCAAAATAGCAGATTAACAAAATCAGAACAGCAAAATCAAAACAACAGAACAGAAAAATCAGCAAGCACTACGGGGAGAGGGAAAATAGCCTGAAGTAGTCCACAATGTTTAACAACTCACATCAAAAGAGAGTTATAGTTACCTGGACATAAAAAGTGATGGATCTTTTTCCATTGTTTCTTGAATTTCAGCCTACAGCATATATAAGCATGACCAAATTAATATTACAGAAGAAGAAACATAAAAAATAAATAAATAAAAGGTAAAGAAAAAAAAGTTAACCAAAGTAAATAAAGTACATACATGTTTCTGGATTGTCTCCGCGTTAGGAAGGCTATTGCCAATTTTGCGAGTGGTATAAAACACATCAACCAAAGTAGGTTTATTCCCTTTACTTCCTCCCTATCATGACATGTCACATTATTGTTATCCCAAGAATATCTGATATTTTGAAATCAAATTAAAAAATAAGCTACCAAACTAATTATATACCAAATCGTCCCAAATGATTTGCCTAATAGGCTTGCTCCCAGTACGTGGCATTAACGCTTTAGGATATTTACTTCGGTCAACAGAGTTTCTTTCACTTCTTTTCTGAAAAAAAATTATCTCAAAAAAATTCAATACATATATCCATACTATCTGCGCAAGTAAAAAATACCTTGAAGTCATCCTTTGAAAAAATTTCCTTTATGAGCCAGCTCCACTCTTGCTTATCAAGTCCCTTAGGTGGATTACCTTTAGCAGCAGCTTCTAAAGATAGTCTTTTCTTTGTAACATTGTACCTTAATAGATCTCCTCTCCAATTTGTCCACAACTCTTTCATATGCCCAAGAACATGCTCCTTATAAATTTCCATGTTTTCATTTGTGAAAACATCCTAAGAAAAGATAATGTTATGAAGTGTTCATAATATATAAATAATGTATATAACATCCAGCAACCCGTAAAAACTGATTTTAAACAATCCTCACTCGGACTGAATTAATAAAACAGAACTTGGCAAACAAAAGTCAAAGCATCAAAATTATTGTTCTTAATCCTTACCGTGACTGCTGTCCACATGTGATCTTTTTCTCTGTCCCCAATATCATCCCATTTGTGCACTCTTAGAGGACAAATGTTAGTATCTCGGACTATGATCCCCAAATGTCTTGAAAATACTTTGTGACTCTCCCCTACGGCTCGATTGTTGAAGAACTCGATATGTAGCTTCTCATTGGGTTTTAGTCTAGCAATTTCTTTACATTTGTTTCCTCCTCTTTTTTTTCATCCCTTGCTTTCTTCTTACTAGTAGATTGGTCACCACCTTCAAAAGAAAGAATTTATTGCTAAAAGTATCAAAAAATAAATGACAAAGAGAAAATACAAACAACCTATATTTATATCAAAATAAAAGCAAACTTATTGTGGTTCATTAACTGACATGGGCAGAATTAAACAAATTTAATCAAAGCAATTATAAATAGTTTAAGCATTACCACTGGCATCTCCTTGAACTGTTGTATGTGCCTCCATTTCATTGTCATTTTCATCATCTTGAAAGTTTGACTCATTATTATGGCCATCAGAATTTGCATAGCCTTCTTGATAATGCATATCTTCATCTTCGGGTGAAGAATAATGTAGCTCATTATCATCATTGATATTCTCATTACATGACTCAGAAGATGAATTATGATCGTCTACATTCATATCATTGTTATTTTGAATATGGGGCTTAGGTAATGGATTAAAGGAAGCTCTTACATTTCTTTCTACATTATTAGGAGAAATAGTGGGAGCATAATTAATAACATTACCAAAAGAGCGTTTATTTGATGTTATATGACCTTTATTAACACAAAGAGAATCAGCACTAGAACTAGAATGGATTATAGGACGTTTACTTCTCTATAAAAGATCACTACTAGCCCCAATGCCATCAACATTAGGTCTAGCATTACTTTTGAATGCATACAGACCTGCTAATCCCTTTCCACGTCCTTTTGCGAGCATAAGAGGTGGTACATACTCTCTTTTAGATCTTAGATTAGATGGTCTATGAGTATGTCCAGTAAGATCAACCATAATGTTCCTGTCAACATCATTAAAAAAAAATTATATTAAGAAAAGCAACGCATATATTACAAGGTCTAACTTATAATAAGAAGTAGAAAAAAAAAAAAAAAAAAAAAGACAGATTTGAATAAAATTTAGAATGTATCCAGCTTGAATAGCTTTTCTTCTAATTGCACACACACAGATAGACAAACTGAAAAGAGGGATCTGTTTTACCTGATACTAATTGCTAATAAAAAAAATTCAGACAAATCCAAGTATAATTAATTAAAAACAATGCTTTTCAATCTTATAGAGGTCCATAACTTGTATTTTGTATAGCCATAATCATAGTAATTAAAAAATAAAAAAAAAATATAAAAAAGCAGCCCGTAACCTGCAAGTTTTAAATGCGTATACAGATATCTTACAATCAACACAAAGTAAATCAATGATGTGTAAAATCAGATAAACATGATAGATCAATGCAGGTTGTCTTATATAATTAATCATAAAAATAAAAAAAAACTGTAACCTCCAAATTTTGAATGCATATACAGATAAATTACACTCAAAACTAAGTCACTAATAAGTGCAAATGCTTAATTGAAACTATGCAGCTGATCTGCATATGCTAATGTCAGCTGATCATATGTGGCGAAGAAAAATATATATTCCTTTCATCTCCCCAATGTTCAGATAATTGAGGTCATTTTTCATAAAATTTAGAATGTAAACATGCAGAACAGAATTCACAGTATGATCCTGATCTGTTTTATTTTATTAGTATGCCCTCAAAATAGTGAAATACCACAAAAAATTCCTATTAATAAAATTAAATAGCTTAAAAGAAAGCTAATTAACAGATTATTCTTCTCTTCTCCTCTTCATAGGTACTTCCTCTCCAATATCTTTTGACGTGTCAATCACAAAATTTGGATCTACACCTAGCCGACTTCTACAAATTTCAGCACTTGCAGTTGTAGACGTGGTTGCAACATAAGTAGGCTTAAAAAATTCACCCTGCTGATATGCATCACCTTCCTCAAAATCAGTCACCTCCTCATTTGATAAACTCCGAGGTTGAGTCTTTAACACGACATACCAGCCTTTGATAGCATTGTCAATGGCATAAAAAGCTTGTGTTGCTTGGCTAGCTAAGATAAATGGTTCATTAGTTTTTAATTGCTTATTGCAATTAACACTAACAATTCCATATTCATCTTCTCTTATTCCTCTAACCTTATCAAATACATCCCACCATTTACAACAAAATAAAACAACTCGATTTCCTCCAAGATATTGCATCTCAATTATATCAGTTACTACTTCATAATAATCTATGTTATCATCTCCTTCTCCCGTGTTTCCAATCACAACCACTCCACTATTTTGTATTCTCAAAGCGTTTTCACGATTTTGTATGTGAAATCTATACCCATTCACAATATAACCACTAAAAGAGGTTACATATTGGGTTGGGCCACGTGACAGTGAAAGGAGATTTTCCATTTCTTTGCTCTTATTAGTCTCATATAACCGAGCAACCTACTAGAGAAGAAAAAAGAAGAAAAAAAAATTAATGTACTTCAAGTTTTAATTATCTTAAAATCTGATGAAAATTTAATGGCTTACTTCTTCTTTAGTCTCACTCCATTCCTCCTCAGATAATCCATTGGTTGCATTAGCCTGACAAAATTTTCTGAAAAAAAAAAAAAAAGTTATTAAAAAAAAATTACAGCAAAGAAAAAAAGGAAGAAACTTACTAAGGCTAAGAGTCTTACTCAAGGAACGGTTGAACCTCATCACAATTCTTCAAAATATAATTATGAGCTTGATCTAACTCACACTTTGGAACATCAATGATATTGGGAGCACCTAAGCCTCGACCAAGATGACTAAATATAGGAAAGGCCTCATCACCACTATATGCATTTTCATAATTTCGCTCAAGACGATTAAATCTAGTTTCAACATTCTGCATGTACCTTGAGCAAAGAGTCATGCACTCATCTGCTAAATAGCCCTCTACAATCGAAGCCTCTGGATGAGCCCTATTCCTTATATAAGACTTAAGCTTGTACATATATTGTTCAATACGGTACATCCATCTGAACTGAACAGGACCCCCAGCTATGGCTTCACTAGCTAGATGAATAGGCAAATGCATCATCACATCAAATAAAGGAGGAAATACTTTCTCGAATTTGCAGAGAGTAATAGGAATTTGAGACTCTAGTTGCTTCAACTCTTCCACATTGATTACTTTAGCACATAATATATAAAATACCTTGATAACTCAATTAGTGCTTCACGTACAAGTGGAGTTAGTAGGCCACGCATTGCTAAAGGAAGATGTTCGAGTATGACATGGTAATCATGACTCTTTAAACCTGAAATTTTGGCCTCCTTAGAGTTAACACAATATGATAAATTAGATGAAAAACCATCGGGAACCTTTAAATCTTTCAAAAATTTGCAGAATTTTTGCTTTTTGACAGAGGAAAAAGTAAATGGGGCTGGTGGCATCTTCCATTTGTCCCCTTCTTTGGTTGGATGCAATGATGGCCTCAACCCTATAGCCTGTAAGTCATGACGAGATTTTATGGTGTCTTGTGTCTTCCCTTTAATATTCATCATTGTACCAAGAATGCTTTCACATATGTTTTTCTCAATATGCATCACATCCAAATTATGTCGTAATAGATGTGTGCTCCAATATGGAAGCTTAAAGAAAATGCTTTTCTTATTCCAATTGTCTCCCCTAAGCTCATGAGATATCTTTGTCTTCACTCGTGGATCATTAGACAGTATGATATTTTCGAGATCCTCTAGCTGATGAAGAATTTCGTCGATTGAACAAGGCTTTGGAGGTAAACCATGCTCAACTGTTCCATCAAATGAAGCCTTATCCTTTCGCCATCTATGATTATTTGGCAAATACACTCGATGGCCACAAAGCATTCTTTGCCCCCATGAGATAGCCTCTACGACCAGGTATCTTTAAGACAGCAAGGACATGCTAGATAACCCTTAGTACTCCATCCAGATAACATTGCATACGCTAGAAAATCATTAATAGTCCACATCAAAGCTGCACGCAGTTGAAAATGATGTTGAGTTGCTGCATCAAAATTATTTACCCCAATGGCCCATAAGTCATTCAATTCCTCGATTAAGGGTTGCAGGTATACGTCAAATGCGTTACCCGGACCTTTAGGACCAGGAATAAGCATTGACAGAATCATATTTGACTGCTTCATACAAAGCTCGGGGGGTAAGTTATAGGGAATAAGAACCACTGGACAAATACTATAGTTGGTTTTTGAATTTGCAAAGGGTTGAAAACCATCACTAGCAAGCCCTAACCTAACATTTCGAGGACCTGATGCAAAATCAGGAAACTCTTTGTCAAATGATTCCCAAGCCGATCCATCTACAGGATGTCTCATCATACCATCTTTCTTCTTTTTACCATGATGTCAAGTCATCAAAGAAGCAATTTTAGAGCACATGAATAGTCTTTGAAGCCTTGGTTTTAGAGGAAAGTATCGCAGTGTTTTCTGAGGTATTCTCTTACCATTTCTTACATTTGTCCTCCCCGTTATGTTTGTTAATTTTCCATCTTGAAGCACTACACACATTGCATCCATCCAACTTCTCATTATCCTTCCAATAAACATGCATTCATTGACACAAGCATCAATTCTCTCATAAGAAAGCCCCAAATATTTCATGATCTTCTTTGACTCATAGTAAGATTCAGGCAAATTCGATCCTTTGGGAAAAAGCTAAGGAAATCTAATAGCATGGTAAACAATTCATTACTCCAGCGATCAAGAGTCTTGATATGAAGGAGTTTTAAGAGTGCTGACATTCTATAACTCTTGCAACCTTCATAAACTGGATCTTGTGAATCTTTCAGTAAACTATAGAATTTCTTAGTGTCGGCATTTGGCTCCTCAACATTATTAACATCAATGGGTGAACTCCCATCATGGTACTCTAGATGAAGATCCCGCAAGATTCTAAGCATTTCATCATGGTCTTCATGATCTCTCCCATCAGCCTCATCATCAGAATCGAGTTGAGTCTCATCTAACTCCTCTCCATGATGATACCAAAAGGTATACCTCTTAACAACTCCAAAAACTAGTAGATGTTTTCTGACTTTTTCACGATTACCTGACTCCCTATTCATACATTGACAACAAGGACAACGTATTGTCGAAGTTTTTAACTTTTGCAATGCATAGTCTAAAAAATTATCTACTCCCTCCACATACAATGGGCCATTAACATAATCTTCAATGGTCATCGAATCCTTACTAGGAGTCATTTTCTATAAGCAATAAAAAAAAATAAAAAAAATAAAAAAAAAAAACATAAAATAAGATAAACACAATAATCTCAAATATAGATGGAACTAAGTAGAAACAAAACTATCTTTAAAAAAAAATAAAAGTAGAAACAAAACTAAGTGTCTGATTGTGTTTACATACTTGATTATGTTTCATCGTAGTAATTATAGCTTAGTAAATTATAGGTCTAGTAAATGAAACCTTAGTTTACATATCATTTTTTTTATTTTACAATCTTTGTAATAAAGATAAAACTTTCGTCCATATAAATAGAACCATTATTCAATCACTTAATTTTATCTCAAAAATATGTCTATTTACCTACTTTAAGAGTTTGAGACATCATTATTGATTTCCTAGAAATTACAAAAAGACCTGCAACTTTGCAACTACTCTGAAGCTAATCAAACTCAAAATATAAAACAATATCACTAAAAGAGAAATTAGAGTCAAGAGTAGTTAAGTGAGTGTTTAATTTGATACATGGAGGGGAGGAGGAGGGGGGTAGCTGCTCAGATCTTGGTGAAATGAGAGGAGTGTGGAGTATGCAGGTCAACCCTAGAATTAAAACCTTTTTCTGGAGGGCGTGTCGCGAAGCGTTACCCACAAATAAGGGACTGAACAAAAGTGTTTCTAGCATTTCGCCTAACTGCAGAATTTGTGAGGAGACTGATGAGAGTGTTTGCCATGCTATTTTCTGCTGTCTGCATGCCTTGGATGTCTGGGAAGCAAGTGGTTTTAGATGGGCTGTGGAAGGTAACTGGAGGTCTTTTGTAGGCTGGGTGCTGCAGTCTTTTAAGGGGTTAAGTGCGCAGGAGAAAAGGTGGGTAATGGTGATTTGTTGGGGTCATATGTGGTGCCAGAAACTGGGGTTTGTTTGAGAATGAATGGAAGAGCGCTAGTGAGTTATTGGAGTATGTAGGAAAGCTCATGATTGAAATGGATGGTGAGATTCGCACCCAGCTGAGACCACTATGAGAGGCAAAGATTGCTGGAGTACACCGCCCACAGGTATTATCAAAATTAATGTTGATGTGGGAGGGTTGGAGGGGATAGGATGTGGGATTAGGGTGGATGCTAGGACTACTGATGGGGAAGCTATGTGGTGTGCCAGTGAGAAGATTGGGGGGCAGTGGAAGACAAGGTGTTATAAAAGTTTTAATACCTTCCGATTCTACAGTACTCAAGTTATATACCCATGTCCTTTTTCAATAACTTCTCATACAAAATTCATTAAAACACACAAATTAACAAAGCTGTCCTTTTACAATACATATCAGAAATTCAAATTAACAAATCTTGTGAATTTTTTTTTTAACTAATACTATAAATATACAACCAAAACACCCAGAAATTCATTCGACAGCTTTGCACAATATTATAGAAAACATGAAAAAAATAAATCCATATACATACATTGAATCATCAGGAAGTTGGAAAGTGAACATGCAAACAATTAAAAAGTTCAGAAAAATAAATTCAAAGTACTTATTAACATAATTTATCAAACCAAAAAGCAAATAGCATAATTCAATTGAGAATAAAATGAAAAGGGAGAAACGAACATGATTATCAACAAAACATAAGAACCAACTTAATCAAATCAGTTTTTCAGATTTATCATAGCCATAATTGATTCAAACCCAATTTATACACATTATCTATAGAAAAACTCCTAATTATCAACAGATTAACAAGAATTGATTCAAACCCCAATTCTGAAATCACCCCAATTCAAACCCCGATTCTGAAATAAACCCCAATTCTGAAATAAACAAGAATTGATTCTGAAATAAACCCCAATTCAAAACAAAGACATAAACTTACCGAAAGTCTGAAATTAACCCTTTTTAGCTTCAAATTTGGAAAATTGATGAGCCGTTTCACCAACAATTACGAGCAAAGGTCTTGAATTTCTTGATTTTGAGTGAATTTGCTTGAGCGTTGATTTCCAGTGAATTTTGAGTGTGGAAAGTGTTTCGAACTAATTAGAAATCCAACAAAAGAAAAAAAAAAAAAAAGAAAAAGAGGTTGGAAATTAAAGGGTTTTGCGTGAAAAATTTTTGCAGTATAAAGATAGAAAAAGTTTCAATTTAGCGGTTTTCAGAATTTTATTACCGCATCACTCTTTAACGACAGACCACTTTTTTTTTCTTTTTTTCTTTTTTCAAATTATTAACGATGGACATATCATATAATCAATATCAAGTACAGCAATTACTTTGTCATTCACGAGAAACATTTTTGGTCATTGTTATAAAGTGGATAAATAGTGCTTACAACAATGAGATTTTGAGTTCATCGTTATTGAATTGTCGTTAATTATATAAATTCTAGTAGTGAATGTGTCCCCAAAATTAAACCCAATGATGAACAACCTTTCATGTTTAGGGTGAAAATACCCTAAGACACGTGGCCCAATAAAGGCTTGACACGTGTCAATCTTTCCACGGTCTGCAAAGGCCCAATCCCTTTACAGACACGTGTCCCTTATACCCTAATTGAGGTACAGTTCTCCCTTACTATAAATAGTAAGGGTAGACCTCATTTATGACATATATACATTAATTGCAACCACACAAAAAAAAACAAAGCCAAAACCTACTGAAACGCTCTCGAACCGAGAAGCTTTTATTGTTCTTATTCCACTTCGAAAAGATACTAACTTAATCTTCGGAGGCGGAACTCCCACCCCCATCCGGAGTCTCCGTTACTTGTGCAGGTACAGGCGTAAGAAGGAAGTCTGCTAGGTGCAGGTACAGGCGTAAGAAGGAAGTCTGCTAGGAAATTGTAACTCTCCCGAAGGACATAAAAGACCCCCAAACATCTGGCGCCGTCTGTGGGGAGAGTACTTTCTAGATGACATCTGAGCCTATACTACCTGGTAAAGGCAATCTGCCTACTGGGGAGGTTGAGGTCCATTCGGGCCAAGATACAGCCGATAACTATGACTTGGAAGCCTGCACTGCTGCGGATGGCTCTTTGAGGACCAAGAACACCCGTTCCAAAGATAAGAGAGAACGGGAAGGGAACCAGGCGGCTCCTAGCAAGCCAACTAGGGGGCCGCTTGGGTTAACCTCTACCGCTGGAGACTCCCCAGTCTCCAGAGATGAGCTCATGAATATGATGATGAGCTTCAAAGGAGAGATCAAAGGCCTTCTGGACTACATTGCCGGCCCCCGTAAGGGTCAGGCGGAAGAAAGGCGTCACGGTAAAAAGACAGCCAAAAGAGTAAAGGGTAGAGCATCTACCCCACATCCGAAGTCAAACATGCCAGCTAGGCTCTTTGATTTCTCAAAGATGCACACTCCTATAGATGGAGTCAGAAAGCCCGTCCGGCACATTCAGCCGGATGGAACCAAGAAAGTCTATTCTGATGCCCGGACGCTCATCCAAGATAAAAAGACTCAGCGATCCGAGTCGGCATCAACATCGACCTTTCGAGACAGCTTCAATGCCACCTCAGGAAGGCACTCGAGAACAAACAATGACAGCCGGACGAGCGAGGTTTCCGCTCGATCCGGCTCCCATATGATCCAACCGGCAGTGCATGGAACCCCGTATACGCCCTTTGGATCCCCCTATGCACAGACAGGTATTTTCGGGGGGCAGCATCAGCCGCCCGTTCAGCCTATGGACTGGCAGCTCCGGCTGCTCAACCTTGGGGAACAGCCAACGGCGTTCTCCAGAGAAATCACCGAGATGACCCAGCCGTCTAAAATTAAAAACGTGTTGGTAGGCGCCTACGACGGTACCACCAACCCGGAAGATCACCTTATGGCATACACCAACCTGATGTATTTGCAGGGTTTGGATGACGCCGCATGGTGCCGGTGCTTCCCGGCTACGTTGAAAGGGATTGCTCAACGTTGGTTTGGTAACCTCCCAGCCGGATGCATCAATAATTTCAGGACCTTGGCCTACTGGTTTACGTCCAACTTTTCTATGAACATCCCTGCCAAGAAAACAAGCCTTGATCTAGGGGCAATACAACAGGGAGACAAAGAGGGGCTCCGGTCATATGTCAGGCGGTTTAACCTGATGAGGATCCAAATCCATGGATTGTCTGATGACGTTGCCTATACTGATTTCTTCAAAGGCTTAAAAGATGGATCAACTTTTAAGTTTGACTTGGTTAGGAAGAGGGTCTCCACTCTTCACGAGGCACTCATGAAGGCGGAGGCCTACATTCAGGCAGTGGAATTGTGTGCTGTTAAACTTCCAACGGATTACAAAAGATCCGATAAAAAAGAGAATCGGCCTACCCAGTCGGCCAAAAAGGAAGACAAGAGAAAGGGGGTATGGGCGGCAGACTCATCCGGACAACCTTTCCAGAAAAGGAAGAGGTCGGATCCGTATGTGCCAAAGTACGAGTTCAACAAGGACTGTGCCTCCATTCTCAACGAAGTAAAGGACCGGTTGAATCTTGAAAAACCGTCTCCTATGAAGAGTCCTCTAAGCGCCCGGGATAAGAGCAAATATTGTCTTTTTCACGAGGAAATTGGCCACGACACTGAGGGTTGCTTTAGCCTCAGGCGGCTCTTCGACCGGCTCGCTGATGAGGGGGCTCTCAAATCTTATCTTTCCAAGTCAAGGGGTACACCTAAACAAGCAAGAGGACCACCCCCAAAGAAGACGGCTACTCAATCAGATACGGATGAGGAAACCATCCTGACCATAGCCGGTGGATTTGCGGGAGGTGGGCCTACCATTCGGGGCACAAAAGACAACATTCGGAAACTGGTCAACTCGGTGGATGAGGGCCAGTCGTCTGAATATTCATTTGCGGAAGTTAACATCTCCGAGAGAGATAGGGGTGAGGTCAGGCGGCCTCATGATGACCCCATAGTCATCGAGTGCAAAATCGCCAATCAAAGAGTTGGCCGGATCTTGATTGATACCGGGAGCTCATCCGACCTCATCAGCTACCGGTGCTTGGAGAAACTCAAGTATAAGCCCAGTAGCATGCTTCCGGCCTCATACCCTCTTGTAGGTTTTGGGGGAGGAGTAGTACATCCGGTGGGAATGATTGATCTACCCATCCGGTTCGGAGAGAAGGGTAAGGGCCGGCATATGGTTGTTAAGTTTCTTGTTGTAGAAGAGCTGACTGCCTACAATCTGATTATTGGCCGTCCAACCCTTAACCTCTCAAAGGCAGTCATCATCCCATCTCTAATGTTGATAAAGTTTGAAAGGGATGATGGCACAGTCGGTTCCTTGAGTGGGGACCAAAAGATGGCGAGAGAGTGTTACTTCTCGGACATCAAACCAACGCTTGACACAGGCGGTCAAGAGAAAGAAATTGTTGAACTTGACGACTGTGATCAAAGCTTACCGGCTACAAAGCCAGCCGGTAAAAAGAGGAAGGCGGACCAACTGGCGCCTGTGAAGGAGAAACAATAGCAATCACTGTCCGGGGAGAGGACAAACGTCCTTCGCCCTCAGCCGGCTGGAGAAATAATTAATGTTGTCCTTGAAGACAGCCGGCCAGACAGAACCGTCAAGGTTGGAACGGCTGCGTTTGAAAGTTTGGGATCAGATTTGCTCCTTTTGCTGAAGGAGTTCAAAGATGTGTTTGCCTTTGAAGTAGAAGAGATGCCGGGTGTAAGTCCGGATCTTGCTGTACATAGACTCGATGTGGATCCTAAGAAGAAGCCGGTCAGGCAAAAGAAACGGAACCATGGCGAGGAAAGGTCCCAGGCGGCAGCAACCGAGGTCAAGAAACTCTTGGATGCTGGATTCATCCGGCAATGTTACTACCCGGATTGGGTAGCCAATGTCGTCCTTGTGAAAAAGCCGAATGGAACCTGGCGGATGTGTGTAGATTACACGGACCTCAACAGGGCTTGTCCAAAGGATAGCTACCCGCTTCCAAAGATAGATCATTTGGTAGACTCTACAGCCGGCCATGCCCTGATGAGTTTCATGGACGCCTATTCCGGCTTCCATCAGATACCCTTGTGGAAGAAAGACCAAGAGAAGACGGCTTTCGTCACAGATCAAGGGCTATATTGCTACACGGTGATGCCGTTTGGGTTGAAGAATGCGCCTGCTACTTTCCAGCGAATGATGAACTCGGTCTTTTATGATCAGATTGGAAGGAACGTGGAGGTGTACATTGATGATATGATTGTCAAATCAAAGCTGCAGGCGAATCATCTAGCCGACCTCCGAGAAACTCTCACCACCCTCAGACGGCATAAAGTCATGTTAAATCCAAAAAAATGCGTCTTTGGAGTTGAGTCCGGGAAGTTTCTTGGATTTTTGATTGATCAGAGGGGCATAGAGGCCAATCCGGACAAAGTACAGGCGGTGATTGACATGCAGTCGCCACGTACCGTCAGGGAGGCTCAAAAGCTTACCGGTTGCCTGGCGGCATTGGGGAGATTCCTCAGCCGGTCAGGTGACAAGTGCCTGTATTTCTTCCAAGCAATCAAAAAGAGGTCAAGGTTTGAATGGGGTGAAGAGGCTGAGGCGGCATTTCAACGGCTGAAGCAACACCTGCATTCTTTGCCAAGATTGGTGAGTCCCCTACCCCAGGAGGCTCTCTACATGTACTTGGTCGTCTCGGATCACTCCTTGAGCGCCGTCCTCCTTAATGAGAGAGACGGTAATCAGCTCCCGGTATACTTTATAAGCCATGTACTCCGGAATGCTGAACTTCGTTATCCCATGATCGAAAAATTCGGTCTGGCTTTGTTCAAAGCAGTCAAGCGGCTGAAACCGTATTTTTTAGCACATCCGGTGACCGTTTACACTGATCAGCCGCTCAAAAGGCCTATGACCACTTTAGAGTCATCCGGAAGAATGATTAAATGGGCTGTGGAAATCCAAAGCTTAGAAATCACTTTCGAACCCAGGCGAGCAGTGAAGGGTCAGGCGTTTGCCGACTTCATCGTTGAAATGACAAGGCCAATACAGCCGGATAACACTGATGAAGTTTGGAGGGTTTATGTAGACGGGAGCTCTACGCTGAATGGTTGCGGAGCGGGTGTAATTATTCACTCTCCGGAGGGGGACAAATACGAGTATGCTCTATGATTCAAGTTTCAAGCTTCGAATAATGAAGCTGAATACGAGGCCCTGCTAGCTGGTATCCGCATGTGTAAGGCAGTCGGGGCAAGGAAAGTTGACGCCTGCTCAGATTCCCAACTCATCGTTAGCCAGTACAACGGTGACTACGAGGCCACCCATCCGGTGATGATTATGTATCTACAGGCGGTCAAAGAGGAGGCTGGGGCATTTGATGAATTCAACCTAAGTCAAGTACCCAGATCCGAGAATAATCAGGCGGATGCACTATCCAAACTTGCATCCTCTGCCACATGTGATACGCCTAGATCAGTCTTCTGGGAAGTCATGGAAAAGAAAAGCATTGAACATGACCCCATTGGAGTTCTAGATCGAAGCTCCACTTGGATGGACCCCATCCGGAATTACTTGGTAGACGACACTCTACCGGAAACCTCATCCGAAGCAGCTGCTCTTAAAAGACGAGCATTAAGCTTCGCAATGCACAAAGGTGAACTGTTCCGGAAGGGTTACTTGTAGCCGCTATTCAAGTGTGTTACCCCAGAACGGGGCAAGGAAATACTGGAAGATCTCCACGCCGGCTTCTGTGGATCTCACATTGGCGGGAGGACCCTCGCCAAAAGAACCCGGCGGCAAGGATACTTTTGGCCTACACTAGAGGCGGATGCATTAGATCTGGTGAAAAGATGCGACAAGTGCCAGAGGTTCGGCCGGCTGATAAGGCAGCCGGCAACTGATTTGACAGCTATTCACAGCCCAATTCCCTTTGCAAAATGGGGCATGGATATTTTGGGGCCATACACTCCTGCCCCAGGCGGCAGAAGATACATTTTAGTGGCTGTTGATTACTTCACCAAGTGGGTTGAGGCCGAGGCGGTAAAGGGCATCAAAACTAAGGATGTCATCTCCTTCATTTGGAGAAATGTCATCACCCGGTTCGGTGTACCAATGTCAATGGTCTTTGACAATGGCACCCAGTTCGAAACGCCTGTCCTAAAGACTTGGTTGCAAGATCAAGGGATTTCCCACTACTTTGCATCCGTTGGCCGTCCGCAAGCAAACGGTCAAGTTGAAGCTTTCAACAAGCTCATCTCAGGCGGCATAAAGAAAAAGATCGAGAAGGCAGGCGGGCTTTGGGCAGAAGAGTTAACTCACGTTCTTTGGTCCATCAGAACTACTGAGAAGGGGTCAACCGGTGAAACTCCATTCCTTATGGCATATGGCACAGAGGCGGTGCTTCCCATTGAATTATATGAGCCAACACTTCGAATCATGTTGTATGATGAAGAGGCAAATTGGGAAGCCATGCGCCTGTCTCTGGATACTCTTCCAGAAAGAAGGGGCAACGCCGCCTTGCGTCATGAAATCTACCGCCTTCGAATGACAAGGGCCTACAACAAAAGGGTGCTTAAACGCCCCCTCAAAGTTGGAGATTTTGTATTACGGAAGCTTGAAGCAACCGGTAGGGCATACGAACAAGGGAAACTAACCCCAAACTGGGAGGGACCCTACCGGATTTTTGAAGAAGTTAGAAACGGCACATACCGCCTGGAAACCCCAGACGGAATGCGGCTGCCTCGTACCTGGAATGTAGATAACTTGAAAAAGTACTACTTCTAAGGATTGAAATGTGAAAGCATATAATTTCCATTCATACAATTGTATTTGCACCTGTCTAGTACAAGAACACAGACGGAAGAACACTTGTTAAAACCACTGCTCCAAAAAGAGCAGTCATCCGGTGACACCCATCCGGGTGAATCACTGAAGAGAACAGCTCCCTTCTGGGTGGAACATTGTTCTAGCGATCCAATAACTCAACGGCATTTGTCTAAAAACAATTTTGCAGTCGTTAGAAATGATCCTTTGCATCTAGCATTCATCCGGCAAGGACCCAAAAGAGGTCCATCCGGAAAAATGAAATTCCTAATGGGCCACCGTAACCACCTAAACGGTTTTACATCCCATCCTATATATAATTGTACCAGACGGGGCAAGGTTAGGTCAGTCACTGACCCCCCATCCGGCTTCCATGAAACGGCTACCAGTCTACTGTTAGGAAACAGGTAGCCATTTCAGGGGCATATTGTGGTATCGCTTCTTCATCCGGCATATATAGAACGGCTAAAATACTTTTAAAAATGCATAAATAAAAAAAAATGCTAATAATAGAGATAGAAAAACCGACTGTGTCGGTTAATAGATTAATTGAAATGTTAGCCGGACCCCTGTCCGGGAAAGATACATCGAAAATACACGGCACGCAGGCCGGTAAAAAAAGAAAGAAAATATCAATCTTGCTGTTGCTCTTGTTGCTGAGGCTGCTCCAACCCTTGAGCTTGCCCAACCTGAGTCTCAGCCGTCTGCTCTTGCAGCTGCTTCGGCTGGTTTCCCATTGGCAACCCATCCGGCTCTGACCCTAACCCCTTCTCGGCCCACTCGTCGAAAGGAGGAGGGGCAGGAGTGCCGAGTACTCGAGCTTCATAAACTTCAGAAGCATACAAGTAACGGAGGTTGAAATAGTCAAAGTCAGAGTCCGGATGGATGAGGTCCCAAGCCAGCTTCATGCGCTCCTCGCAGTCGGCTTCATTCTCTGTAATCAGGCGGCTGAGTTCCTCGTTCAGCTCCTTTTTGTGGGCCGCCTGAATATTAGTGAGTTGGACAGTCAGCTCGCTGTTCTTCTGGCGGAGGTTGGCATTTTCCTTGTCAGCTCCTTCCCAGAGCTCTGAGATCAGCCTGGAGGTCCTTGACCTTAAGCTCAAGTTCATCAACTTTCTTCTTGGCCTCATCCCCAGCCAGCACAGCCTCTTTCAGTAATTCCTCCTGTTGCAACTCTCTCTCTTTAGTTGCCAAATCATATTTAATACTGTGAAATTGACTAACGTCAATTAGGTCAAGGGCACGCTTCTGAGCGTCTCTTACCTCCTCTTGCTTTTTACGCAAGGGGACTCGGAGCCCGTCCACTCTCACCATCACCTATGGTACCAACCGGAAAAGGAGTTAGAACTAATGATGATAATTACTACTCATCCGGCAAAAGCAGAGCTTGAGACAAGCATAGGGCATTCGGGTTATTTACCTCAGCAAGAAGAGAGTTGATGCGATCCAGGTTAACCTGGTGTACAGCCGGCACCGCCTCCTTTTCAGAACGGGTCAAAGTCTTGACCATTCTCTTGGCGTATTGGTTGTAGTCGGGCCGGCTGGTAGAGTCATCTGCAAAGGAAGGGTTATCTGTCAGATACTGGGCATAGGCGCCGCCTATATTCATGCGGCTGCCAGAGGAGCCCCCAGACTGGCTTGCTTGAGTTTTGACTCTCATATGCCCAAGCGGCCAGGGGGGGTCAAAGGCAGAGGTTTTACCTTGTTCAGGTTGTGGGGTGCCATCCCCCCCAGCCGCATCTGAGCCAGATCCCATCCGGGTCTGGCCCGCCGAAGCACTCGGCGTTAGCTGCAGGCTCTTCCCTGCAGTGGTTGGCCTGGCAGGGTCAGACGTCCTCTTTGCAGAACTAGCTGCCAAAGGTGGACCCGGCAGCCTTGGAGCTTTTGAAGCCGGCTGGGGTATCACACCAGCCGGTCTTTTGTGCATGCTTGCTAGTGATTTTGGCATGCCTTGGGTTCCACCCTGAAAATAGTCAAAACAAAGCAATTAGTAAGAAACAAAGGCAGATCATATGTCATCCGGTAAGAAATGGAAGAGGTTTTACTCCATTCTTGGCGGCCAGTGCCGCCTTCTTCTCTTCGATTTGCTTCTTTCTCAGCTCAATAGCTGAGAAGGCAGGTGTCTTTTCAGGAGGCACCATTCTTTTAGCTTTACCTGCAAAAAAGGGAAATTCGAGTTAGAGCGTGTACGCATAATCAGGCGTCAGAATACCGGATGGGTTAATGAACCTACTCTTTTTAAACATTGAACTTAGATTGCAAAGGGACAAGAAGGACTCGTCCCTGAACCATTCCGGGAGGGGTACCCAGAACTTTGGGATGATGATTTCACTACCGTCCTCCATCAGATGGGTCGTTTTGAGGAAGAGACCCGTCTCCATTATTTGGTCCCATGCCTCAGACGGCACTTTCGGGAGCGCGCATTTTTTGCCCAGCAATACCGGGTGCTTAATATACTGCCGCAGCCGGTGATTTAGGGAAGTGGAAGGAGAAGAGACGACATAAAATTTGCTCTTCCAGTTGGTCCACTTTGATGGCTTCTCCAAAGTCATCATGTATTCTTGGTTAGTGGTAAGGGTGTACCAGGCATTCCACCCACCCGGAGCCCGGCTGAGGTAATGCATGTGTGCAAAAGCCTCCCAACTGGGGTTCACCTCCTGCAGCTCACATGCGGCAATGTACCCCAAAATATTGACCCAAGAGTTAGGAGTCAATTGCCATACGCCCAAGTCATACCCCAGCAATATGTCCTTGATGCAGGGGTGAAGGGGGAACCGGAGGCCTGCTTTGAATGCCGCCTCATAACAGCCGAAAAAATCATCGGCATGGTCCAAGTCGTCCGTCCATACGACGGCTGCATTAACAGGCGGGACTCTTATTTCCCAGTCCTTCCCAACTGGTTTCCTTTTAAAAAGAAAGGCAGGAAGGGTTGCAGTAAGGGTGACCACGTCTCTTGCAGACATGGTCATGTCAGTCGGATCCCCCTTAGCCGGCCATTTGTAGGCCTCCTCAACAATAGGCTCAGCCTCCTGTGCAGGGGCTTCAGATTCGGACCCAGACCCTTCTCCAGCAGATTCATCGCCGGATCCTTCGGCATTAGAATCAGAGTCTTCTAATATGCTGTCACCCGGTGTGCTCGGACCACTCGAGGAATCTTGACGAGTCCCCAGGGTTTCTTCCAAAGGAATTTCACCAGACGGTCCTGCCGTCTGGTCCTCGTTTCTGGGATCAGCCGGATCTTCGGCTGCGTCGTCGGACTTGTATTCCGGGTCAACTGCCGTCCATCTTATCCGAGCCATTCTGTCCTGCACATGAACAGAGACGGTCAGATTCGAGGTAGGTGAAGGTTCGCCCAAATACCCCCAGACGGCAGTCCCAGTCCTAGACTCAGCCGTGCCTGGTGACCGCCTGACAGCAGCCGTAGGCTGTGCCGAGTGTATAATTGAAGGGTCCATATCCTATCTATGCAACCGGAAAATTAACAAAAAGAATTGAAAAAGGGTGCAGACGGTACCTTTGGAGGTTGGAATTTGCTGAGATGGTGGCTTGAAACCTACACAGGCGGAAATCTCCGAATGTGTTTGAAGCTGATGAAGAAAAATAGATCAGACATGTTTAATTGGAAGCTCATTTAAAAGCCCCCAAGCGGTGGAGTCCCGGATGAGGGTTAGCAGAGATGGGCTGGAAATTGCTCAAGCGACCCCCATACGGTTGAAAGCCGGATGGGGGCAATTTCAAACAACGTTTGAGAAAAAGCCAAGGCTGCTCAAACGACCCCCATACGGTTAAAAGCCGGATGGGGGCAATTTGAAACAGTTTTGAGCCAAGGCTGCTCAAACGACCCCCATACGGTTAAAAGCCGGATGGGGGCTATTTGTATGTTTGAGAAAAAGCTAAAGGCTGCTCAAACAACCCCCATACGGTTAGACGCCGGATGGGGGCAATTTAAACAACGTTTGAGAAAAAGCCGAGGCTGCTCAAACAACCCCCATACGGTTAAAAGCCGGATGGGGGCGATTTGAAACAAAGTGAGCCAAGGAAGCTCAAACGACCCCCATACGGGTAAAAGCCGGATGGGGGCTATTTGTATGTTTGAGAAAAAGCCAGGGCTGCTCATACGACCCCCATACGGTTAAATGCTGGATGGGGGCAATTTGAATGATGTTTGAGAAAAAGCCAAGGCTGCTCAAACTACCCCCATACGGTTAAATGCCGGATGGGGGCAATTTGAAAGATGTTTGAAAGTAAAGGTTGATCAAACCACCCCCATACGGCTAAAGGCCGGATGGGGTTACTTATAACTAGTCTGAATAAAAACAAAGTTGGCTCAAAGGGGTCCCATGCGGCACAATGCCGGATGGGAGTATATTAAACATCCCAGACGGCAAAACGCCGGATGAGGGGGATTTTTGGACTTGTCCCAAGCCAGCCCCATGCGGCAAAATGACGGATGAGGGCATTTTACAACTAGGGAAATATTTCAAAAACCTCACGGGAAATCCCGGATGAGGTAGGGGTAATTCAGAAATTTTGGACAAAATATACCCAGGCGGCAAAATGCCGAGTGAGGTCCTTAATCTAGGGGCAAAGAGGGAGAAAGCAGACGGTACCTTACTAAATGCACACTCAGCCGGAAGGCAGATGTCAAGTTCTTGCGAAAACCGGATGCTCGAAAGTCTTGAAAGAAGCAGCCGGTATCAGAGCTTCTTCTCAGGAAATTTTTGAAAATAAAAAGTGCGGAGGAAAGAGGTAGCCACCCTACTTATAGAAAGAGGCAGAAGGCGAACAGTCACCTTCTGCACAAAAATTTGAAATTCAAAAAAAAAAGGGGGGGAAGCAGACGAACCGTCACTTACCCCATGCACCCTACGTCTGTCACAGATGACACGTGAGTTTGCCACATCTCACCTGTGAGGGGCAGATGTTTAGGGTGAAAATACCCTAAGACACGTGGCCCAATAAAGGCTTGACACGTGTCAATCTTTCAACGGTCTGCAAAGGCCCAATCCCTTTGCAGACACGTGTCCCTTATACCCTAATTGAGGTACAGTTCTCCCTTACTATAAATAGTAAGGGTAGACCTCATTTATGACATATATACATTAATTGCAACCACACAAAAAAACAAAGCCAAAACCTACTGAAACGCTCTCGAACCGAGAAGCTTTTATTGTTCTTATTCCACTTCGAAAAGATACTAACTTAATCTTCGGAGGCGGAACTCCCACCCCCATCCGGAGTCTCCGTTACTTGTGCAGGTACAGGCGTAAGAAGGAAGTCTGCTAGGTGCAGGTACAGGCGTAAGAAGGAAGTCTGCTAGGAAATTGTAACTCTCCCGAAGGACATAAAAGACCCCCAAACAACCATCATTATTGATCGGGTCGAGTATTTAATCTTTGGAGTGATTAAATCCATATTCAATCCAATACATTTCATAAACCAACCCAATTCTTAGCCCATTTCCCCAAACCATAACTTATTTTCCTCTTTTCGTGTCCACATCACAAAATCGAGCTTAACTGATTTTATGGCCCTATAATTTTGATCCAAATATTATTTGGTTGGATAGGCCTTAAAATAAGCTTTACAATGGTATATCATAAGCCCAATTCTGATTTAAAATGAAGAAGATATGAGCAAAATACTAAAACTCGGCCCAAAACCGACACCCTTACACTAAAACGGCCATATCTTAAAATATAAAAAATATTTTGACCTTATTCAAATTGGGTTGGAAAGTAGACTTGAAGATCTTTTCAACAATATATTATATGCCTTATTCCGATTTACGGATCAAAAGTTATCATGGTTTTAAAATGCGTAAAAACTGGAAATTATCGCGCCACGACAAATTTTGCCGCACCACAGCAATTCTGCCATGACACGGATTTCTAGGGTTTGTATCTTCGTAGCGCCTTGTTTCTAGGGTTCCTAATTCACCCCTCACGTTTTCTCTATAAATACGAGGATGATTTCTTAGTTTCGGGGAACCAACACACATTCTAATCTCTCTCTCTCTCGTATTCTAAGCCTTAAATCTATTCTCCTAATTACACCATTCTTCCCTAAGCACTCCAAGGAGTCCATACAACATCCAAAGTTCCATACTTAAACCAAGGCATGAAAGGTTACGATTGAGGGATTGGACCAAATCTACTCTATTTTCCTTTAATCTTATTTTAATTTTATTTATTATTCTTTGAAGTTACTAACGTTTTAATTCATGATGTAGCAATTTAAAGAAGCGTGGAACGTGAGTAATTAAGTCACTTAATTACTCTTATTATTATTATTCTTATTGCTAGTATCATGATAAGGGTTATTATTATGATTTGATTTGACTAACGTTATTATGGCCGAATTGCTTCCAATGTTATTGTCATTCTATTGTTTATTGTTGATCACCATATTGCACGTTAAAGGGAATATGTAATTGAATATAACGCCTAATAAGATAATTTGGATGCCCGGTTTAGGTTCCTTTTTAATCTTGTTGTTTAATCAAAGTGATCACTAATATTTTAGAATTATATGTTGTATTAACATTCAACCAATTTAGCTTAATAATAGTTTGGAACAAATTGAATGTTTGTTTGTATGCCTTTGAGATCGCAGGAATTACTTTTCACAAAAAGAATCGAGTGGAGGCCAATACAGGCGAATGTGACTCCATGACTCACTTCGTACCATCATCCCAAATCCTCCTTTCGTGGTTCCGAACTATATGGAGTTAGGAATCTTATGGATTATGAATGGGGTGCAACCTTCATGAGTCAATCGTTGTTGCCTTTTGTTGTCCCTTATCGTAGTAGCCTTATAATGATCCGTGAACGGTTTACAAGTTCCTTAAAAACTTGTTGGCGGCTCCCTACTTTGCTTTGTCCCTAATTGTGTCCCTAATAATATGTCAATTCTCACTTCCTATGAGTGCCAAGCATATTCACAACATGCTTAACGTAGGCACGCTTCGAATGACGCCTACAATTTAGCGACTCCACTGGGGACGATTCTTGGTTATTTATCGATTTAAGTGATTGGTATTTAATTGAGATGAGTGGATGAGTCTTGAAAGATTCTTGATTTGTATTCCTGCGATTTAATTGGCATTGTCACAATAGTACGTGTTCTACGTATGTGGCTAGCCCGAGGGATTTAAGCTCTATCAACCCGAAAACGTTCATGACAATAAGGGTTCATCCGAGTTTTTAAATCCACATAAACCATGGAGTCAAGTTCAATTTCATCACGAACTTGCAGAGCAGTCCATTGGCATACATCCTCAAGGGAGGCTACCTTGCTAACGCGTCCAAACTCTTAACCATGGTACCCTTTGACATCCAAATAAGCTTGACCATAGTGGAACATAGAATTTGACTTTAAGTTGCGAACTT
The DNA here is from genome assembly GCF_001683475.1 of Chenopodium quinoa. Classification (NCBI taxonomy): domain Eukaryota; kingdom Viridiplantae; phylum Streptophyta; class Magnoliopsida; order Caryophyllales; family Amaranthaceae; genus Chenopodium; species Chenopodium quinoa. The sequence goes on from NW_018745403.1 coordinate 1,195,772, forward strand.
TATTGCATCATGTGTGACAATGTTCTTATATGTGCATTTTTTTTTTTTATGTTTTTTATTTTTTTTTTCCTTATTTAACCCTCCTTTTTTATTAGAGTCGAGTCATAGGTTTTTTTTTCATTTATTTTTTTTATTTTGAGTCAACCCGGATTTTTATCCCTGTATCCTGCACAAGCGTCAACTTGTTTTGGTCATAGCCGGAGTTCTAGAAAGAGTTACGTGTCGTGCGACCTATGGATCTATAGCCTCGAATTTTATCTTTCATTTGGCATTGAGTTCGTCCCAATCAAAGTCACTAATAAAAAGTTATAACCGAAATACTACATCCTTTCCAATTTAGGAGTTCTTTTTAGCGTCTAATCTTCTTTCTTTTAATTTTTTTTATTTATCTTTTCATGTCAAGATAGTCTTAGCCAATCTGTATAACATAGGATTGTAGATTTTATTTTATTTTTAATCTTTTCTCATGAGTCCTAACTCTTCTATAATTCCAGTCCTCTTCCTAGTTTCTTGTGATTATTATGCTAACCTTAACGTGTGTTCTTTTTATTTGGTTGTATTTGATATTATTTATGATTAATGATTTGCAATGGACCGTTTTCACCTAGTAAATAGCATAAACATAAAAATTGGACAAAATTAATCAAATTAGTTTGTCTTGTAGTCTTCCGTGCTATTTGGTCCTTGGGTCCTTTGTTTTCTTACAACATCCTCATGTCTAGCCATATGATCCTATCACGAGTCTTAATAAGCTCACCTAATCACACTTGTTGAGTCGTTGCACACACTTTGTCTTCGAGTCATGCACTATATTGTTTATGATCGTATACTAGGTTCATGCATGTGTCATTTCTTGTCATAATAAAAAATGAGTGGAGTTTCTCTCACCTGTTTTCAAAATTCTGTCTTTCCCCCTTTCTTTCTTATTTTGAGCAATGAGTCAAACCATTAAGTGAATTTGTTTTATTTCACAGTACTTAGTCAAGGAGCAGGGGTAGATTGGTGCGGTTTGAGTCACTACCACAACAACCTCTTAGACCTAAGAGGCGTTCAAAGAAAACTTCACCATTTCCACATCAACTATCACCTTCAAACTATTTTCAATTCATTTAAATGGCCACCAAAGACGATATTGAGGGCATTCACAAGTTCATCGAGGCACTTTTTTCCATGATGCAAAACCCTACCACCAAGGTCAATACCATGGACTGCTGGTAGTAATAACAACAATAACACTTAGAAAAACAAGAAGAACGACCTTCCTTCTTCTTTGTCTTCTATGCCCGAAAATACTACCAACAATGTAAGCTAGGTTGATCTCAATGAAGTCTTAGCTCTTGATGCTCCATTGCCCAAGAAAAGGAGAACTTACACTCCTTTGGGAATGACTTATGATGTTGCTTTTGATCGCCTTTACAGTGAAGGTTTGATCACACCTATTAGGCCATTTCAGAGCCGAAACCTAAAGAAAGAAGTGTCAAATGGAACCCTAATGCTCACTGCAAGTTCCACCAAGAAAGAGGTCACTCTACTGAACAGTACTTGAATCTGAAAGATGTCATTCAAGATTTGGTCGATGCTAGCAAACTTCTTATTGGAAATTTTCGTCGGAAAATTCTGCAATCAAATTAAAAAAAACACGCCGCACCACCACCAGCACAGCCTATCACCACCTCCAACCACCCGAAAACCCATTGTCATCCCCACCCCACCCAACTGCTTAAAAACACCACCACCACTCTAACCGAACCTCCCCACCACCCACCTTAACCGAACCACCCCACCACTTACCCTAACCGAACCAGACCCACCCCCTAAACCTAACCAAACTAGACCCACCACCTTAACCCACCCCTCCTAACCCACCCAGCCAAACTAAACCCAGATCTAAAACCACCCAAACTAAACTCAACCAAACCCAGATCTAAAACCAGCCAAACTAAACCCATCCTAAGCGAACCACCCCATTACCCACCTAAAACCACTTACCACGGTGCCAAAACACCCTAACCACCGTAAATATTTTAAAAAATCGAAAAAACCGCTCATAAAATAAAATCAAAATTACAAAAAAAAAAAAGAAAAAAAAAGAGACACATACCTTAATTCCACCACACAAAACCTCGTAATTCGGTTTATGAGGCCAAATTCGACCATGAAAACACTAGATCTAGAGTTTTCATGGTCGAATTTCACCTAAAAACCTTCGTTTTAACCATGAGACTTCGAATTTCCGTCATCGATTTAAGCTTTTTAGGCTCCAACCATGAAACTCACCTCCCTAAGAAAAAAAAAAGAGATAGAAAGGGAAGGAGACCGGAAATAAGAGAGAGAGGGAGGCCGTAAAAGAGAGAGAAAGGGAAAAGGAGAAGAGAAGAAGACCGAGAAAGAGAAAGAAGAAGGAGAAACAAGGTACAGAAGAGAGAGAAACAGGGCAGAGAGAAAGAGAAGAGGAAAGAAAAAGAGAAGAGAAAGAGAAAGAAGAAGGAGAAGGAGAAGAGAGAGAAAAGATGAAATAAGGGGAAGGATGATAGGTTGTCGTACACCTGTCAAAAATAAATTCCTAACAAAACCAACTAACAATGTAGTAGGGTAAGTAGGGTTGAATCCACAGAGAGATGGCTATTCAATCTAACTTCTAAGGAATTGGAGAAACTAAATTATGTCACGAAATTAGGATAGAAATATAGTCTAAATTGAAATAAGAAATAAAACAATTAATAAAAATACCTAGGATTATGGTTCACCATGTTTATAGTCTAAATCTATCAAATATTAGTAACAATTCAATTTATCAATTATCTAAAGCAATTGCTACGCCTACGGTCGGGTCTTAACGCTCTCAATTCAACATATGTAGTTCGGTCGCTAACATAATTAGAATTGCTAATTGTAGGTAACCCTATAAGAGTAAGATCTTTCGATTCAAACTCTTATTGACAATAATTAATCACACAATTGATCAGGTTGCAAGATTAGCAACAAAACACTATCAATTAGAGAAATCAATGATCAAAATATCAATCAAGATTCATCATATAAACATGGATTCCTAAACCCTAGAAATAAACTACACTCTAACATGAAATAAATAATTAAAACTAGATCTAAGGAATAAAAAATAATTAAAAGCAAGAAATAGAAATAAAATACCTCAATCAATTGAAATAATAATACCCAAGAATCATCCATGGAAGAATCCATGAAGATGTCATGAGAAACTAGGCTTCAAGAGAAGTCTACAACGAACGTAAAATAATAAAAAGGCAAAAAACGGCATGAGGGAAAAATAATATCCCTTGAGTATTTATTTCATCCTAAAACTAATCTAAAGATAATTAAATAAAATAAAATAAGAAAATAGCAATTACTTAAGTCATATTATGATTGGTTGACTAAGGAGACATGTGGAATCGTAGTCGACGAAGCTTACGAAGGTGGGAAGATGAGGCCCATCACGAGCTGCTACTGTGGACGTCCAAACCAGCGCCCGCTGGGTATCCAGCGACCAAAGCAGTAGCTGCTCGTGGCTGGTTGTATCGAGCTGCGGGCGCAGCTCATCCACCGGTTCACAGGGTTGTCTTTCAGGGACTATATCTTGAGTTCCAGGAAGAATATAGGGGCTTGTGACCTGTCACTGGAAATCCCTTCAAGTCTAGTTTTCAGCCCAATTTGAATCGCTTCAATCCGATCTGTAGAACTCAAGTTATGATCAAAAGATTAACCAAAGGTTTGTTTTGACACTTTGCAAACCATCGTTTTCCTTCATTTCTAGCTCAAATTCATCTATAAAAGGTGCATTGCGACTCTTGTGGATGCTATTTTCATCCTGTATGCTTATAAATCTCGACCTAAGCTTCCACAAACACATATATTTCATTGAGCAACCTCGATTCATCGATGTTTCATCCTTTCATATTCCAATTCTTCCATAATTACTCTGAAACCGTCCAAATAGTTATCAAAACTACTTGAAACATTAAGAAAACACAAGCCAAGAGTAATAGAGCACAAAACGAACCACTTATGAATTTGCGACATTATGAGGAAGGTGTGCCCATCGATAGGGGTCCTCTTCCTCTATGCTCATGGCCCTTTAAAGCATAGGACTTTACACTTTTTGAAGGTGTGTTAGGATTTGAATTCCTGACTGTTTGGGAGACTTTGAATTAGAATTGATTCTATCATTACGCTTTTTTGTAAGAAACTAGTAAGGAGTCGCCGATGAG